>NC_045431.1:44912500-45251250 GCF_902635505.1 Sarcophilus harrisii | reverse complement strand
AGCTCTCAATGATCTTGTAATTATCACATTTTTTTGCATTGGCTCTCCCAGGCAAGTAAACATTACTAACAGATGTGACTACACAGAGAAGCACAGTTCAAATGACTTTTTTTTTCTTAGCAAACAGTTATAACCACATAAAGCCTTATGTATATGCATATGTATAACCCAGATATTTCATTGATGAGGCAGTTATAACACTTAAAGCATTAAGTAGCTCTACATTTATAACCAACTATCCAAATAGGAAGGAACTCGGCAAATGTCTCCTAGACAACAGTCTATTTGGAAACATAAAATAGTTTCTAAAAGCTTTATAAGAAAAAAAAGGAAAACTAGTGAAGACTTCTATAAAATCAAGGTCAGTTAAAGACAGACTAAGCTCTTATGAAAAAAGCAAAATTATCCTCATTTATAATCTAAAGCTATTGTGGTGGTGGTTGTTCTTTAAAGCATCTAGTCTTATGATTCTTCTTTTTCCAAGCTAATCAAAACTTAAATTCAAAACTGAAAATTACCTACAAAGTAAATTTATATGAATAAATTTTTATCAACACTAGGAAGAATTTCAAATTATCTACCTTTGGAAAGGGGGTGTAATTGGAACATGATTCTATTAACTGAGATAAATTAATGTAATTAAAGTAAATTAATCCAACAATGTTTCCTAAGTAACAGTGTACCAAAGTCTAAAATATAAGGTTATATGTTTAAAATTATTCTAGGGTACTTTCCAAATAGGGTACTATTTGGAACTGATTAAAAACTCAATCAGTTCTTATTGGAGAAAGGGAATTATTTTCAACTTAGTGACACATATTTAACAAATTTGAGAAATTTGTAATACAAAGTACTTCTTTCTTTTGCCATATTATATGCTCTGCCTTTAATTTCATCTCATTCAATGTTTTTTTCAACAAATTGTAAGATAATGCATTTTAATATGTCAAGGTTCTGTGATTTCATAATCGTGGCCACTTTTTCCTAGCAAAGAAGGTCATAGCCTTTTTATTGCTGAGGTAAGAACAATTCATCACCTGATAAAGCAAATTAGCAAAGGAATGCTTTTAATTTACCAACATTGATTCTAAGATATTAACAACCCACTGAACTGCTGGTTCTGTACTCAAACTTTTGCTTCCAATTTGGTGGAACTAGCTGCAGTCTGTAACCTGCTGGCAGAATAAGGGTACCTAGAAACAGCAGCATGATATGAAGAAGCATCAAGAAGCACTTTAGCGGAGTGAAGTTTTATCATATATGCACAGGGAAAGCATTTTAAATCACATTTGTGGCTACAGCAAAACTCACAAACTGAGGTAATATATTACATTTCATTTGGATTCTACACACATGTATATTTATATGTATGTAATTTGAAGAGCAGAAGGTCAAAAGAATAGTTCTATACAGAAAACATAAACATAAGACATACAATCACATAATTCTGAAATGTATAACTGGAAAAAGGCAGGCAAGAGGTTACTGATGAACAGTTCTTGTGCTCTACTAGGATTCATACAAAGTCACAGGATCTAAATGAAAGTTCCCTATAAAGTTCAGTGGATTCCTTTGGATGAATTTATGGCAAGAAATGAATGTCACATAAGATGGTCCAGGGTGACAGATCTATTAAAATACTGAGATGGATATAGATATGTGGGTGGGGAGGGGGAAGAAAAGAGGTATTAAGTAGATGACTAGACTAAAGGTGTAAGTAGCCATTGAGCTGACCTCATTGTTGTATATCAAGAAAACCTGGACAGTCTACCAGTAGCCATGGCAGGAAACTGAACTTCTTCTATTTAAATTGTCTTAGGAAGCTTCTGAATATCAGCTGGCAGACACTGAGCTCCTTTCTCAAACTAAACTGCCAAGCATCCAAACCGCTGCAGAGTGCCAGCTCCTTAGGGCTGGCCCCATTGTTCAAATGCCAACAGCACACTTGCCAAAAAGACTATTTTATGGAGAACTCGGCATGAGAAGTGCTCACAAAATGGTCTGAAAAGGCGATACAAGGTACTTTCCAGGTCTCCTGAGAACTTTAGAATTGATTGTATGATATGGGAGACACTGGCACAGGACCACCCAACTCCATGTTTTTGGAGAGAGAGGGCTCTCATCGGAGAATGAGCAAAGCAGACTTGAATTGGCTCAGAATAAGATGCATAAAGTTGGACAATCCACCCTAAATATTCATATGAACTATTGGTCTTCAAGCTGTGGCAGATCCTTCCCAGCTTGTACTGGTCGGATTAGCCACATTTGGACACACTAACTTGACTCTAACATAATGATGGCATTTTGGTAATCTTACAAAGGGAAGGACAACCAACCATTACATTTACAAGTATATTTGTGATATACTATTTAAACATTACATAAGTATATAGATATATAATTTGTACACATATATGTATGTATGATTATATTGAAATTCTTGCTTTTTCTTGAATCAAATGAGAGATAGAATGACCACCTCTGGGATCTCCTAGAACTTTAAGATTTATATGGTCACTCCTAGAAATTTTCTACCATCACTATTAACAATGTCTAAGTTTTCTCCTCCAAAGACCCCCCCTACATTCTTAGGACTCTGGCTTTTTCCCCTTTCCTCCAATAACTCTGAGGATATTATTTGCTATGCTATAAGAAAGGAGCTATATACTCTGACATGTTTTCCATGTTAATTTTAAGGGCAATATTATTCCAGTTTGTTTCACCCATTACCAATTACTACTTTAACTATTACTAATTTTTAATAATACTAAATGTTACTATATGGCATTTTGCATCTTTGTCTAAATAGCTTATGAGCTAATTCTTCTAACATACATATTTTAGAGAAATCTGGGAAATCAAGCAAAAGCTCAAAGGAATAATTCATATTTTGGCAAACACATCCCTCTTTCTAACTTCTCTGTTTCTCCTGAGGGCATCATAAGCCTTCCAGTTACTCAGGTTCACACCCTAAGAATTATTTACTTCTATTCTTTCCTCTTCTTCATTCTCCTTAGTCAATTTATTGACAAATCTTGTCCATTCTACATCTATATCTTTCCCATTTATCCCCTTCTTTCCACTCAAATGATACTACTCGGTTCAGATTCAAATCACTTATCAGATGAATGCAGTGATTTCATCATAGATCTCTATATATACCATCTTTTCTCAATCTAATTCATCCTCCACAATGCTGTCATATTATATTTCAAAAGAACATGTCAGAAAATGCCAGTGGTTCCTTACCTTTAAAATAAAATAAAACTCTTTTGGTTGGTATTTTAAATCCTTCACCAACTAGCTCCAGTTTATCTTTCCAGGCTTATGGGTCATTCCATGATCTAGTCAGACTCACCTAACTGACTTACTGTCATTTTTACAAGATGTGCCATCTCCCATTCCCTTAGTAAAAGTTGTCCCCCAGTTCCTGCAATATTCCCCTCACCCCTGGCTCTTAAAATTCTACTTTTCCTCGAAGCTTAGCTTAAATGTTACAGCCTAAAAACGACCTTTCTTAATATCTCCTCACTTGTTTGTAAGTATTTTTTATTTATTTATATCGTAACAAACATGCCATTTTCTCTAATAGAATGAAAGTTCTTTGAGGGTAGGGATTACTATTGTGTTTGTTTTTTCCTATATTCTCAGCAGCTAGCATAATGGCTAATGAATGCTTGATGATTGATTTTAGAATTTTATTGCCAAGAGTTTCCCTTCAACTACAACTAACACATCAATTACAAACTCATCATCCAGGACCTTCCTCCTTGACCCTGAAGAATTGTTAATTTTTTTTGGTACTACAGGAAAGCAATATGCCAATATTGCCTTAATCCAGGCTTTTTATCCTATCTCTTGATAAGATTATTTAATCTAATTTAAAATAAAATGAAAAGAGTTCATTAGTGACTGCTGCTTTCTGTTGAATCTGCCAAGAGTCTCTTCCAAGGTGTTCCTCATGTTTTAAAAAGAAACATAGGCTGGCACTAGATACAAGGAAAACTGGATTCAAGTACTGCACTAGTTATATGACCATGGAACAAATCATTTAACTTCTCAGTATCTTCATTCAGCCTTCTAACTGAATTCAATTCTGCAAGTATTTATTAATGACCTCCTACGTGCCAGTCACTCTACTAGATACTGAAATTACAAAAAACAAATGACAGTCTCTGCCCCTGAAGAATTCACATTCTACTGGGGGTTACAATATGTAAAGAGGTACATAAATGCAAGTCTCATTTTATTTGGGTATAATCAACAATTATTACAAAGAGAAAGAATGCCCAGGGGAAGAACGACAATCAATGCAAAGGCAATGGCTGAGAATAGTAAGCAGGCTGATTTGGTAGGATTATAGATTGTATCAAGGGGAATAATATGGCATAATTCAGTTACAGATGAGATGTGGATCATCAGAGGGGAAAATTCTTCCTTTGGGAGTTCTCCACATTGATGAAATCACATGTTGGAATAAAAATCATCTCACCATATTTTAAAAAGATAAATCAGTATTCTCTGTCACACCTTCTTAATGCAGCAGTAGTAAAGCTACTACAATGTGAGCTAATCTCACAATATAAACTCTATGTGGTATAAACCTATGATAAACCCTCATTCTTATCGCTTAACCTTTATTGCTAGGTACAGATTTTTTTGGCAGTGTGGCGATACCTATGAACTTCTTCCCAGGATAATATTTTTATTACAGCTTTTTATTTGCAAAACATGTGTATGGGTAATTTTTCATATTAGACTTCTACATCTCAAATTCCTTCATTCTCCTTGAAATCACAAAAACCTGCCTCTGCCATAAAGTCATTGCATCCCCAACTACACTCTTACAAAAGTAAGCATGCTTCTTATTCTTCGGTATTCCCACGTCTTCTACTTACCAATATCCATTGAGCACCAGAGCTCTCCTTCTTTGAGTTTTACCACAATTAGATAATTCATCCCATCGACATCTTGGAGCTATTATCTACTGTCCTTCTCCCCAAGTCATTTTCCTCCTTTTTCAAAAAGTTGTACTTGGGAATATAAACCCAAATACTTTTGCTTTTCAGTTCAACTTTCTTCATTCGTATGACCACTTTCACTCCATTTCTGCCAGTCAATGTGGATGATTATACTTGGTTTCAAAATTATATCACATTTGTTTTAGCATCACAATCCAATAATCTCAAACTCCTTAACTAAAACTTCCCTTCTCTCCTAACTATCCCTGTGTCTTAACCCACCTAAATATATTTGCTGTCTTTACTATAGTCCCTAGTCACTCCATCTATCCTGCCTTTTCTACATCATTCTGCCTGTTTAGGCTGATTAACATTCCCAAGGCCATCCCTTGTGCCTTTCCAATTTTTACCTTTTTGAATTTTTAACTTCTTCCATTTCACTGGCATTTCCTGCAACTAGCTTTCTCTGATCCTGATAAAAATGTTCTCTTCCTACTTAAATTTTGCTGGAAAATTATTTTCTTTTTTTTTCTCCTTCTTGTTCTCTCTTTTGTTTCTATTGCTCCATATTTTGTATCATTACCTCTTTCTCTGTCTTGTATGCCTTCAAAAGTACTTAGAACAAGAACTGTCTTTTTTTTTAAATCTGTCTATCCCCAGTGTTCAACATAGTTCCTCGAACAGAGTATATACTTAACAAGTATTTGTAGAATCTATATCAATTTAAGTCTTGAGAGTTAAATCTCTACTTAGATAATTAGAATTCAGTTTTCCATTTACCTGAAAGAGGCTCTGATGAACCACACTCTTCAGAAATGTTTCACTAATGCTACTTGCTCAAAAAAAAAAAAAAAGATGCCCACTGAGATCAAAGAAAGTTTTGTTGCCAATTTTCTTGAAGCATAAAGTATTGCTGTTTTCCAAAGCAGTGGTTCCACTGGGGAAATTTTATTTTTAAAAAATAGATGGCTTTCTCTCACAGTCAGTTAAAAACAACCTTCCCCCAAAATCCTTCTTCATTTAACCTACTAAACAGATGTGTTATTAAAAAAAAAATTCTAGCTATACCAGTGAGAAACATGATGGGGGTGGGAAACCCTCAAATTAAGGCAGCCCTCATCTTATATTCCCAAATATGGTTTGAAACTTTTTTGAGGCAAACCTTAGATAGACTTGTAGAAATCCCAACATAGAATTTTACATGTTTCTGACAGTTTGGTAATGACGAGGTCAGCAGCTTTCCTTGCATCAAATCCATATGCCTGATGATAGCGGTTGGTAAATTAGTGTCTTTCATCCCCAAGACTATTTATTCATCCTACATGGTTTGGCCAATTGAAATTTATCCTAAATTTATCTCAAATTTCTTTTAGCTTGTTGTCTTCTCACATTAGATAATAAACTCTTTAAGGACAAGAAAGATCTTTCTTCTTCCTTTTAATATCTCTACTACTTACAACAGTTTCTGACACAAGTAGGTCCTTAATAAATGTGTGACTAAATAACTACAATGAGATAATTACATGCTTTCTATTTTGGAACCATCAAAATAACCATAGTGAAAGATATATTGAAGTGAGACCCCAAAATGCGACCTTACTAGCAAGAAATCTGCCTTTCTTAAACCTTGCGAATTTGCTGCGACTTCACTTTAAAGTACTCTTTGTCTTCCTTTGAAGGTGGTTAAAATTCCTTATTGTACGTAGAAATTCCTCAAATAGGCTCAGTTGTGCTAATGTCTGATTGAAGCAAAGACATTCACAAAAACTTTTTAAAGGATGAAAATATTCCTGTTGTTGAAAAAGTTTCTAAAGGTTGCCTGAGATGAATTACAAGATGCTTTAGTTCATTTCATTCTAGCTGGAGAAAATCGTCCCAAGTAGAGATCTTTCTGTTTAAAGCCCAAATTATTGGCTAATTGTCTTGTAAGAACAGAACCAATTAAATAATATGGTGGACAGTATCAAATTATCCAGGAAATTTAAATCCACTTCAAGAAATATTTTAAAGATTGAATCACTTTAGCACTGATTTGAACATAATTTAGGGATTTTTTAAACTCTAATTTTCTACACTCATAATGTATTTTATAATAGCAGCACCCTCTTGTCAATTTTATACACCCACATCTTTCAGCAAGAAAAAAATCGTGACAATATTATCTCTATACTACATCCCTCCTATCATGTAATAGAACTATAGAATCTGCAACCTGAAAGAGATCTCAGAAGTCATCCCACCTGTATTTTACATAGAGGTCCTCTCTACCAGATCTCTGGTAAATAGTCTTTTAGCCTTTTCTCAACAAGTTCCAGAGATGGAGAATCTATTACTTTTTTAGGCAGCAACCCCCTTTTCCTTTTTGTTCAATCTAACTGTAGTATGTTTTCCCGTACATCATGGCTAAATTTGCTTCTTTATGACCCCTAACATTGTTCCTAGTTTTGCATTTAGGGCCTAAACATGACAAGGATAACCACTCTTTAGCAGAACTGTCCTTCAAACACTTGAAAACAGCTTTCACCTCCTCATCCATCTTCTCCAAACTAGCCCTCCTCACTTCCTTTACAAATGGATTTCAGTACCTTCATAATCTCAGTCACCATGTTTTGTGTATACTCCAGTTTCTGGATTTTTTTTTCTGGCAAAGTACCAAGAACTGAAAGAGCAAAGGGATTTGTCCCTCTAGTCAAGAATATGGAAAGTGGATTTAAGAAGTGTTTTTACCCGTGAGGCTCTTTTTTTCAATTAGGGGCCAATTCTTCCTGAACCCCATTTTTTCCCCACAAAGGTCTGCCATTTCCTTCTCTAGCTTACTTTATAGATGAGGAAACTAAGACAGACAGGGTTAAGGGACTTGTCCAGAGTCACACAGTTAAGTGCTAAGGCCAGATTTGAATTCAGGAAAAGCAGTCTTCCTGAGTCTAAACTCATAGTTCCATTTACTGCACCACTTAGCCCTGGGGTGTGGAGAGTATTCAGAGGAATAAGCACCTCTGGTTTGAGGGGTTGCTGATTCCATTGCAGGGCTATTAATCTATCTTTAGTATCTACCTGTCACTCAAGTCTCACCTGCTGCTCCAAGGAGGTATAGCTTGCTCAGTGGCTACATTCTGTTAAACCATCTAGACAGGTAGGCTAAACCACTTGAGGGTAAATGATGTGCTTTAACCTGTTGGTGAGTTAAGAGGATGTATACTTCAAGCCTAAGAAGACTTGACCCAGCAGAATGAATGGATGAGAAAAAAACATTCCCAGAGCCATAAAAGCAGCTGAAGCAGGTACTATGGAGTACTTGGAGCATGATCAGATATTGGAAACACCAAGGATTATCCATGAGCAATCATCTTAATTTTTGTCTTGCCACTGTACTTCAATGATTGTAAATGAGGCTGATAATTTTGTACAATTCTCCCTCACTTAATTCCAATTTACACACTTAGGACATTACTTTGATGTTATTTGGTTTTTTTCTAAATGAAGTACAAGTAATACTAAAAACTAAACATATTATTTGAAACTTGATGTAATCAGATAAAAGGATCATCTTCCTTCTGTACACTATGTTTTTCATATCAACTTAGCTTAAAATTATTTTTTTTTTCCTTTTTTCTTTTGTTTTTTCCATTTTGATGCCATGTGATATTTCACAATCTATTAAATCTCTTCAATTTTAGCATCTTGTCTAGTCATACATAACATAAAACTAATAAATGGTTGAGTTAAACTCTAGGCATACCTTTTCTACTTCATATTGTAGACATTTATTTTTAACCTAAATGTAGGATTTTGGATGTATCCTTACTATATTCCATCCTTCGAGGATCTCAGCCTAGAGAAATTTAGGAAAAATAATTAAGCTGGTTAATTTTTCAGCCACAGCAACTTCAAAGCCCTTTTTTAAATTACAAAAGGGTTTTAATCTTAATAGTTTTTACCAATGAGATGAAAGGTGGTTTATGCACATTTCATCTTATTAGATTTGGCCTATTATTTTAGAGTGTCCAGATTTTTTTTAATATTGGCTCTTAACTGCCTCTTTCAGGTTTCTATCAGCACAACCTTGATAAATATATTGTGCCTAATTTTATTTATTCATTGACAAAAATATCAAAGAGTACAAACTTAACAACAATTCCTTAGGGCATCCACCTAGCTATTTCCCTCTAAGCTGAAACTTATTCTTAAGAACTACACTTTGAAAATAGACTACAGTTACAAAACCAATCAGCAATATCAGCTCTAGGATATGCCTCCAGGATCTCCATCTTTTCAAAAGTATGTTATGAGAGACTTTGTTACCTACTATGTTAAAACTCAGATATTCCTTCATATGTATATATTTTCCTGATATAGCAATATAGTGACACTGCCAAGGAAACCAATGAGGTTTTTTGGGAGTGAACTATAATTGATGAATCCATGCTTTTAGTGTTCACTTCTTTCCTCTCTAAATATACATGTGTCATCCTTTTATTAATACATTTAGAATATTTTCAGAAAATGAAGTCAGAGTCTCTGTTTTCTGTTGAAAGATTATTCCCTCTTTTTGAAAATTAGGGAATATGTTCACTTATGAATTTTTAAGACCTACTTCTTAGTGACTTTTCAAAGAGTAGGAATGGTGAATCTTCAATAATATTGGACAATGTATTTGCTTTCTTATAATGTAGTTAACCTAAGTTGATGGCATGATAGGTTTGATGACATGAACTTACTGAGGGCATATGAATGCTATTGTATCATTTCTTCATTTTTCTTATATTGAGATCATGAGATGAAATCTCTCTAATTTTTTTCATCTCAAAACACTTTCACATCATCCTTTATTCCCTTCATTTCCTCAGCCTTTTTTTTCTTAACTGGACAACTCTATAAACTCCTATCTTCTCTTGAAAATTTCAAACCCAAGTATCACTATTATATCTATACTTTTTACTTTCTTCCTATCTACAGTATCCCTTCTCAGTGTTTTCAAATATGTCCATGTTCATTCATTGTCCTTGGGTCAGAGAAGGTAGAATTAATCCTCATGTGGTGCCATTCAAAGTATGTTTTTTTCTAGGATTTGGTGATTGTTAAAGAAAGTATGTTAAGTACTTTAACACAAATGCTAAAACAATGAAAGAATTCACTCAAGGATAAACAATTGAGAAGCAGAAACAGAAGAACAGAGATTTTTTAAACATTTTTATTTAAAAATATGGATACTTCAGCTACCTATGTACTACTGCTGCCTGTTGTTTCTCCTTTCTTGAAGAGGACTAAAGACATGACAGGGTGAAATCTTGAGTAGATTAAGTAGATTTAAATGAGGCAGAGTTGAATAGTCATCAGCCATCAGCCAGTGGCAAGATAAAAAAGGATAATTGGCAATGGCCTGAGATTCAATGAATGACTTTGGTGTCTTCAGTGTTTGACTAAGCTTGAAGCACTTCCAAATCTCTGCTTCATCCACCTGAATGGACATTGAAACCAATTGTTCTTATTCACCCATTCTATTTGGGGAAGCCTTTGCATGATTGAGATAGACACCCCATTAACTCACAGGTCTGCTGCACCTCAGTTACACTCAAAGTAGTCTAGTCCATCTACCAAGATGATTCATTGGGGTGCTATGCTTCTAGGAGTTGAGTTGAGGTGGATACCAAAGGTGGATAAGATGGATAATCCTTAAAAAGGGGTTTAGCCAACCTTTGTACTAGAAGTGCTAGTCCTCCTAAAACACCCCATAGTTCCCGAAGTTAGCCTGTGCTGATCTAATCCATTCCTTTGGCTTTATTGAAGAAGTGGGTCACACAGGCTAGGCTGACTTCATTTCACAATCATTTTCCTTGCCCTCTGAAGAAGAAAAGGTTTAATGAATGGGGAGTTGAGATCACACCTTTCAGTGGAATTTTTAAAAGATATCTTTTTTTTTTTAAACCTACACATAAATGGCACATTGTTATGCTGCTACTATGGTAGGAGGCAGAAAGGAATAGAGTAGATCTTCTAATTTTACAGACATCCTGGCAGGTAATGCAAAGATTATAATCCATATGATGTAACTATTCTAACCATATATGGATATTAGTGCCTATTAATTTGTTGTTTTCTTCTCCAGACCTCTTATAAGGAGCAGGAGTATTAGTCTAGAGGAAAATTCTAGCACCAACACCTATTACAATTGCTTTGTTTTCTTTCATTTAACAACTTTAAGTTGCTATTATTACTTTAAGCTATTTCTTTAATGATAGTTAATTGTCGTCATGAAGTATCAAGTAATAAATTAACCAAAAAAAAAAAAATCCCTACAAATCTATCTCACCTCCAATGTAGATGAAAACTTCATTCTGTGATAGAATATTATTAAAAATAAGGGCTCTGCAGTTTCCAAATTAAGAAAGGAGCCTTCTCAGCTACATAGATAATTTTAAAATATTTTTGTCCTTTAAAAAAATTGTGTAAGCAGATAATAAACAAATTTCAGCCTAAAGTATTCCTTATTCTTGTATGAGTTGGAACTATCAGTTAGGAAACTATAAATTAGAAGATTTTAAAACTATTTGTAAAAATCAGAGTAAATTGAAAAGAAAAATAGATACAATCTTCCCAAAATAAAAGAAAACATTACCTAATATCAACCTTTTCCCAGTCTATAAGCCATATTACAATGAATGATATTCTCCATCTTAGAAAACATTTTTAAGGAGAGATTTGTAAATTCCTCCTTCTCACACATTCTGCTGAACTATGTATCCTTCACAGATGTAATTTTTCTTAATGTTCCCATATTTCTTCACATATTTCTTTAAAAGTTCATCATATCATGACTCCATCTCTTCTCTAATATATTTAGTTTTATCTTTGTGACGACATTAGGAGACACTCCACTTTCCAGAGCAAAAGCCCATAAAACAAGCTGTACCCTGAGCTCTGTATAACAACAATGCTTTGCCACCTCTGGCAAAATCCCACATAATTACTGTATTGTTTTGACTAATTATGGGTATTCTCTGAACTAGGACAAGTAGCCATGTTCTAATCATGAAGTTCTGCTATGAATCAAACTTGTCTCATTGTGAGGACTACAGCTCGCTGTATAGCCATTGGTATAAGTATTGAGATCTCTCCATCTGCCTTGGGTCCCCACACTGGAGAAGTGAGGAGGACAATAGCACATATATCCTTGTTTGCAATCCCTTTCCTTCTCTTTGAAATAAAACTTCTATTTCATTCCTGACTCTCCTGTCTCTGGCCTGCTCTGTTCAACTCTGGATAGCTACAGGTGAGAGGCCAATTCAATCAACATTTCAGATTATTAATAGAGAGATAGACAAATAGATATAACTTGCACATGAAGAACAATTTCCCAAACTATCTATATTACATCTTTTTTCCCCTTTCCTTCCCAACCCCCCAGTTATTTAATGTGGGATAAAAGAGAAGAACAGACAGAGACAGACAATGAAAGAGCTAATGCTATGGTTCTCTACCATTAGCTTGTCTATGAAGAAAAAATAGGAATAAAATTATTTGGCTCTTGCAAGTCCCACTGTCAAGCCATGAAGTCAGTAGTACAACAAATATCATTAATCTCTAGGCTGTAATAGGAAAAAAAAACCTAAGTTGTAGTGAGTAGGAGGAAATTCCAAAACACTAGAAAACATACTAGATTTGCAATCAAGGGAGATCTGAGTTTGACTCCTACCTCTGATATTAGTCCTGAGACTATGGACAAGTGCCATTTAAAGTGTGAGATTCAGTTGTTTCATCTGTTAAATAGTGTGGGAGATGAATTAAAAAGGCCATTTTCAGTTTTATTTTTAACCCAGCTTTAATCACTGAATGACCATTGTCTTAATCAAACTGAGTCCAACTGAGACCAAGATCTCCCACTACATCCAGAATCGTCTCCAGCTTTCTTGATCTCTATCTAGCCACTGGACCCAAATAGTTCTGAAAGGGGAAGTGAGTCAAATGACTTGCCCCAGCTTTCCCTCACTGAAATCCAAGTCATTTGCATGTCATGGCATCCCCTCCCGATGTTTTAATACTTTGAGAACAAAGGACAAACAACTACAACATCTCCATAGGGTTATTGTTACAATAATGTACAAGTTACAGATGGGCAACTAGGTGGTATAGTGGATGGAATGCCAGGTCTGGAGTCAAAAAACTTATCTTTCCAAGTTCAAATCTGACCCCAAACACTTCCTAGCTATGTGACTCTAGCCAAGTCACTTAATCCTATTTGCCTCAGTTTCCTCATCTATAAAATGAGCTGAAAAAGAAAATGGCAAACCATTCATTTATATTTATCAAGGCAACCCTAGATGGGGGTCACATAAAGGGTCAGACAGGATTGAAAAATTACTGAACAATAAAGCTAAAGTTATGTTAATAGTTTATGTTCAAGTAAATTTACATTTAAGATAATTCTTCAACTGTTTTGTAAACCTTAAACTGCTATATACATCTCAACTATAATTATTAATAGCATGTAACTTTAAGAACCACTTCTAATTAATGTCTACTTATTATAATTATAAAACCCTACGATGTGATTTGTATTTTTCCTAGATCATTTCTTTCTATATTCCCCTGAATTTAAAACAACATGCTATAAAGGATGTTAAAGAGCCCCAAATTGAAAGACAGCATGTAGCCAATTTATATAAACATATGTTCAAAAATTACTTAATTGATAAACATGGAAATATGAATTTTGGTACAGAGAGTAGAGAATTCAAACTTCAGTGTCCAACTTGAAAGATAAGATTCTGTTTGTTTATTTTAAACCTATCACTCGAAAAGAAAAATGTGTCTTGCCAAGTTGCAAAAATTTCATCAATCCTTCCTAGCCCAGTGTCATAGGAGCACTGGATCTGTGAGCAGTGACTGTCAGTAAATTAAAGACTCACAGTCCTAGGGATGTAGAGTGTAATTTCAGTTATTATCAAAGTTCTTTCTTGACTGAAATCTGATTTCTTTCCAGTCTAATTCCTGTCAGGCTCTTGGACCCCAGACCTAGGGTAAACTATATGAGCCTGATAAAAAGAATCATTTCATGTGGGAAAAATACTGTGAGCCAGAAAACTATTTTAGGAATTTCTAAAGAAATTAGAGAGACAGACAAATACAGGGATGATAATGGATGGATGGGTATATAGATACATAAATAGATAGCTATAGATACGTATACATATAAACATACATTGATGCTTTCAAAACATTTTCATGTATATATGTGTATATATATTTATGTATATATAAAATAGATTTTTGTATATTGACCATATTTTATAGCACCAAGACAGATTAAAATATATAAGTTTATCTTCTTTTTTGTCCCTACCTCAAATTTCATTGTTTTGGAAGCTCCGCTGATAGAGATCAGCAGTTCATTTCTAACTGGGCAAGCCTTAGATAATTGCCATTAGCAATGAAAGGTTGACTTGGCAGCTAATGTGTATAAGACAGAACTTGAAACCAAGCCTTCTTCACTCCACAGTGGATCATCTATCCATTATGTAGACTCCTGTACTTTTCACATATAGAGAGATCCCTTTGACTTGGAAAAATACCTTATTTTTAAATTGTTAGCTTATTGTAATTCATTCAATATTGATCAAAAGTTTGAAAGATGGCTCTACTAGTGACAGTCCAGGTCCACAAATAACCTGATTCAGATAGAAATTAAATTACAAAAATTTCTAAAGAGTGGAATTCTTGACAGGAAAAATTCTTCACAATTTTAATTCACTGAAAAAAACATTACTTTCCAGGTGTAAGGCACTGTGTTAAGTGCATGTCTGGGGGGGGGGGGGGGGGGAGGAAGGAATGCACAGTTAATTAAGATCTAATCCTTGTCTAAAAGGGATTTTATAACTTCAATAGGGAGTCATGACATATTACTTAATAACTATTTATTAAGTGCCTGTTACTATAGGCAGGAACTGTTAGGCTCTGAAGATATAAAGACCAAAAAATGCAATACTCTCTGCCCTCAATAATCATTTAGTCTATCTAGAGAGACAACATGTACATAAATATGTGCAAAATACACAGCAAAAATTTTGAAGAAAATAATACAAAAATCTTGTGGAAAGGATCTAGATAGGGATTGCTCAAGAATGATTTTGAAGGAAACAAGGAATTCTAAGAAGTGAAGGTGAAACAGAAGTATATTTCAGGAATGGGGGACCACTGTGCAAAAACATATAAACCAAGATTTGTAGGTAGGAGTTGGGAGGATTGAGTGGGACAGCAAAGAGAAGAGTCCTAATGTATGTTTGGAAAGGTCAGATTAGGAATATTTTAAAAGTTAGAGAAATTTGTTTCCTGTGATATAAAGACAAAAATGAAAATCCCTTGTCCTCAATGGCCTTATGTTTTTTGCCTCTTTTTATATAATGGCTTTTTTCATTAACTTTTTAGTGGCTAGTCATTATATGTTTTTGAGAAGGGAATTAACATGACTCAGTGCTATTTCCTTCCTAGAATCTGGATCACCTTAACTAACGGATACAAAACAGGTAAAATATACAAAAGGAATGCCTGGAACATTTGTCAGCACCAAATTTTTCATTAGTTTTGCTCTTCATGACTGAACTGATAACTATATTTTAGAACATGATTAGAAGACACAGGAATCATTTCTTGACAGCAATCATTTCTTGACTCACACACTTATGAAATTATGTTGATTTGGAAACAAATTAATACTACTACGTCTTAATCATTTTTACTAGGCTTCACCCAGACTGGAACTGAACTATCATATGATTCTCTACTAGGCAGATATATTTCAAATTAAATGAAACCTAATAATTGTCAAGCCAATTAGTTAAAATTCAAGTAGAAAAAAAAAAAACACTGGACTAAAGTATCTTAATTTACACGTAATCCATTAAGTAAAAACTGCTATTCTAATTAGTGATAATGTAGCACAATTTAGAAATAAAATTTGATTGGTAAATTAGAATTTAAACTTAATTAGTAACAGTTCTTCTAATTAGTTGATGTAATACACTTAATGAAGAGTTGTATCGTGTGGAAATAAATATATGGTGGTTATATCATCAGAACCTAATAGTAAAAAAAAAAAAAAAATCTCAAACTAAACTCACTTTACCCTTAAGGGCTCAAATTTTTTACACAACAGTTCCCTGTAAGCATGTGCTTCTGGATTTCAATGCCCATGTCATTTGTGATTCCAAATCCATTCTTCTATTTGTTATCAAATTGCAAAGCATTTCTGTTATTCAGCAATTCTTCAGATGTGAATAGCACATGATATCATTTAAAATAATTTTACATTCATTGCTTCATTAGATGCCATAAAATTGAACTACTTCCATTTGAATTGTCTTAGGAATATTTTGAAGATCACCTGCAAAGATAAAGTATCAAATACTGAGGTCCTCTCTCCAGCTGAACTACCAAGAATTTAAAATCTACTACCATAAGCACAATTCTGATGGCCATATTATTTAAATGTCAAATGTTCCTTTACCTAAAAGACCATTTTACAGAAAACTCATAGAAGGCAAGTACTTACAAGGAAGCCAGAAGAAATGGCTCAAGGACACTCTCAAGGTCTTTCTGAAGAACCTAATATCAATTATGAGACATGGATCAAAAAAGATACTGTATTTTATGAGCAAAATTGAATTATAATAGCAAAAGGAAACATAAGATATGAAATCTAGAGACGTGCTCAAACCAAATGTTCAAGTGGATTATTTGTGTCTAACTTGTAGAAGATCCTTCCAGGCTCATATTGGATGGACCAGCCATAGTCAAGCACACAATACTTGACTCCAATATTATGATATCACTGGTTCTCTGAGTACAAAGGACAAGCAACAATAGTGGATAGTCCCTATCCTATTAGGGAGTGTAGATTATCATAACTATTTCTATTAAAAGATTATAAAAATGTGGCTCATCAAGGTTAACTCACAAAACAAATTAGGGACAGCTCAAAGTGCCCTGGATCCTAGATCTAGCAATCAAAAGTCTAAAAACATTGTCTTCATCAGTGAAGGAATAGTACAAATATTCTGACAGACATGATCATGGTTTTTGTTCAATTATACATATCTATCAATCTATAGAGTGGAGATTATTTGAAAGTGTTATCAATCTCTTTAAAAAAGCAATATTGTATTCTTCTTTTAAAGTAATAGGAGTGAGAAAGGGGGAAAAAAACTCTATCAGAGTCAATGAATTAATAAAACAGCCCTTCCAACAACACCTGTTACAGTGACTTCCTAAATAAAGCTATCTATCTATTAAACATATGCCTTTCCCTACTTCTCACAAAATGGCTTATCAGTTTTGTTTCCATGATTTATTCATTGGAGAATATATTATTCACATAGTAGCTTAGTAGCTGTGCCTGGATAGAATCCCTTGAAAGCACTAAACTATTCCTGCTTTAGATTGATGTCAATATTTTAGAAATAGAAAGGAAAAATGCAAAACGAAGTGGAAAGAGGAAATACATTTCTTCCTCAAATTGGCTACCTGAAGTTGTCTTTAGCTACATTATTCTCCTCCTATTTTAAGAACATTTGTGAAATTATCATGGTGAAATTTTCATTACTAATGAGAGTTGTCAAGATCTCCAAGAGCAATATAGGCACTTTTGGGCAGAGTTTTCAAGTAGTCTTTCAAACTCTCTCACCCACAAGTTACACTCAAAATCCAAAGGATAGGACAAAAGGGGAAGAAAGCAAATAGTCTGCCCCAGAAGCAGAGTCAAATGCTACTTGTTTACTGATGGTGCTCCTTTTGGCATTTCTATCCTCTAAGATCTAGGAATCTACCTGCCTAGGTTGTGGTATCTGCCTGTTGTTTTCTAGCTGATTTTCCTGGCCTTTCCCTCTTGTCTAACTGACATATATTATAATACATACATATATATATATATATATATATACACACACACACACACACACATATATATATATATATATATATATATATATATATATATATATCCATCTTCTCTATGGTATTCAATCCAGTGCCTTCATGGGTTTGGTTAGCTTGTTTTGTTTTGTTTTTAAGTTTTATTAACATTTTTCAAATTAAAACACCTCCATAATACCCACACAAACACAGTCTATGAGAGTTCTCTTATAAGAAAGTAAAACAATGAAGGAAAACTAATAATACAGTGACACCTTTGACAAAAAATACTACATGTAAAAAGTACCACTAAGTCCTTATCGTGTCATCCAAAGTATAAGAATGAGTCACTGAGTTATCTTAGAGAGAAAGAAGTTACAATATCTTTAAAGAATCCCCATTGAAAGTTTTTATTCTTCCCAATGAATATTTTTCCTTTTAAGAAGAAAAAAAGTAAATTCTAGATGTTTATGCTATTTAAATGCTGCGAGAGTTTCAAGTGACAAGTACAAAAATAATAATAACTATATCTGGGAAAGATCCTCAGAGATCATGCATGTTGTGGGTTGAAAATATGTATATACATATTGTGGAGTTTATGGATATTTATGTATTTGCAAATAAACATATATGCATGTGTACATAGAGATATACATAGAGAGACAAATACATATATAAATATGTATGCACTATATTTCCATCTACTACATTACAGAGAAAAAAAATAAACAAATACCTGAAAGTATGGGATTATCCTTAGTTATATGGAGAATGCTGAGGACTTGAATTAAAAAAATCTAAGAGAAGGATAAACAAGTTTCCAGCTAGGAAAAATACTCTAGGAAATGGTGATTGCAGGTGCAAGTGCAGTGACAAGACAGTATATGAACCATATTAGATTTGTTCAAGTACTCAAGATAACCTTAAATCGCTAGTTCATCGTCTGAGCATCACATGCCTCAGTAAGGGGGACAGTGCAGGATAGGAATTATTCCAAGAAAGTTGTTAATATCTACACATCCCACACAATATCATTTTGAACTATATTAGCATCATTTTAATCTGGACTTGATAGTACAAATAACACCCTATAAGGTCTCATTAAATTCCTTAATAAACACCCTGTAATGTCTCATTAAATTTCTTAAGATTGTACAAATAACACCCTGTAAGGTCTCATTAAATTTCTTAAGATTAAAAAGGAACTTCCCTCTTCATAAAAGTTGAAAATTATTGCTTCAAATGCACATTTTTTGTGGTAACAACAGCTACTGGATGATCAGTACCAGCTTCCCAGTTAATAATTATTATTCAAATTAATCAGAGATGATTAGAAAAGGTCTCCATTCTACAAACTAGTTTGTATTGTTGGCCAAAAGGAAGAAACATGAACCCTTCACCCAAATCCAAATTGTTGGTGGAAATGAAGTATCATAGAAAAAAATTAAAACTGCTCAGAATATGATCTCAAATCAACAAACATTAAGTTCAAATAAACAAACATTAATTACCTACTATATAGAATTAATGTTTACTCTCAATAACAAAAACCCTCTGTAATGATTTTGCAAACCTAGATCAAAAAAAAAAAAAAAAAAACCACTATAGATCTGCTGTAGAATAGATTGCTTGTCCTGTAGATCAAGTTATCCTTCGTAAGATAGAGCAGTTATATTTAGAAATCAGTGCTAAAAACTTGAAATGTTTACAGAATATAAGCATTTATAAAACCTTAAAGTTGAGGTGTCAAATGAGTGGGTTTAGAATATGAGAAGCATTTTATTAGTTCTCCAACATTTAAATCTGTCACCTGCAAGCCTTTTCAGGAAGAATGAAGGGACTTCCATAAGTGTTAATGCAATGAGAGAATTGTTTCTGGAGATATATGTTCCACATCAGAAACCCCGTGAATTAGAGTTGAGATTTTGAGGTCAAAGTAATAAGAGAAGCACTTGATTTGAGAGAAATATTTAAAATCTAGAATCAGACCTACCCCTCCTCAAGATGATCCTTAGTCAACTATTTCAATTGTATCTTATTAAAAAATGGTGGGAAAAACCAGGGTCATAATAAAAGATTCCATTGAGACAGCACATACAACTAATAACTGGACCTCCAAAAATATAATCCACTACTTCTAAATCATTGAGGTCTAGACAGCCTAGGTAACATTTCATCTGATAAAGACCTAGAGATTTAATGAGCTATAATGAAGTTAACAAGATCAACAATGGAAAATAGCAACCAAAAAAGAAGCCTTATACAGTCTTAGGTATCACTGAGAAAGGTAGAATATCCAAAATATTGAGATGATAAACCTGCTTTGATCAGACTTTATTTGGAGTGCTGTCTCTAGGTCTGGACACTACATATTAAAAAATAAACAAAAAAACACAGATAAGCTATGTTGCTCAGTGAAGAACAAATAGGATAATTGTGATCTTGAAATTATGCTAAACAATGATCAACTGAAAGGGATGTTTAAATAAAGATAAAAAACAAACTTATGGAAACATGATAATTCTCTTCAAACATTTAAATAGTTCTCATGTAGAAGAATTCTATTTGCTTCCAGAAGGTAATACTAGGGACAATGAATATAGAGACAAATTTAGTTTTAATGTAGGACCACTTTCTAATCATAAGAACTATTTATAAGTGAAAAGTGCTTCATCAGAAAGAACTCCTTTCCTGAGTTCTTAAAGGAAAGTTAGTGTCACAACTTTTCAGAAATATTTAACATGGATTCCTGTTCAAGAAAAAGTTGGACCAGGTGGTCCCTGAGATCCTTTCAATTTTGACATTTTTTGACTTGATGAAAGGAAGTAATGACATATCAGGGACAATGAGTGATGCTTCCTCTTCCCCCCATATTGTGTAGATTGATACCTGATGGCACAAGCAACACATAGTGCCTTGAAAAAGACATTTAAAGATGCGAGTGCCTATAATATCTATAAAATATGAATGTAGATTGTATATCTTGTACTGAATACACATGTATTTTGAATGAATGCTATATACAGTATCTTATAAAGATTCAAAAAATATACACTATTTTTACTCTATATTCAAAAGATTCATAAAGATTCAAAATTATACAGTATAAGATACTATATACAGTATCTTATAAAAATTCAAAAAATCTTATAAAGATTCAAACATTTTGACTAGCTATAGAAATATAAGAAGTGATACTGCCTTTCATTTTTCATTTGAGTTACAAAGAAATGAACTGCATTGTCAGACATAAGGTACACATAGCAATGGATGGAACTGGTGATTAAAGGAGCTACTGAAGGAAGAACAAATGGAAAACAAAACTGAGAGGTGAGAAAAGTGATGAACAGATGACAAAAGAAAGACAATGGAAGTTTTTGTCTTCATCTTGCCCGAGAAGGTAGTTCCAAAAAGGAACTTAAAACACTTAAGACAAGTTATTCAATCTATCTGGAAAGTTGGCTATGTTAATTAAGACTGAGAAAGAAGGAAAGAAAATGACAACTGATTTTAGGCATTTAAGAGCAAAATAGATCAAGGCAGGACATAAAAGGCATAGTAGTATTTTATAATATAATTTGGAATTAGATAATCTGAGTTCACACTGGCCTCCATCATTTAACACTTGCATGATCTCAGACAGGTCACTTAATTGTTCTCCAAGTTTGCTTTTGTATAAAAACAGGATGGGTGAGCTGAGAGGTTTGGACTAGAGATAACCTCTAAATTTTCCTGAAATGTAAGTCTGGAGGGAAGAGTTCCATCAGAGGAGCTCTCATTTAGTACTTTAGGTATCTTCATGTAGCCATTAGAATGTTCATTCATTCATTCAAGGGTCTTAATTTTCCTCTTTTAATGATATTATGCAGATAAATGTATATATATATATATATACACACACATATACATATATATATGTGTGTGTGTGTATATATATATATATATATATCATATATATATATATATATTCTATAACACTCTGAGTTTCCAAACGAGGAGTCCATATAATGATGTATGTGAAACAAGAGAAGCCAGGAGAAAGAATGATCAACATGCTTACTTTTCCTCCAGTTTTCTAGAGGAAGAGCTAAAAGACTAAATATCTCCAAAGGGTAGCTGGGTTATTTGGGGCCACAGTATTTGCCAAAGTGAGGCTACAAAGAGCAATATAGCCTAATCACATTCAATGGAAATATGTCTAAATGAAGCCTAGAAACTGAAATTTTGGAATCAGCTGTGTGATCAGCTGCATTAATTTTGTTTAGATTCTAGATATGTAGAAATAATTGGCCACCAATGGAATAGAAAATAAAGGATATAGGAGTGATCTATGAACCATGACTTATTTATAAAGGCAAAAGTTACATAAAAGGAATTCTTATAAGAGATTTTCATGTATTTCAGGGTGTTTTTTGTTCAAATATATGTTAAAGTTCATCCTGACCTTGGAAAAGCTTTCTTAATAAGATATTTTAAAAGCCCTAAGTATCAAATAATTTATAAAAAATAGTCATTTGTCTCTAGCTTTAAACTTGCCAGAGTTCAACATGTCATGTAGATATTCCAGTGATCTCTATTGTTTGAGTCTCTGCCGTTAAGTATTTAAGTATCTTCAACTAATTATGGCACAAACATTATTAATTAGCCTTCTGAAAAGGAGATTGGGAAGGGAAGGGGTCAACCCAAACTTCTCAACTTAATTTGTCCACAACTCAAATATATTGGAATTTAGATCTTGCAGGATCTTTAGAACTTATCATACCTATAGCACTTTCAGTGCCTATAAAGCTGAATGATTCAAACAATCAATTTTACTTTTGAGAAAGAACATGAATCACATGAACTTTCATTGAGTTTGTAGATGAGTAATGACCATAAAAATCTTTCAAAATTGACTCCTATATCTAAAATTAGAATCCTTAGAAACTGTCTGGAACTACATCATTGTGGAACCCGCTCCACTAATAGAGATCTTAATTGTACCTAGTTTAGTAGGTAAATATTAGGAAGTTATTAGAAACTCAGTGAAGTTACTAGAGACTTATTCATACTCATATAGCTACTACTAATTATTAATATTATATAACTATAATTTACTCACATGATTTTAAATATATATTTTAATTATCATTGTAAATATCTATTAAGAACCTATTATGTGCCAAGCATTGTACTAAACACTAAGGATACAAGATGGGTCAAAAGACAATCCCTGCCCTTAAGGAAATTGCAATCTAATTAGGCAGACAATATGACAATTAATATGCAACTATATGCAAAGCAAGCTATATATAGACTAAATAGGAAATAACGAACGAAGGAAATAGATTGAATTAAGAAGAATTGGAGAAGGTGTCCAAAAAAGGATAGGATTTTAGTTGGGATTTAAAAAGAAACTACAAAGGTAGTGGAGGAGAGACAGCGTTCTAGGGATGGAGGACAGCCAGAGGAAATTCCAGGAGGCAAGAGCTGTTCATGGAATAGTCAGGAGGCCAATGTTATTATATTAAAGACTATGTGTTGGGGAATAAGAAATCTGGAAAAGTAGGAGGAATGTGGTTATGAAGGGATATGAATAGCAACAAGAGAATTTTGAGTTTAATCCTAGAAGCAATAGGAAGCCAACTAGAGTCTATTGATTATGAGATAAATGGGGGGGGGGGGGTTGGGTAACATAATTAGACTTGTTCCTTAGGAAAAAACCATTTTAGTGGCTGAATATAGAGTGAATTGGAATGGGAAAAGACCTGAGGGAGACAGACCCACCAGGAGGCTGTTGCAATAGCCTAGGCTTGCTAATGCAATAGTAACAGTGCCAGAGGAGAAAAGACAATATAATTGAAAAGTTTTGCAAAGTTAAAATCAACAGGCAATGGCAAGATTTTGCTTTGGAGAGTGAGAGAAAGTGAAGAATAAGAGTGACTCCTGGTTTGTGAGCCTGAAGAACTGGGATGCTCTTGGAAATACTGAGAAATGTTTCGGGGAAGAGAATAAGGTTGTGGTTATGGAGAAACGATTGTGACTTTTGTTTGGGACATACTGAGTTTATTTATTTTTTATTTTTTATAATAACTTTTTATTGACAGAGACATATTGAGTTTAAGATGTCTACTTATCATAAAGTTCTAAATGTCTAAAGGCAGTTGGATGGGCAAGATTGGAGGTCCATGAGAATGGGGGCAGGAAAATTTGAAATCATCAGATTAGAGAACATAATTAAATCCATGGATGCATCCAAGACAGAACCCTGATGGGCATCTGTGGTTAGAAGGAATCATCTGGGAGAGAATACTCCATGGACTCCATATATTCCAGTAACAGAACTCCACCATCAAGTAAATTTAAAAAATACCAAAAGAAAAGGGAAAAAAATGAGAAAGAAACAGAAAAGAACCTTGACCATAAACAGTTACCATGGTGACAGGGAAGATTAAAATACCAACTCAGAAGAGAACAGAATATCCACAGAGGAAATCTCAAAGAGTGAGATAAATTGGTTTCAAGCTCAGAGACTTCTGGGAAAGCTCATAAAAGACTTCAAAAGGCAAATAGGAGAGAGAGAAGAAAATGAGAAAAGAAATGAGAGTTATACATGAAAGAGTCAACAGTTTGGGAAAGTTAGCAAATTCCTTAAAAAATACAATTACCCAAATGCCAATAATAAAAAAAAAAAAACACTGAAGAAAACACCACCTTGAAAAGTATGATTAATTAAATGGAAAAAGAGATATAAAAGATAACTTAAGAGAATCACACATTAAAATTTCTAACAGGGCAAATGAAAGCTAATGCTTTTGTGAGACACAAGAATCAGTCAAACAAACTAAAAAGAATGAAAAAAATGGAAGAAAATATGAAATACCTCATTGGCAAAATAGCCAACGTGGAAAATAGATCCAAAAAAGACAATTCAAAAATTATCTGCCAACCTGAAGGCCATCACCAAAAAAGGAGCCAGGATAGCATTCTACAAGAGGTTATTAAGGAAGACTGCCCTAATATTCTAGAAACAGAGCAGGAAGTACTCATTAAAAGAATCCATCAATCACCTGCAGAAAGAGATCTCACAAGGAAAACACCAAGGAATATTGTTGTGAAACACCAGAACTATAATCTCAAAGAAAAAATTCTTCAAGCTGCCAGACAAAAACAATTCAAGTATCAAGATGCAACAGTTGGGATTGCCCAGGATCGGGCAACTTCTACAAGAAAGGATAGGAGGGCCTGAAATACCATATTCCAGAAGGCAAAGGACCTGGGGTTACAATAAAAAATTAACTACCTAGCAAGACTGAGCATCATTTGAGAAGAGTTACAGATATTGTTTTCCCATCTAGGAATGCAAACAATTTAACTGTTAGATATATATTTCCCCTTGTTTACCTTTATATAGTTCTCTTGAACCCTATGTTTGTAGATTAAATTTTCGGTTTAGTTCTGGGTCATTTAATAGAAATGATTGAAAGTTTCTTACTTTGTTGAACTCCAGCTCCCTTCCTGAAAGATGATGCTGAATCTCATGGAATAGTTAATTCTTAGTTGTAACCACAGGTGATTTGCCTTCTAGATTATGGTATTCCAGGCCCTCCAATCATTTATTGTAGAAGTTTTCAGATCCTCGGTAATCCTGTCTGTTGCTCCTTGATATATGAATTAGTTTAGTTTTGTTTTGTTTTTCTGGCAACTTGCAATATTTTTTCCTTGACATTATAATTTTTTAATCTTGCAATAATATTCCTTGGCGTTTTCTTTGTGGGATCTCTCTCCAGAGATGATTGATGGATTCTTTCCATGAGTATTTCCCCCTGTTTCTAGAATATTGGGGCAATTTTCCTTGATGATGTTTTGAAGAACACTATGCACTCTTTATATCTGGTCATGGCCTTCAGGTAGACCAATATTTTTTTAATTGTCTCTTCTGAATCTGTTTTCCAAATTGGTTGTTTTGCCAATGAGGTATTTCATATTTTTTTCCATTTTTCCCATTCTTTTCAGTTTGTTTGACTGATTCTTGTGTCTCACAAAATCATTAGCTTCCATTTGCCCTGTTCTAGTTTTTAATGTGTGATTTTCTTCAATTATATTTTGTGTCACCACTATTCAATATTGTACTAGAAATATTGACTTTAGCAAAAAAGAAAAGAGAAGAAATTTTTTTTAAAAATTAGAATAGGCAGCAAGAAAATAAAATGATCACTCTGCAGATAATATGATGATATACTTAAAGAATCCTAGAAAAATATTCAAAAACCTATTGGAAACAATTCACAGCTTTAGCACAGTTCCAGGATATAAAATAAATGCACACAAATCACCAACATTACTATATATTACAGACAAAGCCTATTAGCAAGAGATAGAAAGAGAAACTCCATTTAAAATTACTGTAGATAAAATAAAATACTTGGCCAAGTACACCTGCCAGGACAAACCCAGGAACTAGATGAATGCAATTCCAAAACATTTCTCACCCAAATAAAATCAGATCTAAAGAATTGGGAAAATCTCCATTTTTCATGGCTATGCAGAGCTAATATAATAAAAATGACAATTCTGCCTAAATTGGTCTACTTGGTCAGTGCCATACCAATCAAATTGCCAAAATATTATTTTATAGAACTAGAAAAAATAATAACAAAATTCATCTGTAAGAACAAAGAGTCAAGAATATCAAGGGAATTAATGAAAAAAATACAAAGATTGTGTTCTAGCAGCATCAAAGCGAAAACAATATTATAAAGCAGCAATCATAAAAACCTTTTGATATTGGCTAAGAAATAGAGTGGTAGAGTAGACTAAATACATACAACACGATTACAAAGACCTAGTATTTGATAAATCCCCAAACTCCAGCTTCTGGAATAAGAATTCACTATTTGATAAAAATGGCTGGGAAAACTGGAAAATAATATGCTAGAAAGTCATTATAGATCGACATCTCATACCCCATACCAAAATGAAATCAAAATGGATACATTATTGGGCATAAAGGATATCATAAACAAATTAGAACAACAGATAATTTACCTATCATATCTTTGGAGAAGGGACAAGTTATGACCAAAGAAGAACTAGAGAACATTATGAAAGGCAAAATGGGCAACTTTGGTTACATTAAAGCACAAACAAAACCAACAGAAACAAGACTGAAAGGGAAGAACAAAGCTGGGAAAAAATCTTTACAGAATAGTATTTCTGATAAAGGTCTTATTTGTAAAATATAAAATAAAAATAAAGAACTGTGCCAAAGTTATGAGAATCAAATCATTCCCCAATTGATCAATGCTCGAAAGGATATGAAGAGACAATTTTCAGATGATGAAATTAAAGCCATTTATAATTATATGAAAAAATGCTTGAAATCACTATTGATTAGAGAAATTCAGATTAAAACATATGTTCCCTTCTTTTTTCTGCTTTTATCTCTCCCAAAGTTTTTCCCTTTTGCTCTAATTTTTCTCTCTCAACATGATTTATAAACAATGTTTATTAAACCTAAATAAAATTACTGCAATAAAAAAGAAACAAAAAGTAAAACAACAATGTCAATGACTAGGAGAGGTCAAAGAAAATGAAGAGAGAAAAGGTCAGTGGATTTGGCAGCTAAGATCATTAGTAACTTTGGAGAAAACAGTTTCAGTGGAATGATAAGGTCAGAAGCTAGATTGAAGGGATTGAGAAGAGAGTGGAAAAGAAAATGGGGCAGCTATTTCAGTTGGTCTGATCCAATTCAAATGTAGCATTCTCCAAAACACCATACTGTTTCTCTCAGCTTTAACAATAGTTCTACACAACTGTTCCAGGAAATAAAATGTAATTGCTTTGCAATTGATATCTTTCTTAAGTTCAGCAGACCCTAAATAGACATGGAGCTATATATGAATTCTTCATGTCTTACCAGTAGAAAGGGGCAAAGGAACAGGGAAAAAGAGAACAAAAAAGTATGAATTCAAGCATACCTCATTTGGATCAATTCTAAGTTGAAGTGACAGAGAATAAGGGTAAACTGTCCTATTCTTTTGTTACCCACAGGGAAAAAGTCCAAAGTGTAGTTTCCTCAAATGGAAAGAAAGACTAAATTTCCGACGAGTATCACTTTCTGAGGTGTCAACTTGGAAGGCATGAACAAAGAGAAAGAAGTGTCAGAAAATGCTCATCTTTAAACTCTGAATTCAATATCTCAGTCAAATCAATTCACATGCTTTTCTTCATATTCTCAACTATTAAAACTCAAAGCTCTATTCCCAAGGATTGTTGTGAGCTTTGCAAAAAAGCTCTTTGGAATAACAGGAGTTTGATCCCCACTAAAAAATCGCAAAATTCTCTCCCCAGATACATTCCATGGTACTTACTTGAGACCAAAGTATTAATAAAGGGGGGACCTTCTGCCATTCTATAATAGAAAGCCATACTCCCAATCCCAGAACTAATTGAGAAACCAAACTCTTGAGCAGCAAGTTGGTACAGATAAGCCCCTTTGTGACATTTCCTATTGCTGAAGTGTCAGTTGTTAAAATGACAGTCAAGAATGGAGCTAGTGACATCTCAGAACCCTTGGATGATGTTTGTGAAGAAGCTCTTTAATCACTTATTTTGAATTGAATAAGAGCCTAGATCTTCACCAATCTCACATTTATACTCCTTGAAAGGGATTTTCTTTCCATTATTAATCTTGAATAGTTGAATTTAGCAATCTACTTTATTCTAATAAAAGCTCAATCAGTGGAATAATGGCAGGTGAAAACAACTAATGAAGGCTTCCCTTTCTTCTTTAGAAATTCTTTATGATAGAAGAAAAATAGGAAGGATTCATATATAGTTGCCACTTTTTTTACACATTTTCAAAGATAAATAAAACATGACGAAGTTAGAACAAACACTACACTGAAGGACAGGAATTTATTTCAGTCCCTGTTCTGCCATTGCCAATTATATAATTTCAATAAAGCTGCTGATTTGCCTCAGTTTACTAATTTGTAAATAAAAATAAAATACATTTTATTGTAAAAACAAAATAAAAAATTATTGGACTAAATCTCTTCTTAGGGCATCCATAGCATCAACATTCCATCATTGTACAGAAAGCACTTTTTTGGCTATTCCTTTCAGCCATGAAGCTGAAATATTTGCCTCAATCTTCACATTGAAAAGAAAACCTGCATGTAATCAGTACATCACTTTTAACCAAGGGTAGTTTATTTATTTTTTCAGTTAACTTTGTTATGTGATATCTTATACAATTTATTGTGTTTTTGTTTGTAGAGGAAGGTTAAAGGCCCTCAGGCCAATGGGCACTGCAAGTGGATCATGCCATTAAGAAAACAAGATATTATCTTTCATGGGTCAAAGGAGAGTAATCAGATGTGCTGAACGACTATAAGACATAACTTTCACGTCCAGAGTGGAATCCAATACTGATGCTGCTCTGACTTCACTCAAGAAGTCAGTAATTTTTAAGCTACAATATGACTACTTTTTTTCTAATCCATTTCTAATTGCTATCAGTTATATTTAAAACTAACCTGAAACTATAATGTAATCTTATTTTTTTTAAAAAAGCGATTTTGAATAATAAAGGCACAGTGATCTGGCAGCAGTCCAAAATTTCTTATTTTTTTTTTCAAGCCCCAAGGTTCCCTAATCCAGACACCTAGTGCTACAATTTCATGGTATTCTAGTTTTATTCCCCAATTCAGCTATGGCTAGTACTACTACTACTACTACTACTACTGTTACTATTACCACCCTACTATCACTACTACCAATAATAATAGAAATAAGAATGATGATAGTTATAGCTTATAAACCTTAAACATATACTAGTTATTACTATTAGCTAACATTTATAGAGAATTTTAAGGGTTTAAAGTATGCCTTAAATACATTATCTCATTTTATATCCTCAGCTCTAAGGAGAAGCTATGGAAAAAATGTTTAATTTTTAAAATTCTATCTCTCCAAAGATTTTGTACAATCAGCAGCTTTTAATACACCCAATTTAAAAAGGATGAATGAAATCTCATTGGGGGTTGAGAGATGTTGTGGTAAAAAAGTGGCTGCTTAGGGAAACTGGGCAAGGAGAAAGCAATTGGCGGCCAAGAACAACACAACAGGAAACTGGGCCAGGGCAAGGATAGAGTGAAGATTAGGCCAGAAATGAACAACTGGCAGCCAGAAGTTATGCTACTGGAAATCAGGGACAAGAATGAAAGGAACTGCAGGCAGGAGAAAGGACCAAGTACAGAGCTGGGGGACTGAAGTCTTTTTGAATATATTAAATTTTATTCACAGACACATATATGCACATAACACACATTATATATGTATATGTGGCTGTGCCTGTGTGCATGGTTATATATTGGTTGGTCTTAATCCAAATGGTCAGTAAGAAATTGCTTCTTCCAAGATTTTATTGATTTTTAGGGGCTATTGCTTAACAAATAGCTTTAATAGGTACTTAAATGATGACCTAATGGTCTTAATCAATCAACTAATCAACAAACATTTAGTAAACACCAATTTTCTGCCAGGGACTAGTGTAGCCTGGAGGAATAAAGAGACAAAAACAAAAGCAGTTCCTGACCACAAGGATTTCATATTCTACAGAAGAGATATAAAGACATTTAAATATAAAATATGTGCAAAATAAATCCAATTTGGGGGCTTTTTTAGGAGTAAGGTGTTTGAGGAGACCTCATGTTTCATCTCATATTTTCCTCCCCAGCTCATAACCTTGAGTAGAGATGGGATAGATGTTAGCATTTGTAGCAGGATGAGACCAGAAAGGGCTTTATGTAGGAGATGGCATTTGAACTGACCTTTAATGGAGAGGAGGCAAACCTGAGAAGGGATTGAATTTCAGGAATTAAAATGAGATGGAAATTATGGAAGAGGAAGAATAAGCATTGTTACTAGTGGGGAAAAGAACATATGACAGGAAATAATTGTGTAATAACATTGGAGAAATAAGTTGTAGCTAGATTATAAAGGGCATTAATTACCAAACAGAAAATTTGATTTGGTTTGATTTGCTTTTGTTGCTTTTTTTTAATTCTAGAAGCAACAAAAGTCACTGTAATTCACTGAGCAGGAGAGTAACATGATCAGCTTTGTGAATTAGATAGGGGAGAGATATGAAGCAATTAGATTGTTTAGGCATTAATCCATGTAAAAAGTAATGAGGAACTAAGGTATTTCAGTGTGACAGTTATATATGAGAAAGGAAACAGATGGATAAAAGAGAATTTGCAAAGGTATTATCACCAAGACTTGGCAATTCATGGGATTTAAGAATTTTAAAAGGTTCACATAAGTTGGCAAGTTTTTAATTTATTCCTTCAATGAAACATGAATTATGGGGAATAATTTTAATTAGTTTGGTCTTATGTCATCATTTTTAAATGATTTAAGTTCATTAGTATTGCATGTCAGTTTCATGTTGGTATGTTTGCATGGATTCTGGACCGTGGGCAATGTTCTCACATGTTCCTAATCCTCAATGAAATGAAGCAAGAGTATTTGTAGTGTTGATGTCAGAGGCATCAAGGTTAGCTACTATACTGATGGCAAACTTGACTTGAAAAGACTAAAAGGAGAGTTCCAGGGACAGAGTCAAGAAGTCAAGAAGCTGCATGAGCTCTCCCAATTTCCCTCAAAATCCAGATGAAACTGAGTCTCTGAATTGTCTGGCGGAATGAATCCAATCTCCAGCTCAAGATAGACTGAAAATACTCCAAGAAAGATCAGTTTAATTAGGGTGAAAAGGGTATTCAGCCCAGGTCATACAGATTCTGGAATACAGATTCAGACCCAGTGAGCGGGTCTGAATCACAGCAGATCATTAACTGAAACTCTCAGTCCTGCCTCAATAGAGGAGCAGACCAGTGGATAGCCTTCAGTCCCACCTCAAAAGGCAAATTCTGGAAAACCAGGCTGTTTCCTGCAAAAAGCAGATAAAGTTAGCACCTGCAAATGAAAGGGGATCCTGTGCTCAAAGCCAAAGCTTACAACTTCACAGGAAATTTGGGACAGCACTTTACCTCAGGAGCAGAGCTCCACTATAAAAGGAAATACAAAAAGAAGAGGAAAGAAAATGATCAAGAAACAGAAAAAAACTTGACCAAAGAAAGCTACTATGGTGACAGGGCAGACCAAAACACCAACTCAAACAAGAACAAAATGCCCATAGAAGAAATTTCAGAGAGTGATATGAATTGGTCTCAAGCTCAAAAAGGATTCTTGGAAGTACTCATAAAAAACTTTAAAAGGCAAATAAGAGAGGTAAGAGGGGAAAAAATTAGAAAATAAATGAGAGATGTGCAAGAGATAGTCAAAAGCTTGGAAAAGGAAGGAAATTCCTTTAAAAATATGACTGACCAAATACAAAATATATATATATATATATATATTCCACTGAAGAAAACAACATCTTAAAAGTATGACTAATCAAATAGAAAAAGAGATGCAAAAAAAAAAAACCATGAAAAAAATCACACAATGAAATCTTAACAGGGCAAATAAAAGCAAATGACTCTATAAGACAAGAAAAATCAATCAAACAAACTGAAAAGAAAGAAAAAAAATGGAAGTGTGAAATACTTCCTTAGAAAAACAGTTGTCATGGAAAATAGTTGCAGAAGAGAATTAAAAATTATTGGTCTACCAGAAGGTCATGACCCCCCCAAAAAAAGTTTGGACAGCATTCTTCAAGAGATCTTCAAAAGAAAAAACAGAACAACTTCCCTTATATACTAGAAACAGAGGGGGTAATAGTCATTGAAAGAATCCATTGATCACCTCCAGAAAGCAGTTCCACAAAGAAAACCCTAAGAAATATTGTTGCAAAATTTCAAAACTATAATCTCAAGACAAAAAAAATACAAGCTGCCAGACAAAAGCAACTTAAGTATCAAGCAACAATAGTCAGCATTACTCAAGATGTGGCAGCTTCTATAATAAAGAATAAGAGGGCCTGGAATACCATGTTTCAAAGGCAAAGAACCTGGGGTTTCAACAAAGAATTAACTACCCAATGAGACTCAATGTCATCTTTCAGGGAGAAGATGGAGCTTCAATGAAGTAAGAAACTTTCAATCATTTCTATTGAAAAAAAACAACACTAAACAAAAAATTTAATCTACAAATATAGGATTAAGGAGAAACATAGAAATATAAACAAGGAAAAATATGTATATTATTTAAAGGTTAAACTGTTTGTATCCCTAAATGGGAAAACAATATCTGTAACTCTTGAAAACTGTATCTATATGAGTGGGTCAAACAATAAATCACAGATACAATCCAAAATTTTTTCCAAGAGAAAAACAATAATGAGACAACATAGCAAAACCTATGGGAGATAGCCAAAGCAATACTTACAAGAAATTTTATATCTCTAAATAGTTACATGAATAAAATAGAGATAAATGAATTGGGATGCGACTAAAAAGCTAGAAAAAATTAAAAACCTAATTATAATACCAAATTATAAATTCTGAAACTCAAAGGAGAGATTACTAAAACTGAAACTAAGAAAAATATTGGACTAACTAGTATTGATTTTATTTTTTAAAAAATCTTTGATTAATTGATTGGGTAATGAAAAGAAAAAATATTACCAGCATCGAAAACAAAAAGGGGGAACTTAACACTAATGAAAAAAGAAATTAAAGCAATAATTAGAAGCTGTTTTGTCCAACTGTATGCCAGCAACTCTGACAATCTAACCAAAATGGATGAGTATTTACAAATTAGAGGCTAATATCTCTAATTAATATTGATTCAAAAAATTTAAATAAAATATTAGCAAAAAGATTACAGTAATTTAACAGCAAGATAATTCACTATAATCCAGTGAGATTTATACCAGGATTGCAGGGCTGGTTCAATATCAGAAAAATTATCACTAAAATCGACCGTATCAGTAGCAAAACCAACAGAAATCATTTAACAAAATACAGTATCCATTCCTATTAAAAAAAAAAAAAACATTTCAGAACATAGGGATGAGGGAAGCTTTCCTTAAAATAATAAGCAGTATCTCTCTAAAAACAACAGCAAACATTATTTGTAATAGAAACTGGATGCATTCCCAATAAGATCAGGAGTGAAACAAGAATGCTCCTTTTCACAACTATTATTCAATATTGTTCTAGAAACATCGGTTTCAGCAATAAGAAAAGGAAAAAGAAATTACAGGAACTAGAAGAGACAATGAGGAGATAAATATGTCATTCTTTGTAGATGATATGATGATATGGAGAATGCTAGAAAATTATCCAAAAACCTACTTGAAACAATTGACAGCCTCAGCAAAGATGCAGGATATCAAATAAACTCACAGAAATCATCAGCATTTACTAATAAAACCCAGCAGCAAGAGATAGAAAAATAATTTCATTTACAATAACAAAACAAAATAAAATATTTGGGTGTCTACCTGCCAAGACAAACCCTGAACTAGATAGATCACAATTACCAAACACTTCTTACACAAATAAAATCAGATCTAAACAATTAGAAGAATATCACTTGCTCATGAGTTGGCCAAACTAATAAATGATAATTCCACCTAAATTGGTCTACTTGTTGAGTGCCATACCAATCAAACTGCCAAAAAATGATTTTATAAAACTAGAAAAAATAATAACAAAATTCATCTGAAAGAATAAAAGGGCAAGAATATCAAGGGAAGTAATGGAAAAATAAAATATAGGATAGTGGTCTAATACTACCAAACATAAAACTCTTTTATTTTAAAGAGGCAGTCAGGAAAAGCATTTGTTACTGTCTAAGAAATAGAGTGATAGGTCAGTGGAATAGATTAGATACATATGACCCAATAATCAATTACTTAAAACATCCCAAACACCAGCTTCTGGGAGAAGAACTCTATATTTCAAAAAATATATATGCCAGAAAATAATATGCCAGAAAGTCATCATAGACCTAAACCTCATCCCAGAATAAGGTAAAAATGTATACATGATTTGGGCATAAAGGGTGATAGCATAACCAAATTAGAAAAACAAGAAATAGTCTATCAGATCTTTGGAGAAGGGAAGAATTTATGACCAAAGAAGAACTCTAGGAATTGAAGTGGCTTAAAGGAACACAAATTTAGAGACTCTTATATTCCAAATGTTCATATGGATTCTCTGTGTTTGACCTGTGATAGAGCCTTCCAGTAATATTGGTCTGATTAGCCACAATTAAATACACTATACTTTGCCTCCAACATAGTGATAGTATTTTGGTCCTCTTTGAGAATAAAGGATAACAACTTTTTTATTAGCTGTTTAGACAAATTCATTTTTTCACATCATTTACTGATATTTCACCATAACAAATTTTACAATTTTTCACAATTTTTTCACTTTTTTGGTTTTGTCTTATTGTATCTTGATTTCTCATAAAATGATCAGCTTTCATTTACTCAATTCTAATTTTTCCACATATGTATTATATTTAATTTTACATATATATTAATTTTTAAATATATTTATTTACAAATGTTGCAAGACAAAAATAAAAAAGGGAAAAACCTTAACAGAAAAAAAAATGAACATAGTCTGTGTTGAAGGATTACAATTGCTATTAGCATTTGGATAGATCAGAAAAAGCTTCACATAGGAGATGGTTTTTGAGTTGAGTTTTAATCACCACAGCCTTACAGAACACAAATAACATATAGGTAGTTGTCCAGAGAACACTGATCCAGAAATTATGAAGATATAGTGTTGTTTGAGTGGATATGAAGGATCAATAAGGAGATAAGAGCCCTTGAGGTAAACTAGAATATGTATGGGAAGAATAACATTCTCAAACTTTGTCAGAGAGGATATGAGTGGGAATGAAGGCCAAAAGGTATTGTTGCACTTATTTCTGAATGAAAAAAAAAAATCTTGATTTCAATTTTCTATACACCTGGCTAAGCCTCCTTCTTCCCTTAAGGGAATTTGTAGGGAGAATATTTCTAGGTGTTTCCTCCTTTCTCATTTGTATTACAGAAGGGGGAAGGGAAGAGGGACATTGAAAACTTCTGGCTCCTGTCTCAACCAGATGTTCATAAACAGGGCCAGAAATGACTCAGAGCCAATGCTGGCAGGAACTATTTTAATAGCTGCCAAATTTATCTTGGCAGCCCTCAATCTCTGAGAATGTGGTAACCACAAACACAGCCACAGTGGCCACATTCCAGACTTTTCTGAGCTTTCTGGACAATGAGAGTATACCTTGAATTTTGAATTGCCCAGAGTAATCTTGGGCAGGTGGCAGGGCCACCCTAGTGTGAATGAAAACAGCTAAAATCTGGAGACTCACCATATTGTTCACAAGAGATATCAAATATGAAATTATCAGAGAAAAGGGCCAGCCCAGGTTCCTCAATCTGAGACATTTCTATTTCACTTTTCTATTTAATTCTAAATCATTTACTCTAAATGTTTGTTTATTTTACTGGTTTTGTTTTCTTCCTTGCATCTGTTCATTTGTTTCCAGTAAAATGATCTAATTTTGCCTCTGTTTCCTCTCGTTATTATAAAACATCTGCTTACCATATTTAAAAATAATTGATTTGTCATAAACTCTAATTATATACCTAATCCTTTAAGTTGAAAAATAAAGGCATTTACATATATTAGAGGCTATATAAAAACTAATTTCTCCAACTCCTGAGAAAATTTCTGAGAAAAATGTGATTAACTAGAAATTCAAGTAACCAGTGAAATTTTTCTTATAAAAAAAATTGATAGCTCATGTGTATATCATTCATGCTGGCTGGAATCTGTAAAAATTGGGGAAACAATATATAAGCTGCTCAAGGATGATGAGACCAAAAAAGGAACCATGTGAAAAATTCCTGATATGGAGACTACCATCTAGTCAATCTCCTACTGATTATATCTAGAAAGCACTGAAGTTCTGTAGGTGAAAAAAAGTACTTCTGATCTGAAACAATGATGGTGGACACACAGAAAATGCCAAGGCCCAAAATGTGGTACAAAGATATCAATGGTATTCCTGAAATTATGGTTTTCTGCACAGTAGGCTGGCTTTATGGCAAAAAGTACACATTTTTCAGTTGAGTCCACTTGATTTCATCATCACAAAAACATCCTGCATGGATTCAGATCACAATCTGTGACCTTAGTGAGGGGTAAGCTCACTAAGACTAAGAAAGAATAAATAGTTTGCTCAGAGTCCTATAGTTTGTAAAGCAAAAGGTGCAGCTCATCCTGAGTTCCAATTCAGGCACACGAGCCACTATACTATAGTGCCTCTCTATTTTAATGAATTAATGAACTACTTGGCAGAGTAAAGCAGTTTATTCATTTGCCATTGGATAACAGCATCAGGTGACTAAATATTTTCAGATGGGTTGCTATTACTATTCATATTCACTCTGCCTCTCTGTCCCCTCTTCTTTTGATACTCTCTCTGTGTTCCTCTGCCTTTCTTTCTCTTCACTCCCTACTCTCCATTTTTCTTTGTCTCTATTTCTCTTTCCTCTTCTTCCCTCTCTGCCATCCTCTTTTTCTGTCAGTATTCTTCATGAAATGCCATCTTTTACATCTTCTCATGTTATGCACTACTTAAAATGTAATAGCATTTTTCTACCTGAGCAATAATCAACAGCATCTGATTTTTTTCCTAAATAAAATAGAAAATTAATATGGATTGGATTTAATAATATTTGCAGAACTCTGAGTCATTATTTTTAAATTCTATGATCTGGTTAAAATATAATCTGCTTAATTCTTCTTCCTTAATAAATATCATGAACTCAAACAGTTAATTTTTTTATAATCTAATAAAATTATATTCAAAAACAGCATGCAGGAAGCTCATACCAGAATGATTAAATTGAAACAGTAAAAAAAACATCCCTGCCTTCTTTCACAACTACCAACAGTGTCCTGCATCTGTATATATGAGTGAAATCTATCTCTCAATCTTGCCATCTATGTTGTAATTAGATATTAACAATGTTCAAAAGTAGATTCAAAATAGTCTTTGAGATTTCAGGTCCATTCATGTCAGGGGAATAAATTATTTTTGATAATAGACAGATTTGGCATTCTCCAAAAGTAACTATTCAGATTTTCTATGAAGACCACTGGAAAAAAAAACTTATAGGTCATATGTATTTGAAAATTAATGGGCTTGTCATATCTAGGAACTGTCAAAGGAACAAGTGATAAGACCATATATCAAATATAAGACTTTTTACATTTTCAACTTGGGAATGACCTAGTTTTAATATCAATCGAGATAAACCATGACTACATACAACTTCTGGTGATTTTTTAATGAAAATTTCTCTGAAACTTTTTAATAGAAATTTGGCTTGGTTTTTTTTTTTCAGATATACCTTCTTTTTTGGATAGGTGAGCACAAATGTTTCAGCCCATCTAAAAGTAAATTTATATTTCTATCCTTACCATTAGAACACATTATGCTTTTACCAATTTACTAATTTTCCTGGTTGTTAATGTCATCAGGGGTTCTCCACAAAAATGTATGATTTCTAATCATGGGCGTGGAGATAATTTTTATTTCCTAAAGATGATGTCAGCAGAATTTAAACTTTCATGACCTCAGTTACATTAGAAAGAATTCAAATACCTGCTTAGCTAAGTATGGAGACATTCATCAAGAGAAGAGAAGGGAATAAACTATATGCTAGGCATTGTGCTAATTGCTTTTTATTTTTTAAATTATTTTATTTGAATAGAGTATAAAAAAACAGACAAGAAATACAAAACAAAATAAAACATAACAAAAGAGAACATTGCCATCTGCCCCGCAGACCAAAAGGGAAGATTCAAAATATATAACAATAAATCACCAGATCAAGAAAGTGTTTATATATATAATCAGAAGAAATACTTTTTAAAACTTTTTTTTCTTTACGTCATTTAAAATTGTTTTTATTCTCTACTGTGCACCTTTTTTCACTTTATTATTTTCTTCCTTTCATCCCCTTTGACATGCTCAAAGAAGGCTACATTTAAGAAAAGATATATTTATGTAGACATATATAGATATATAGATACAAATACGCGCGCACACACACACACACACACACACACACACACACACACACATCCCTTTCCTATCCCTTCTGACTTTAAATTCTGCTCCATAACTTGTCTTATTATTACTTAACCTGCTTCCACCTAGGGATCCCTCCCAGCTTCTTTCATCACTCTTTGCTTCCCCATCCATTCATCCCTCCTTTCTTATTCCTTTATATATTTTGGAGGCTTCTATACCCTTCTTGGTATATATGTAGTGTGGCCTATTGAACCCATTCTTGATGTGAGCAGGTTTTCAGAACTATGAGCTCTCCTCTAATGTCTCTTTGTATGTTCTTTCTCTGCACCTCATGTGTATGACATGATTACTATTTTTACCTTAACTAGGCCAAATTTTCTTTTTCTATTTTTGAAGTGAATCTTAAGAATGTAATATACATTATTCTATTTAAAAAAACATATAACAGTTTGTAAGCTCCTTAAAATTGATCTTTCATATTGACTCATATTTTAAATGTTCTGTCAAGTTATGGTTTGGTTGATAGAAAGTTCTGAAAATCCGCAAGTTCATTGAAGGTCCATTTTTTCTCATTCAAAATTATAGGTAATTTTGCTGGATATATATTTTGGCAGCAGGCCTAGTTCTTTTGATTGTCGGTAGATATGATTCCAGGTCTTGCTGTCTTTTATTATAGCTGCCTGTAAGTCTTGTACAATTCTAATTGCACTTCCAGTTTGAATTTTTTTTCTTATTTCCTGCAAAATTTTATCTTTGATATGGATGTTTCTAAAAGTTGGCAATAATATACTTATTTGTTTTCCCTAAAGGAGCTTGTTAAGGTGGTAATCAATAGATTTTTTTTTACCTATTTCTACTTTCCCCTCATGTTCTATCACTTCAGGACAATTGTCTTGGGTTATTTCCTGCATTATCATGTCAAGGTTCCCTTTTTAGTCAGAATTTTATAGCAGTCCAATTATTCTAATATTTTCCTTTCTTGATCTGCTCTTCAGATCTGTCATTTTTCTTATGACATTTCATTTTCTGTTCTATTTTCTCATTCTTTGTAATCTGTTTTATTATTTCTGGATGCCACATAGCTTCACTGGCTATCCCTTGCCCAATTCTGATTTTCAAAGCATTATATTCATCTTTAAGTCTCTGTACCTCCTTTTCTAGTTAGTTAACTTTGTTAGTTTCTTGTTTTTCTTGGATGCTTTCTATATATTTACTTGTTTTGGTTTTTCCTCAATGTCTCTCATTTAATTTTTATTTTTTTTGGAGTTTTTTATAAATTCTCTCTGGGCAGGGAGCCATTTCACTTTACTCTGGAGTAAAAGCTTTTTTTTTTTTTTTACTAACGTGTCCTCCTCTAAAGATGAACCCTGGTCTTCCCTGATCCCTCTAATATGTTTCCATGGAGAGGATCTTCCTTCTTTGCCTACTTTTTAAGATAAGAGATACTAGTGTAAGCACTTCCAATTGTGGTATTGGGGGTGGTACATCAACCTTCCCTTGAGCTCTCCAATCTGACCCTCCCAAACTCCAGGAACCCCAAACTAAGCACTTCCCCTCCTGCAAGTACCCACAGCCAGCTAGCAGTGTTCTCCTTCATACTTAGACTGCTTCTGCGCTCACTGGATGCTGGTTCCTTCTTTCCCAGGATTGAGTCTCAGTAGCACAGCTGGGTCTGGTGTTCCTGATCAGCAGAGATTCTCTTCTTCTTCCTGAACTCAGCCCCGGACTCTACAAACAGTCCAGAAGATGAAAGTCTCTGTGTGAGGCTGCAGCCACACCCCAGGCTCCCCACTTAATGTTTTTGGGAACTAGTCCGGAGGTGTTGGCACGTTAGACAAGTTAATCCTCAACCCAAGGTCTTTCTCTGTTTGTGTCTGCAGGAACCTAGTTCTGCTCCAAGTCTTCTTGATTTTTCCCCAGTCTATGTTCCTCCTCCCGAGGTACAAATTAGTTCTGTTTTTGGAGGAAATCTGGAGAGCATGAAACTTCCCAACCTACTCCACCATCTTCCTAGAACACGTTCTCTGCTTTTTTTTTTAAGTATTGTCTCATTTGATCCTCACAACAAACCCATAAAGTAGATGCAATTATTATCATTGTTTTATAGGCGAGGAAATTGAGTCAAACAGAGATTAAGGGAGTTGCCTAGGATCACACAGCAATTAAATGACTGAGACTGCATTTGAACTCAGAGCTTCCTGATTTCAGCTCCAGAACTCTATCACTGTGTTACCTGCTGCCTCACCATTAATGGTATGGTCATTAAATAATGAATTCTTTCTTTAAGTAAGGCATCCTATAAAAAATAGAAAATATACAAAATAATAAACCTTGTGGAGAACATTCTTTTTGTATCACAGTGGGAGAGTGTCAGAAAAAGCAGAGGACCTTAAAATATAATAGTTTCTAGCTCATCTATAAATTATTCTAATTTTTAGTCATCTGTTAGTTATCCTTGACCGATATCTACATATACAACTTCAGAAACTGAACAATATCAGTATTCATGTTAGCCTTGGTATTAATGAAATGAAAAAATATAAAAGAGCAAAATTGAAGGATGGCTCACAAATGTACTTTGAAAGGAGAAGGAAGGAATTGGTAAAGATGCTTTGCCTACAGTCATTTAATAGAAAGAATCATTTAATAGAACATTTGGTCATCTCACTTTAATAATGATGATTATAAGAAAAATCAACCTCATTAAAATCATGTGGCACAAATATACAAGTATCTTTTGTGAAGACTTAGAAGCTCTTACACTGAACTTGAATCAAGCAGACTTTCATTTGAAGTTTAACCAAGCAAAGCATTTAACTTCTCTGGGTCTCATTTTTCTCATCTGTAAAAGGAAAGTGTTGGGCTCTGGTTTCTAAAGCACCTTCCAAGTCCAAATATAAGATCTATGACCTAAATGTACTTATGTCTTAATGCTTGTTGATTTTATTATGAAGGTGAGCATAGGAGAGACTGAGAAAATTATGTAGAAAATTATCTTCAAGAGATCAAAATCCTATATCAAAATCATTATTCTTCTAAACATTTTCTTCAAGAAAGTGCTGAATATGTTAATCACCAATCAATCTGCATAAAAAACAAAGCCCATTCAATCTTAACAAGAAATGACTGGTTACCAGTTTCTGATATGGGTATCTGTGGACTGATAGACCAGCAATATTCTAAAGCAAAAAACAAATTCATCCCCAAATGAAAGGACCGAGATGAAAAGATTATACCGAATGCAAATTAATGCGATTCCAACATGACCTCCTATGGGGCAGCTAGATGACACAGTAGATAGAGTACCAGCTCTGAAATCTAAATCTGCCTTCAAACACTTGCTAACTATGTGATCTTGGGCTAGTCATTTTAATTCTGTTTGCCTTAGTTTTGTCATATGTAAGGTGAGCTAAAGAAGGAAATGATAAATTACTTCAGTATCCTTGCTCAGAAAACTCCAATTAAAGTCACAAAGTGTAACAAGTGACTAATCAAAAAAAAAAAAAAAAAAAAACTATCCAAATAAGTTATTGAAGAAAACTGAACATAGAAAAAATGGCTGGGCACTTTTCTACAGAAATTTCACCAATGTAAAGTAATTAACATAACAAGGAAATCAGCAGAGACCAGAAACTACCTCAGCCAGCAAGCAGCAAGATGTGACAGCCAAGGGCAACACTAGTTTAGAAAGTAAAATCATTTGAAAGACCTTGTGAAGCCTGATAGCTTAAGATTATGACCAGAAGTCCTTCATTAAAACAACAAGAAAACGGAAAGAGAAACTGATTTTCTGAAAATGTGAACTTATCCCAAGAGTAACCTTTAAATATATAATTTGGAAATGAAAACTCAAATCTCTCTCCTTTTTAAATTTCATTGTAGAAATTTCACTGTAGAATATGAGAATCTATGGAAGAATAAAAACTTTAGAGACCCAAAGAAAACAGAGAGGCTTATGAATGTGAGCTGTGAAAAGACTGTAGCTTACTGCCAATTATAAACTTTAATTCAAGAGGTAGGCAACTTCAGAAAAAGCATTGACCTTGGAGTATTAATTATGGTTGGAATCATGGTTACAGAGTATGAACATTGGATCTGACTTTTTATTTCTTCTATGACTTTGGAAAAAATCATTGAACTTTGTTGGCTCTCAATTTTCTCATTTGTAAAATGAGAAATTTGGCCTAGATAATCTCTAATGTACCTTCCAGGTTTGCCAATGATACTATAATCTTAAATAGAAAAAAAAAAAGATAACATCTTAGAGATATGCAATCAGAAAAAAGGGATGGTCTAGTCAAATAGAAAGAACAACGTTTAACAGTTGAAGATACTGAGCATTATACTGGTGTTTCCATAATGCCAAAAGATATAGAAGAAGGATTCTGACTGTTTTCCTGTGGAGATTCTATAAGAAGACTTGGACAAGAAGCACACAGGATGTGAAAGTACACATGGATATTGTTCAGCAAAGACATCGTTGTACTCATGGGCTTGGTTGGTGTCTAAGTGACGATTGCATTAGTGATATATTATATAATATTCTAGAATATCCTGTGTACTGCATGCTACAGTACACATGGACTGCTTTGAGTGACTTTATTTCTAAGGGGGAAAGCACGACACATTCCTATTGTGACAAAATGGAGAAGGAATATGTAGATTTCAAAGGAAAAGCCATTTTATTGGTGACAATGTTTTTCCCTAAAAATGTCAAGAACATGGTCATCAATAAATAGAGGATAAATATAATTTAGGATTTCCTGAAAAGTCATCAATATTTCTAGTGTTTGATCTTCTGTTTTGTGAAGCACATGCTAATATGTCAAAAAGCACTAAGATGTCTAATTAATTTAGCATTGTATAAATATCTATTACTTATTAAGGAAAATTTTATTGATTACTTAAATGTTAAAGTATCAGATAATTTTTTAAAGTATTCTAAAAACATTACTTTGAATGTTCATGGTGTATTTTGACAATCAAAAGAATCATAAAAATGGAGAATATAAAATCATTTGTGAACTGAACTTGTTCTCTACCAATAAAACTCACTTTTGAAAATCTGTACTTATTCTTAATTGTTTATTCAACTAGTTCTTTCTCTATCAGTCTCCCATCTTCTTCAACCAAAGAATGAAATACGAATTACATTTTACAACATTAGATTATACTAACTACATAAAAGTGCTTTTCTCTAATTATTTGAAATATTCAAAACAACGAGTGGGGAAAGTGTTCCTATTCTATTGGAATGATATCATTTGGAACATCGTTTAATTAAATACTAGAAATGAGGTCTTGCTGAAATGAGAACACTTTCTAAATGAATAACTCTTTGCTTATACAATTTTTTTCATGTTCAAATATTAGCCAAAGAAATTTGGTCTTGTCACAGCTATTTGATATTTAATTGGTTTTTTATTTAATTCACTATGAAGCATGAACTTATGAGGAGAAAGAAATTGATTCATTGCTGACCACTAACATTGGCCAACTTTAAAAGAGTAATTATTACTGCAGAGGAAAGAAAAACCTCCATTAAAGTTTTCAAGTTTTACACAATTCTCTAGCTTTTCATAAATAACTGGCTTGCTCAGCTGAGAGTTCTGTTATTTATCTTTTAAAGGAATAGTTTTTAAATTGCCTATTTTCTGAGAGAATTGCACCACTTCTAAAACTCTACCTTCTCTGTAACTTTGTAATTGGCTTTTTTCCAGTCTTTTCATTTGAATAAAATATTATCTTTGTCTTGATACCCTCCTGTAGTAATGAAGAGTTATAAAAATTTCAATAAAAATCTGTCACATAACAATTGCTAACCATATGTAAGGGAATAATACTTAGAGAAATATATTTGTAGCAGAATGAGATAATCTAGATTCATAAAACAGGTTGGTCTTACAGACTATAACTTATACTTAACTTGGAGTCTATAAATGAGTCTGGCAAGCACAAAGTAAGGAAGTTTCTCTGTTTCACATCAAACCCCCTTCTGTTAATCTCTTGGAAATTCCCATTTACTATTGAAAACTCTAAGTCCATATATCCAATATAAATATGCCACTTAAAAAAATCAATAAATCTCTTTTACACTATTGAAAAATTAGGAGAATAAAATAAGTTTGAGTATGTAATTTTCTGAGAGGTCACTTCATTGGACAAGGTATAACAGTCAAGACCTGCAAAAAATAGTTTTATTCTAATATCACTCTCACATGATTATAGAAATCAGTGCTATATTTTTATAACTCTGAAAGCTAATGTTGGTTCCTTTCATTTATCATGTTGTATTCTAATGAAATCCCATAATAAGTTTAAAGTTTAAATTGTTTACTAAATTATTCCAATCTGATTCTATTTGGCAGATTATATTTCTTTAGACATTTATAAAGATCCAATCTTTGCAATAACTTTAAACCATGTTACTATTCCGAACATGAATAAAAGAAATATTCTTGCATAGATAGAATAGGACATGTTACCAAGTATAGACATATTTAATATATATGTCAATGACTCATCAGATATTTATCGAATTTACAGATTATACCAAAGTAGGAAAAGTTGCTAACACACTGCTTGCAAGCAAAGATTTTAAAAGGTGTGACTGAACTAGAACAAAAGTTGACATAATATAGCCTTGTTGAGCCTACAGTGTGGATTCTGACCCATGACCCATTTTTTGTACAATAGCAAAGAGTAGCTTTTACATTAAACAGCTTTGCTGTGTTTTAACCATTCTTAGCACTCAGGTGGTACAAATCCCTGGGCTAGACCATTTAGCCTAATCTAAAATATGAATTTCAGTAGGGAAAAGTATAAAACCTTAGTTTAAAAAATCAACTCCACAAATCCAAGTTTGAGAGGGTTCAGCTAAACAATGATTCAGTTGAATAAAAGTCAAAAGATTTTATAAAATTAAAAATTTGATATTATATGATGATATGATGATTATATGAGGATATATGATTTTAGAAAATTAAATTAGAAAAGATTTTAGAAAAGCAAAAATTTGATATTATATGATGATATGATGATTATATGAGGATAAAGACTGTGTTTTGCCTCCTTTGTATCACCAGCACTTAACACAGTGCAAGGCACAAAAATAAATTAAATTAAAATTAAGTAGAAACTTAATATTTATTGATTGGCTAATTGATGTTAGTTAACAATATCTTGATGGCAATCAAGAAAGGTAATGCATCTGAGGCCAAATCAAGAAAGGGAAACTATCCAAGGATAGGTCAGTGACATCCCTGCTGTTTTTTTCTCTGGTTGGGTAAAATCAGGATGATTTTTAGTTAGTTATGAGTGTCACTTCTGAAAAGATATTCTGATAAGTTAAAGGGTTTCCTGAGAAAACCAGTCAGGATAGTAAAAGACATCCACTTCATGCAATAAGAGAACTGGTTGAAGGAGCAAAGATTGTTTAATCTGAGGAAGAGAAGACAAAGGAGAAACATTAAATTGTTCTCTTCAGGTATTCAAAGAACTATCATGTACAAAAGGAAATCAAGTTCTGTTTTGTCCCCTAGCAAATAATAAAAATAATGGGTACGATGGGTAGAAGATACAAAGAAATAAATTTAGATTTGACATAAAGAAAAAAATTTAGAACCTTTCCAAAAGTTAAATCAGCTTTTTCAAAAGGTAATGCATTATTCCTAGTGTTCAGTATTAAATCAAAAGTTAGATCAGTAGGTTAAAAAGTAAAATTTGATTTAAATATGTCTTACACTAGAACAATTGTAAGATCTCTTCTGACTCAGTTCCAAGAGTAAGGACAAAAATTGTCATATTGACTGGTAAATTGAATAGGAATACTTTCTATATTATAGTGGATTATTTGCAGTGAAGCAGGTAGTTTTAGATGCATAGAGATGATATATTTATATAAATAAACAAAATTTAATTCAGAGAGGTAAGATTAATTACCCCAGAGTTATATAAGTCCTAAATGAAAAAGCTTCAACTTGAATCTGAGTCTTTAGACTTTTTATTTCATGCTCTTTGGATTAAATTAGACTGTTTTATTAGAATCTTTTGCTACTACTGAGGTAAGAGCAATCTGGGGAGTCTAATAGAAGAACTGATACTTTGTTGATATTAGTCCCAGTTTACCTTATGCTCAGTTTTAATGGAAAAGCTTCATGGTATATGGGGATAGTAAGCACCTTAGAGACAGAATACTTAATATGGGACCACAATCAAGTCATAAACGCTCACAGATTCAAACTCCTCATCTACAAGAAGGAGCAAATGGTATTTTTTCTTCCTTACAAGTTTTTCATTATTAGTTAGAGGCGGTTGAAATTAGAATCTAAGGTTTAATAGCAAATTACTCCATTCCTATTTAGTGGATTAGACATGAGGAGGCTAAGCCTCTTGAGCCCCTTTTTAGGTTCTAAAATACTTCTAAGTATGCCAGAAATAAAATATTTTCCCCAACTCCTACTAAGGAATAACTTTTAATGATTTTGAAGAAATCAAAATCCTCCATTCTTAATTTCCTTACTTAATAACCAAAAGCAATTTAAAATAATTATTTATGATAATCCAAAATTAACTCCCTACCTCTAGGAGTTGAAATTACAATCATTAATGAATCCTGAGAAACCCTGGGCTTCTATGATGATTCAAATTGGGGGGAAATAGGAAAAATCATTTAAAACTGATTCAGATCACCTCAATAAATACAGGAACTATTGTGTACAAGGTACTTTTCTGGTACTTAGAGAATTACAAGGATAAATGAGGCACAAAAACAGTTTTTAAGCCAAACCTATCTTCTCTAAAAAGCTTTTTTTCCCCCCTTTTGAGGCCTTAAACAAAATGCTTCCATTTGCTATTGTCTCCTTAGAAAGACTTGAAAGGACTTCAGAGGTTAAGACTAACATTATGTGAACAGAAATTCTCTGTGTAACACCCCCACAAGCAGTTAATCATAATCTGCTTCAAAGCTTATGGTGACCGGGAACTCAATGATCTGCAATGTAGTCCATTCCTTTATGGTTTTGTTTATTTTTTAATAACTGTAATTGTCATGAAAACAGATTCCATGTTTGTCTGCCTACATGTAGTTCCTAGTTCTGTCATTTGATGCCAGGCAGAATAAATCTAATCCCTTTCCCATATGACAGCTCTTCAAATATTTGATGATATTTTAAGAATTTTTTTCTCCAAGCTAAATACCTCTGCCCTCTTTAAAAGATCCTCATATGGAATGATTTTCAATTCTCTTGCCATCTAGATCAATGTTCTCAATGTCTATGTTAAAATATAGTGCCCTGAAATGAAAATATTACTGCTATTGGAATCTGGACAGGGTATAATATAAGACTGTCAAAGACCTTTGCCATGGGCCCTTCTATTAAAATAGATTAAGTCGCTATTTGCTTTTTAAATTACCACAGGTCGCTATTGACTCATACTTTTATTATTGAATGATTTTATTTATGTCCAATTCTTCATGAATTCCTTTGAGGCTTTCTCGACAAAAATACTAGAATACTCTGTCATTTCCTTTCCCAGATCATTTTACAGATGAGAGAACTAAGACAAGCACTTGCCCACGATTAAATGGCTAGAGTCTAAGATTGAATTTGAACTCAGGATCATAGGTCTTTATAATTGTAAATTCAGTAATCGATCCACTGTGCCACCTAGCTACTTTTATTAAAATTTTATTTTATTAGATTTGTCCCTCTATTCTAATTTCTCAGCATCAATTTTTACCCTGTTTGTCCTATTCAACATATGTACCTTCAATCATATCATGAATAAAATCTCAAGCAGAATAAGATCAAGGACATTCCTGTTGAATTCCATAGGAGACTTCTCTGAATGTTGACCTTGATCCAAAAGCCACCACAAGATAGGATGGATCAATAAGTTTAACATTTTCATAACTGTTTTTTAATCTAGTCCTCTTTTCTACAAGTATAAGACATCACACACCTGACATTTAGAAATCCATGTGTACTCTGTCCATATTTTTTAAGAAAGGAAATTAAGTTAGGATTACATGAACTTTTCTTCTCAGTTCATAAGACTTTGAAAAGGCCCTCAGCGCCCTTTGCTTCAAAGCTATAAACTAAAAGAATCCCTGCCATAACATTAGACAAGTAATTGTTCAGTCTCTGATTTAAGATTTCTAAAAATATGGAATTCACTCTCTATCTGAGAAACACCTTTGAAAGAATTTGTAGAAATACTACTATACTTGAGAAGGAAAACATTGATAGCTAAGGGATGCAGTGAATAGAAAGTCAGGAAGACTCGTTTTCATGAGTTCAAATCTGGTTTCAGACATTTAGTACCTGTGTAGACCCAGGCAAGTAACTTATTTCCTGTTTGCCTTATTTCTTCATTTGTAAGATAAACTGGAAAAAGAAATGGTAAACTTCTTCAATATTTTTGCCAAAAAAGCCTCAGAGAGAATCAAGAGGAGATGGATATGACTCAACCAGCTGAACAACAACAGCTATCAGAAGTACTAAAGGGAGTAAAATTGTAGGCAGAACAGTACAACCATAATGAGGTACTATAGCTATGGCTTAGGAATGGAGAAGAGAGCATAAGGCTGAAATCCAAAATAGACTTCAGGAAAAAAAAAAAAAAAAAAAAAAAAAAAAACAGTAAGAAGGACCTGAAGCTTGGGGCACTATTCCTCAAACCTGGAGAATATTTGATCAGTTTAATGTAGCCACAAAAAATAAAATAAAATAACAAATAAACAAACAAAACACATAATAAATAAATTAATCATAAATTAAAATGATCAAGCAATGGAGAAAGAACCCAGGCACAGATAGCTACTATGGGGATAAAAAAGATCAGGGTTCATGTTCAGAAGAAAATGATAAGAGCTTAAAAATCTACTCCCTTTTCAATGAGAAGTGTCAAATGGTCACAAGTCCAAAGAGATTTCTTAGAAGAACTTAAGCATGACTTTAAAAACCAAATAAAAGAGATGGAAGAAAAATTAGGAGAAGAAAGCAATAGAAAAAAATATGAAAAGAAAGTTGACCAACTACGTATAAAAAATGAAAAATTTTAAAAAGAAAATAATGACAGCACCATTAATCAGGCCACATGCAGAGTGTTGTCTTCATTTATAGGTACCACATTATAAAATAAACATTAAGAAACTAAAAGACATTCAGAACAACTGAGCTGTTGAAGGATCTTGAATCAAGTAATACAAGGTCTGGTTGAAGGAAATGAGTACATTTATCTTAGAAGAGAGAAGACAGAGGAAATGATATATTATCTGTATTCTAGTATTTGAAAAGTGATTATGTGAAAGAGGTCAATAAAAATTTCCTAGCAACTAGAGCTATTAAAAAATGAAAATCTCTCTGAAAGTTACTGGGATTCCTCTTCATTATCTATCTGTAAGCAGAAGCTCCATCCCCAACTACTGGGTAGGTTATACTGAAGATTTCTTCTCAGATATGTATTGAACTATTTAACTACTGCGGTCCTTGCCCTAAATTTGTATGATTCTGAGATTTTATGATATATTCTATCTAATCACTATTTGGCCCTGCTTATATAAGTAACTTTCATTTAGTTACTTGGATGCATGAGTTAAGTATTACTTTCCTGCAAACTCATTATATTCTACACGTGTTCAATTCTCTTGTGATTTTACAAGTCTGTTCAATAACAAAGTAGCTCCCTGGCTATAAAAGGTTGAGTGTCACTGTTTCACTGGGTCATTAATTGAAGGGAAAAAAAATCTATAACAGCCCATTCTTCAGTAACAATGCACAGATGCAACTAAATCCCATCAAACAATTTAGGTTCTTTGCTCTGTTTTAGCTCATTAAGAATAAAAGAATACATTATGGCATCATCTCTACTTATTTAATTATTTTTTTAATGCAAAGCTGATTATCCTCAAAGCCATCTCTGAAGATATAAAACAAAGTCTCCATCTCCTATGTGGAGGACTGCCTTTTTTTTTTTTTTTTTGAGGATTCCCAAATTCTTATGGATTCATTATGATTAGTGCACTATTACCATAAGGGTACCTATCATGAATACTTAATAAAGCTAGAGAAAGTAATTCCAGCTTATTTATTCTCCCTATAGTTTTTCCATAATTCCCAGTATTCTGCAGAAGTGTTTAGTTTCAATATTAGTAAAATGTTGTACTTCTTAAGGACTTTGTGCAATATACTTGTTGCTGAGACATATTTATAAACTTTTCATAAGATAATCGACTTTTGCAAGTATTCAAGCACCCTGCACTATGCTCTAAACACAACATATATTGTCTTCTGATCTTATCACACAACTGAATTGCTCTGAGGATATTAATAAAGGAGTTTGTTTTATTTGACTATACATATCTGTACTAGACTGGATTTTTCTTGTTTTCTAAAAGGACAGGAGATAATTTGGAATTGAAAGTAAAGTAAAATTTGAAAAATACAGTTTTAAGGGTTCTTTTAAGGGCCAAATCATATGGCCTTTTCTCAATCTTCATCCTTTTTTTTTTAACCTCTGTGCAACATCTATAATACTTTTCCTGAACTACAGACTGAAACAACTGCCTATACAAATTAAATGCATCATGGGCTGCTTAGATCTAAAATGTCAGAAACAGTTTTTCTCCTCCCACTCAAAAATGTGTATCCTGAAAGTCACTGTTTTTATCAAATACATTAACGTAGTTTCAGTCTCCCAGGTTTATAACCTTGATCCTTACTTTTCCTTGACTCATATGTGTGCATAGTGACCATATTTTCCTCTTCACAACATCTTTCTAATTCTTTCTCTTCTCCCTACGTGACTCCTACCCTAATTCAGATCTACCTCATCTCCTGCCTGGATGATTTTGAGAAAATTCTATTTGTGTTCTCTCTCTGATCTTTTTCTTCCCTAATCCATGTTCCAAATAATTGCCAAAATGATTATCCTAAAGTTCAAACCTGGTCACCTACAAAAAGATAAAATATATTTGGCATTTAAGGCTCTATACAACCTACTCCCAACCTACTTTTTCCAAGTTTATTGTACATTCTTTTCCTCTGTGTACATTATGGACCAGCTAAACTGATATGTCTAATTTTCTTATACCATACTCTGGTCCTTTGCCTGTGCCCCTCCCATCACATCTTAGAATCCCTTGCTTTCTTTAAAGCATTTTAAATATTACCTACTACATAAAGTCATATTTGATGCCTATGCCCAACTCTTAGGTCCCTTCATTCTAAACATTATTTTTAATTATTTTGTATTATCTTTCATATACCTGTAATTTGTATGTTGCCTTTCTAGATTGAATTTAAACTTTTTGAAGGCAGAAAATATTTCATTTTTCGAGTCATCTTAACAGAATCAACTAGTGTATGGCATATAGGAAGCATTTAACAAATGCTTGTTGAGCAATTGATTAAGCATTAACATAAATTCATGTACTAATAATTTCTCAAGCCATGATAGTGACAATGATAACATTAATAATGAAACAACTAACTTCTCACCGTCTTCAAAACAACACTGAAAGGCCATCAAACTCTCACTAATTAGAATGACCAATTTTGGATATGATAGGAAAAGAAAAAAATAAAATATACTTCTCAGCAGAAGTGGAAAACTGTAGAAAAAGAATGTTTCATAATCTCCCAAATATAGTTGCTATGTGATCCTTTCTTGTTTAGCCAATTTTTCTCTGTTACAAAGGAAGAGCTCAATGATGGGGGCACAGAAATGGATTAAAAAAATAAAAATAATTGATAGTAAAAACAAAAAAAAAAACCACTAAGAACAATAAGAATAAAGTATCTGTTCACCAGATTTGTGTTCTAGCTTTCTTTATTTGTAAAGTGGCTATCTCACAAGGCTACAGTGCAGAAACCTTAAAATGCTATGAAAATGTCACAGCATTTTTCACAGCATGCAGATGTGACTGAGAAATGCCAAAATAATTGGTCAATTGGATTTAAAAGCAATAACTATACAACAAAAAAAAATCTTCAAGCTACTTTCCTCATAGATTCTTGGAAGCTATTTTTCACATAGATTCTTGTAATAACAAGACAGATGTTTTGTCTTTGTACAGTCATTGGTAGAATCATTTAGTAAGAGCCACAGTCTCTTTCCTTCACCAAGTCAGTCTGATTTTGTTTGGATACTCTAACTTCACATTTTTGTCTTAAGCAGCAGAGCCAGGTTTGCTTTAATGGCATATGAAGTAATTGTTTTCTCAAATGCTTATACTTACGTAAAAAGCAAAAAAAAAAAAAAAAAAAAAAAAAAAAAAAAACCTACCCAATGTCAGGAAATCCAGAATTGAGCTATCTCCCCAAAACACATTGGGAAAATCTCCATTATGTTAAATCATTAGGCAGTTTCCAGGGGATAGACAAGTAACTGATACATCCAAACTCTGCACTGAAGCCATAAGTAATGTTACCTCATAGAGAATGCATCCTTTTTATCAAGATTATTGAACAAAGAAATTAGAGAACCTTACCATCTTTGCTTTTATTTAGTGGCTTGGCATTTCTTTTGAAACAATCCAAATTATTTTATTTTCATCTCTACTGATGTGAATTAGATAATTTTATTATATTATTTATCCTAGGGAAATGAATTATTGTTTTACTTTAAATAAGATATTATATTGTTTTTCTTGTGAACAACCAGGATTGAGGATGGGTTCAGTGCACAGTGTTACAAGTGTCTGCATCTCCAAGCTTTATGAATATGTGTATATTTATTTTTCTTGTTTAGAAATTCAGTCATGTCTGACTCTTCATGACCCCATGGATCACAGCATCCAACACTATCTATGGAGTTTTCTTAACAAACCTACTGGAAGGATTTGCCATTTTCTTCTTTAATGGATTAAAAGAAATACACCTCAAATTAGTTGTCAAGGGTCATAGATCTATGACGTGTCAAAGGCCAGATTTGAATTCAGATCTTCCTGATTCTAGTCCTAGCATTCTACCCAGTGAGTCACCTAGCTGCCATTTATTTATATATGCATTATAAATATATGTACATATATATATTTATACAAAGATTCATATAATGTACACATATGCACGCATACATATACGCTTATACACATCTTATATATACTATTATATATCATATAAATTTGAATATGTATGTATATATTTATACAAAAATGTATATATGAATTGCAAATATGCAAGCATACATATATGCTTATATACACTATTATATATATGAATATATGTGTATATATCTGCATGTGCATATATGTAAATATGTATATATTTATACAAAGGTGCATATATAAGTGTGCACATATGCATGCATATATGTATTTATATACATATAGTATATATGATTATATGTGAATATATTTGCATGTACATATGTATAAAATACATATATTATGCAAAGATGCATATATGAATGTACATACATGCATGCTTACATATTATATATATATACTATTATATATAAATATATATTTATATATTTGTGTGTATGGGTACATATATTATACACATATGCCTATATGAATATGCACATATACATATATATGTGCTTATATACATATTATACATACTATTTCTTCTCTACCTGTGAGCAATAACGTTCGTAAATTCTACAATTCTACTAAATTCAACTAAGAATTACACAACTAATATACATTCACAAAGACATAGTGCTTTAGGATTTACAGAGATCTCCCTTCATTTAAAAAAAAATATGAAATACGTATTATAAATATTATTATCCCTATTTTTCAGAAGGAACTGACATGTTAAGTGATTTTCCCATGATCACACAGTTTATAGACACGGGAATCAGGATTCAAAGCCCTATTACCCTACTCATAATATCATGCTAACATAATATCATAATAACATCATGCTACTTACCATACTAATAGCAGAATCTTCAGGAAACCACACCATTCTAATTACAGGCAGTTATGCTTTTTGCTGCCTCATATTTCACCAGTTCATTCATTTAATAAGACACATAGAGTAATTTGTATTTGACCTTTAACTGCTTTCAGTAACAGACACTGACTGTCAGTTTTCACCTGTCCTCAGTTAGCCTCAATCAGCATCAACTAACACCCCAGCACCTCTAGTGTCAAAGGAGAATAATTTAATGGCCTCCATAACATAGGGAACTAACAATATTTTTCTCTAGTTATGCCTTCTGAAGCAGTTTCTAGAAATATATTACAGAGTGAAAAGCAAGCCCTGTTTGCATAAATGCAGATCTTCATTTTATCATAGGCCAAAAAAAAAAAAAAAAACCTATTGAATGGAGAGTGTGAGAAGGGGAATAATCAGCAAATAGGACAGAAAAAAAGTGGCTAGAGGGATAGCTGGAAAAGTGGAACACAACAGTATCATTAGGGAAGAAAATTTTCTGGAGAAAGGAAGGCAATATTAATAGTGTCCTTGAGGGAGTAAAAAAGGTGAAAATTGAGAAAGGCCTCTGAACTTAATTATCATCTTTGCTACAATAATTAATATTTCCAGGGATGACAGGAATTGTAGAGGAAGGTAGTATGCTATACAAGACTGAGTGCTAGACTAGGAATCAATAAGACCTGAATTCAAATGCTTACTAAGCACTGTGGTCATGAGAAAGTTATTTTTAGTTTTTTGGACTCCCAAGAAACTTTCTTGTTTTTATTAATTGGGCTATAAATGGCTTGAGATGAACTTTGGTGAAGCATTTATTCTCACATTATTAATATCACAGCTATTTGAAATATTGGTGCCGGTAATATTGTTATTTATTCTTTGTTCTCATCATCAGGGAGATAATGCCATGACTTGTAAGAGAATTGGATTTTAGTCATAAAAGGCTGTGCAAGGTCACTAGAATCACTTTCCCCTCCAGAATCTCCTGGGTCCAGTGGCCAGAGAGAGCTCAGGACAGCTGGACCTGGTTCTAATGCAATGGAAGACCTTGGGCCTTTTAAACTAAGGTCTTTAATAGATCTCAATTTGACTAAAGCAACTGTCCATTCGGTGATTAAGATTAAAAAAGAAATGGGGCAAAGAATGTCTTTTTTTTTTTTTTTACCTAGTCAAAAAAGAAAATCAATCTAATAATGGAAAACCCTCAGGATTTCTGGCCCCAATAGAAACAATTGCTATTTACATTCACTCAGAGACAATCAGAGCATAAACAAAAACCAAGTGGGACTTGGCCCTGACGCTTTTGTTAACTAATCAATGACAGTCAGATGACAAATGAATATATAATATTAATAGAATTTATAATATTCTAAGAATTTTAAATTTTAAATACATATGTTGTTTATATGGTAATTATCATGGTTGAAAAACATTAACCAGAGCACTTCATTCTCTAAATATTGTAGACTAGTTTAAGCATTTTAATTGGCATGCTACATATTGTTTCATAGTAAATGGATAATAACATACTTATTTCTTTTCTTTATGATTTAATCATATTTTTTCAACTACATGTAAAGATTTTAAGGTAATTTTAAAATTCTTCTATTTTTAATATGATTTTACCCAATGATTTTTAATTTTGGAATCTTCATTTTTTTATTAGAAAAAGGTTTATCATTTATACATCTTTTGAAAAGATCAGTATTTAGTTTTATCAGTGCTATTGAGAAAAAAATGATTATTAATAATCAATGATTTGGGGAGATACAGCATTCCCCACCTTCTTCTAAAAGTCCTGATTTTTAAAGTTCATTCTTTTAAAGAACATTACTAATAATGAGATTGGCCTAACTTTCCAGTTCAGACCCCACCCAGATAGAGTAGCCATTGTTCTCTATTCAAGTTTACATAGGGATAAATCATTAGAATAGATCACTCAATACTGGGGATAACTGAAGTAGTAAATTACATGATTAAAGTTCAGGTACAACCCCTCTGTGTAATAATCATTCTCTCATTATTTGTTAACCAGAGTTAATTAGCACTCAGGATCACCCCTCTTCTAATAAGCCCATGCATGAACCATGATATTCTTTGCACTGAGATGGCCAAATAAAAATTATTTTATTAATAAACATACTGACACAATAAAATAACTAAATTACACAGAAATTATCATTCAAACCTTTTTAATAGTCAAAATATCATCCTTTCATTAAGCATTTTATTTCTGCTCTAAATTTCAAGAATTACTCTGTGCTTATTTTGAGTTTATTTGCTTAAGTTTTCAATTGCAGATCTAGTTCATTAACTATTTTCTTTTATATTTTGTTAATCTATATCTTCAAAGATTTAATATTTCTAAGACCTGATTCTACTATATCCCAAAAATTGTAACATGTGAGCATTCTCTTTCAAACATCATTTCTATGATTTGCTCTTTGACCTATTCATTGTTCAGGATGTCAGTTTTAAGAAAACATTCAATTCATGTCAACATTTTTTACACCTGTTCCCTGTATTAAATCTAATTTCTATTGTGTTTATATTCTTTGAAGAATTATTTTTACATGTATTTTAAAATTTTCTCTGTGTTGATCAAAAGAAGTTACAGAAATGTATACAGGATGTAAAAGAAATAAAGAATAATTTTCATTATATTAAATTAAAAAAATAAATTTAAAAGGATTTACTTCATCTGAAAGAACAAAAAGTAAAGAATAACAGGGAATTAATGAAAAGAATAAAAAATAAAATGACCTAACTGTACCAGATATAAAGCTATATCATAAAGAGAAAATCATCAAAACTATTTCACAATGGCTAAGAAATGGTGGTTTAGATCAGTGGAATAGGTTAAATACATAAGACATTTAGTAAATGACAATAGTTATCTACTTGGGTTGATAAACCCAAAGACTTCAGCTTTTGGAATAAAAACTCTATTTTGACAAAAACTCCTGGAAAATGGCATGGCAGAAAGTAGGCATAGACCAACATGTCCTATTTTATGCCAAGATAAGGTTAAATGGGTACATTATTGAGACATAAAGGTTGGTATCTTAAACAAATTAGTAAAACAACAAATAGTTTATCTATCAGATCTATAGAGAAGGGACAAATTTATAACCAATAAATAGAGAATAATCTTAAATATAAAATGGGTGTTTGATTCCATTGAATTAAAAAGATTTTGCACAAACAAAACCAATGAAACAAAATTAGAAAGAAAGGAGGAAACTAAGGGGAAGGAAGAATCATAATAAATTTGTCTGATAAAGGCCTCATTTCTTAAATATATAAAGAAGTTAGTCAAAGTTATAAAAATGAGTCACTCTCCAACTGATAAATGACCAAAGGATACGAACAGGCAAGTTTCAGGAGAAGAAATTAAAGCTATTTTAAATCAAATTTTTTTAATGTTCTATATTATTATTATTGATTAGAAAGATAAAAAATTTTAACAACTCTGAGACACCACTCTACACCTATCAGATTGGTTAATATGACAGAAAAGGAAAATAACAAATATTAGAGGGTCTGTGATAAAATTGGGATAATAATGTACTGTTTGTAGAGTTGTGAATTTATTCCACCATTCTGAAGAGCAATTTGGAACTATGCCTAAAATATTTTAAACTGGGCATAGCCTTGATTCAGTCATTATTAGGTCTATATCACAAAAAAATTATAAAGGAAAAGGAACATACATCCAAATATGCATGTGGATATATGCACTTTTTTGTGGTGGCAAAGAATTGAAAAGTGAGGGGATGTTCATCAATTGGAGAAAAGTTGAAAAAATTGTGTTATGTGGAATACTAGTGTTCTAGAAGAAATAATAAGGAGGATGTATTAAGAAAATATTGGGAAGACTTATATGAAGTAGTATAAAGTGAAGTGAGCAGAAACAGGAGAATATTATATACATTAACACAATATTGTACTATGAATGACTAAGTTACTTTTAGGAATAAAATAATCTAAGAAAACTTCAAAGAATTCATGATAAAAAATAAATTTATTTTTTCTGGGAGTTTTTTTTTTCAGTGTGGGAAAAGTATTTTGCATTGCTGTATCTGTATAATTTATAGAAAAATGCTTGGGGGAAAGGAGGGATAGATGGAGGGAGGGAAAGAATTTTAAACTCAAATTAAAATAAAAGTGTTAATAATTGAGTTACATATAACTGAAAGAAAAAAAAGTAAAATAAAAATTCTCTGTGTTCCAGCACACATTCTGTGCTTCTGAAGGTTATTTCTAATTCTGAAAATTATCCTTTTCTTTAATGTTTCCATTCAGGCAGTGCCAAGTATCTTTAGCTTGAAATTTTCTATAAGTTTGTTAAATCATATGTTCTTATTTATCCCTCTGTTAGATTATCTAGCTCAGAGAAAACATTAAAGTCTCAAGTGCTTTTTTCTTGTGTTTATTTTTCATGGTTGAGATTTTCCTTCTATGATTTTAAATGCTTTATTTGTTGCAAACATGATTAGTATTATTATTGGTTTATTGTTTATCATCCCTTAAGAACAATTTCCCTGTCTCTCTATGTATAGTGAATATTTTTTTTGCATTTTGATACAATTGAATCATATTAAATTTTACATTTTATACGTCTGTTTTAAGATATTTCTTATTTTGGAATTTAAAAATTGTAATGTTTAATTTTTAAGCCATGGTTGTTGGGTTAACACTGACTATTTTTATTGACTTTAATTCTTTTTCTCTTTTAAATTAGTGTTTTGTTCCTTAAATTCGTTTTGCTTCCTACTTTGAGGATAGCTAGATGATTCAGTGGATGGAGCACTGTGCTGGGAATCAGAAAGAATCCTCTTCCTGAATTCAAACCTAGCTTCAGATACTAATAGTTTTGTGATCCTCAGTGAGTCGCTTAATCCTCTGTCTCAGTTTCTCATCTGTAAAATAAGCTAGAGAAGAAAATGACAAATAAATATAATATCTTTGACCCCCCAACCCCGCCCCCCGACACCCAGACAAAAGATGTGGGTCATGAAGATTTAGGCATAATTAAAAAATGACTGAATGACAATAGTGCTACTTTGAAGCTATAAAACCAAAAGCCCTGTTCTCAGTCTTCACTACCACATTTAATTTATTGTTATTTTCTCTCTTCCCATTTGTTTCTTTCATCTTCTTTACATACCTAGCTAGGCAAGTGATTCAAAAATTCTTCTCTCCTTTTCTACCCATTTAAAAAAAAAAAAAAGAACTTTCTTCTCATGTACCCTTTTCTTTTTTCTTAAAATTTTATGATATATTTTTACATTACAATCATTAAAGATTATTTCCAACTACTGAGAGTTTTCATAACAAAATGAATTAGTTAGGTAAATACATAAAACAGTGACATTATCTGGAAGCACTCACAAAATTTTACATCTGGAGTAGCACCTGCTTCTAATTTTTTAATTGGCAGAAATCTTGTTTTTTTTTTCCTCCCTTCTGCTTCTCTTTCCCAAATCATTAGGGGGAAAAAAGAAAGATGTCTGAAAGCAAAAGTTTGCATAGTCAAAATGCCTTTATTGGGGGAATATAAAAACATGTATGGTTTCATTCTATGCCCTAAATCCATCACTTTTGTATGATAGATCACATGTTTCACATTTGTCCTATGAAATCATAAATGGTCATTTTATTGATGTAAACTTTCAACGTTTGATGTTTTTTATATTGTGGCTTTTAGTATGTTTCTTTCTTGTGTTTCCTTATTTTATTCTTCATCAGTTTATAGAAATCCTCAGAATTATTCATTTTTTAATATTAAGGTAATTATGGTTATGTAGATTCTATTTATAGAATTTATAGAATTTTTCTATTTATTTCACTAGATGTAATGAGAGGTCCCAGGTCAGACTAACCATTTCTTTATTTCCCAACCTACTGCCCTCTTTTGGCCTTTATGGGATTTCTCTAGCAAGCCCCCATACTGGGTAACTTTTTCTTCTTCCTCCCCTCATTTTTTTTTAGCTTTTATGTGTATGCATTCTCTTCCCCCATTGGACTGTAAAATCTTTAAGGAGAGAAACTGTCATATCCCCACCACTTAGCACAGTGCCTGGCATATAGTAGGTAATTTATAAATGTTTACTGAATAGTTAAAAATACGAACACTGAATTCTTAAGGGAGAAAATCAGGCTATGTAAAGTGACAAGAATAAAACTACTCCCAATCACTACTAATTGGAGAAAAGCAAACAAAGCAATTCTGAGGTTCTATGGCATATGTATCAGAGTAGTAAAGATGGCTAAAAAATAAAGAAAGGAAAATGATAAACATCAAAGAGGCTGTGAGGAAAAAAAATACATTGTTGATGTAGAATTACTGAGTGGATACAACCATTCTGTTGGAATAATACCCAAAATGTTGCTAAACAGTGTGTATTCTTAAAACCAGCTATGCTACTTTACTCCTTTCAAAATTGTTCCATATTATTTCTCTTCTTCCAGACTATTCTGAATTTTATTTTCTGATTCATAAGCTACACACCCTTATTTGTTCATTCTGTGTCCTCTTCATGCCTCTTTAGAGGGTAAAGACTATAGAATAGTCTGTGGAATACTTTCCTATCCAATCTTTATGCTATTGACTTTATAGATCTAACCACTCTTGGAAATATCTATGAGGAAAATAATGTCAGATGAAATGAATGTTGCATGGTAGGAGTCATTTTATATCATAAATCATTCAACCCAATCTCACCCTCTGCCTTTATCATGATCATACTCCATTTCTGAGACTCTATTACGCTACCTCAGATTCCACATATTCTCTACCACCCTTTTGAGTTAGTGGTTGCCTTTAGGAACTTATATATCACCTTCTTCTAGAGTGGTATCACAAATCAGGATAAATACTGCAAAAAAAATTTTTAATGGTCTCCTATTTGTCATTATAGACATGCATCCCTTTTCTCATGAAAATGTTCTTTAGTCATATCCTTTCCTTTCTCCTTCAGGGACAAATACGACCTCTTTCCCCATTTCTAATCCTCCCAAACCAATTTTTCCATAGCATTGCTTTTAGCTTATTCTTCTTCAGGCCTATTTCCCCCATTCCTGAGAGACTCAAGAACATATGATTCTTTCACCGTTTATTTATGGACTTGGAAGAAGTATATCATCTACTCTTCATCATCCCTCCCTTGCTCTCCTTCCCCTTTTCATGTATATGTAAAAAGAGATAACTTTCAATGTTAGATCTGATAATAAGAGAGATTTATTACTTAGAGGAGGTCAGAAGACTTATTCTATTTCTCAATCAGTCAGCATGGATTCAACGGGTGCTTACTATGCAACAGTCCCTGTGCTAGAATCTGTAGTTAGGGAGAAAAAAGTAAACCTTTTTTAAAAATTAAACAGTCAAAGGGAAGAGCATATATTTACAAAAGTGCATGGAAAATAAATATATACAAGAAAAGAAGTAAGCATTCATTAAACACCTACTCCATGACAGGGATTTCCATGAAGGACTACCTATTCTGATGTGAAGGCTTTTTGAGCCCTTCATCTATCTGCCTCTCACCCACTTCTCCTCTGGACGCCAAGATATTAAAATTGCTCAAGGGCCACCCCCAATAAAACCATTTGGGTAAACAATCTCAATCGGGCCTGAAAGACCCCACACCCTTTCCTGAGTTGGGGAATGTCTACCCCAAGCAGAAAGGGATAATCTGCTCCAGTGGTCAGCAAGGTGGCTGAAGCAGATGCTGTGGAGCATTTAGAACCTTATCAGAAACTGAAAACACTCACTGCATCCCCAGTCATCACCAACTACCAGGACTTTTGTCTCGCCAATTGATAACTTTAGAAGAGAAAGTGAGATTGATGACTGCAATTCTGTCTCACTTTAATCCAATTCATGGCAAGGGATCACCCCATAATATCATTGGTCCTCCTTGAAAACAAAGGAAAAACAATTCTGTACTGGATAATGGGCTAAGCCCTTTACACACATTATCTCATTTGATCTTCAAACCAGTTCTGGCAGGTAGGTGTTATTACCATCCCTAATTTGTAGATGAGGAAACTGAGGCAGATGGAAATTAAACAATTTATCCAGAGTCACTCAATAAGTGTTTAAGGCTACATTTGAACCCAAATCTACCCGATTATAAGTCCACAGCTCTGTGTATTACATAACTTGATGCAACTAAGCATAAACATAAGGTTGTTGGAGGAGGAGGGCACTAACAGTTGAGTTCCTTTCTTTTTGGAAATACAGCATTTTCCAAAAATCTTTAGTACCATTCTAAGTTCTTAAAGCTTAAAACGTGAAATTTCTTACACATCTAATTGAAGTTTTCACACAATCTCATACTTCTAAGCTTTTAAAACTTAGAACACTTTTGAACACCTGCTATACTGTTTCATTCTCTCCTGCAATTTCTTAAGAATGTGGAAGAATACTGTGTTAAACAAATTGACTTTATTTCAATTTTATTTATTGAAGGTATTTTTTCATGATTCCTTGCGATATTTGTGCTACTTGAAGTATTAAGTTTAAAACAGGTTGGTTTCCTTCACCCTCATCCCCAGTAATTATCTTTAAGTTCTCTTGATCCATGTTTCTGTTTGATTCAGAAGCTCTGAGTGGTTCTCATTATTAATTTCTGAATACCAGTATTTGGGGGTTTTATTTCTCATGTTCTTCTAGGAAACTTATGATCTTTAAGTTATATCTATTATATCAAGGTAACTTGAAGATAAAAACATATCTTAAACTTGACTTGTATCAAGTTCATATGTTCCTTTGGCATTACTGACATTTACTTCTCTTCTACCAAGGTTTATACAATAATTTTGCATTCCAAATCTTTCCCTCTCCCCCCTCACCCCCATCTCTGTATCCTCCTCCTCTGATACAATTTATTATGTACTTTTCCTAATTTTTTTATCAATACAAAATAAATACAGAACAAAAAGTATAAGGATTGAAACAGAAACTTAAATATTCTGAGGATATAATGAGAAGACAGAACTCATTGGAAAAGACCTGATGTTGGAAAAGATTGGAAGTAATACAAAGGGATGACAGTGGATGAGATGGATAGTGCTATAGAATCAACAAACATGATCTTGGATAGACTTCAGGAGATAATGAGGGACAAAAGGACGTGGCCTCCCATGGTCACAGAGTCAGGAATAACTTAACAAATAAACAACCACAATAAAAAGTTATCTTAATTGGAGATAAAATATCAAAAAAGGAAACAAAAAGAATAAAAGCATTTTTGAGTGGGAAGAAACTTCAATTATTTTATGATTTTTTTCTTCCTACAAAACAAAATTAGTGATTTTCAACCACTTTTTTGTGATAAATGTTGATGCTACACATAGACACAACCTTGGAAATAACAGTATTATTCCTCATAGGATCATAGAACCATAGATCTAAAGCTTAGAGGGACATTGAAGGTATCTAATTCAATCACCCCTTTTTAAAATGGAAAAACTGAGGCCCATTTAACCAGGTTAAGTGATTCAACCAAGTCTCATAGGCTAAATGTGTATCCAAAAGGAACAGTCTAATACTGAAAGAGTAGTGAACAGGGTTTCTCACATATCGCATCACAGAGTTAGGAGTGACACAATATTAAAGACACTAAAACTAAGGCTTTATTTTTGCATTTCAACATGTGTGAATGTTAATAATAGGTTAATAATAGGAGATATATTTTCTAAGCAAAAGGATAGTAAAGGGCAATTATTTAAGCATATAAAGAACATTATATTTGTGAGTTTATGTTAAATCATCACTTCAAAATATATGTTTAAAGAAAAATATTATCTTGATACAGAAGAAACTTGTTAGTTTAAGTCTGGACTCAACCAGCATTTATTAAGTTTCTACCTTGTGGCAGGCACAGTGGATATAGACACAAAGAATGAAACTATCTTGTCAAGGAATCTGCATTCTCACAGATGTAAAATAAGTGCATAACTGTGCTGTGTGTGTGTGTGTGTGTGTGTGTGATTATTTCATTGCTGATCCAAAGCTGAGAAAGAAAGAGCTATTTTAATGCTAAAATATATTCATATTGTATGGTATTATCACATTTCAGTTAATATGAAGAGACAGGAAGAATAAGAAGGAAAGATGAAAATATGGGTATTTAGTACGAACAAAGAATGGCAAGAAGAGAGGAGTAGGAGCTGGGCTTGGGCAGGGTTTAGATGGATCTGGTTGGGAGAAGAGATGGGAAAGCAGTGTATGCTATTTTACTAGAACCAGATATTTTACTAGAACTAAATCTAAAGGGAAAGGAATTGGAGGGGCAAGCTTAAAGAATATGAAAGAGTCCAAGGTAGGAAAAGTACATGAAAGGGAATTTACTGTATAAATTGGCATCATTAGTATGTGTGACTTTGATTCAAGATGGGGGTTTCTAAGGCAATGACAGATCTTCACATATGATATTCCTTTACACATCTGAAATGCCTAAAAAACAGTCTTTGTGATATAATGATTTTCCCAGCCTCATCCAGCTGATAGTTTAGATAAGATTTGAACTCATATTCCTGATTCCTAGATACTATTTATTCATTACTATCCACAGTTCCTCTGTATATTCTTCCAGCTTAATTTAATTGCCTCTAACCTTACCATTTCAAACATATATTTCATTTCTGCATTTCTAAATACTCAGTGTCATACTCCATAAAGCATTTCTGACATTTCATCACCAAAGCAACTTTGGAGGAGAGGAGAAATGGTTGTCATGTTCTATGTGAACTGAAAGTAGGGACTTCACATTTGTAACAAGCACAGTAATCCATTTAGATGAAAGGTACTATGCAATGTTAAAATGATCATTTACATAAATGGATTATATCTAAAATTGGTTTGTGAAAGTTTCTTGAGATATTTCCACCCTTTAATTATTTTCCCTGCCCCCCCTCCTAGCAAAAACCATTCATTAGTAACACTGCAATGCAATTCTTTCTTGAATTAAAGGGGTTTATTGATTTTACTAGGAAAATATAGTAACTCAGATCTCTAGCAAGAAACTTTCATGATGGCAAACCAAGAAAAACCACAAAGGAACTGGATAAAAGGGACAAAAATTTCCCATAGTAACAATGATTTGGGCATAAAATGGTTTACAAATTCAAAGCCAATCAATTTTATATCTTTATTCTTTATTATGTTCCAATAATAGAGCTGCTACACTATTACATTTCATCATGTATTTTGTAGTCACACACATACAAATACACACATAAGAAATATCATTTCTCATAGACAACTTAAGTCAAAACATGATATAAATGTGAATTATTATAATTCATATTTAGGTCCTTTAGCAATAAGCCTCTCAGTATCTTCAACAGAGACAAGGCTAGTTTAAGGAGTAGAAGTAGTTAGGAAGGGAAGCACTTTTGATCAGGCACCTATTTCCAACACCAGGGCACAAGAATTGCAAACATATTAGAAGCACAATCTGTTGACAAGAATCTGGTAGTAATATCTTATATGCTAAGTTTCAATTTTTACTTGTTGGACCAATGATACAGAAGGTGATTAATGGGAAAACAAAATTACCCCAGGAATGAACTTTACTATTGGGAAAGCTAGTGTAGAAAACTTTCCAAATAGCATAATAATTCTTAAATACAAGATTTTTTCCCTAGACATGCAATTTAATTAGTGTAAATAAAATTGTGGATTTAATTCCCTCTGCCAATATAGATCTAAATTGCTCTGCCATTTGCAGTCTTAAAGAGCTACCTTAGAGAGTTGCCCATGGTCAAAGTGTTAAGGTACATCAGTAACTGCTCCTAAATCCACGTCTGTCTGACTCAGGAACCAGTTTTGGATCCATTATACCAAAGTGCTTCTCCAAAGATAATAAACACATACACACACACACATATGTATATATACTTATGTAGATGCGTATATACTCATACACACATACATATATAAAACCACTTTTGATTTATAAAAATTTATGAGTAGAATAAAATAAATATCAAAAACTAGGATTTTAAATATTTTTGACTGTTTATGTTATCTTAACTTCTGCAATTGTATCTTATAAAAGTACTTTTTTATTTACTAATATTTAAGGAAATAAAAATTAAAATAACTCAGGTTCTACTTCATATCCATCATATCAGTAAAGGTAGTTTCCCTAAAATGACAAATGATGGAGAAGCTATGGGAAAACAGACACATTGATGTAATGTTTTGGTAGAACTTTGAATGAATCCATCCATACTGGCAAATAATTTAGAATAATGTACAAAAATTTACCAAATAGCACATGTTCACTGTGATCCTACTAACTCTGCTAAATCTATACCTCTTCCCACCAAAGATTAAAGAAAAAGGAAAAACTTCATAGGTATAAAAATATTTATAATAGCTCTTTTTGTGGTAACAACAATAACAACAAAAAAACTTCCATTGGAAATTGTCTGAACAAGGTACAGTATATAAATGAAATTGGATACTATTGTGCTGCTATAAGAACTGAGGAAAAAAGGTTTCAAAGAAATAGAGAATGATTTGCTTAAATGGATGCAAAATGAAGTGAGAAGAACCAGTAAAGCAATTTATACTATAATAGTAATAGCAGTAGTAATGGAGTAATATAAAGTGATATCAAATTATAAGATCAATACTATAAAATTATATTTCAAAATTATCCTCTTGATTGTAAAAATTTTGTAAGACTTCTGAATAACTAAATTATCAACAATAATTCCAGGTTACTGTAAATAAAAAGTACTGTTCATGTCATGACATGAAAATATGTAGAATCATAAATGAATTTTGAACCTGACCAATGTAGGGATATTTTACTTTAAAGTATTTAGGTGATACAGAAGTTTAATGTTCCTTTCCTTCTTTCTCTTTAGTGGATAGAAAGAAATGAGAGTCAGAAGTCAAAAAAAAAAGAATTCTTGATAATTGAAAAAGATAAAATAATATTTTTAGAAATAAATATATTTTAATAAATAAATAGAAGTTTTAATTTATGTTCTTTTAGTTTCTAAGAATGAAAAAGGATATTATCTTCTGGATTAGTTTTCTTTTTTCCCTATTAAAGTTAAATGCTGATCACATAAAGGAAACATGCTTTCCCCAAGTAACCAGTATGACATTTTTTTCCACTACAGAATTCCTTCAAGGGGTAGCTCCAAACACACAATATCTTCTAATCCAGAAGACTTCCATAATGTTAACTGACACTAGGGAGAAGTATGTGGGGACATGGGGGAAATTGACAGGCAAAGTCATAGTTCAAGCAACATGCAATTGAAATGTGGGGGCTCAGCAGGAATGCTAAAATATAGTCACTCAAGCACAATATCAGTGGGTGACCCTAGGCCTGAATATATTTGCTGAATTGACTGCAGAAAAAAACCAGCCTTCTTAGTTTTACCTCTCCTGATATTTCATGTTCTAATTAACAGAGCCTTTAGTGGGAAAGAACAATCTTTTTTTCCCTTTCTTTACAAATTGTACCATAAGAATTGAAAGCAGTGTGCGTATGTGTGATTGTGTATAATCTAGCCTTGGATTCTGAACATTGTTAAGTCACTGATTAATTATAGAATATTAGAGATCACCAATTCTAAGGTTTTCATTTGGAAGAGAAAGTAACTGAATGCAGAGAAATGATGCAACTTTCCAAATTTCTCACAACTGAGAAGCTAAGACTAGCATTCAATTCTACTACAGTTCAGTGTTCTTTCCAACAAATTTTTTAGTTTTATTTACATGATTCATTTTGCTAATCCCAATCTAGAAACTAGCTGATTTTGGGGGGGGAGGGGGAGGGGGATTTGACAGGTTTTATGCATATTTCTTTTTGTATCACAACACCATTGATGCACGTATTATGAAAGATCTCGATATTTTATTGTCTGCCTCAGATGTTTAAGGCAGATGTATTTTGTAATGCTTTGTCAGTTTTTCAATAAAGAAAATGACGGCAGCTGGGATATGTTACCTGTTCTATTAAAAACAGGCAACCATATTATCAAGTTTTAAGCTACTTTTGATGGCTTATATTAGGAAGTCTTGTCAGTATAAAGGGAGGTAAAATTTTGATTGATTAGTGCTATCTGCTGAATTTCTGCTATATTAGACTAAGGGTACTGGGTAACGCCATTTAGATACTTAGCAATATCTGTCAGACTCTGATTATATGATTGCTATTCCCTTGCTACCATCACCCAAGAAAAAAAAAAGACATAAAAAAGAATTTCTTAAGAGATTTAAAAGAAACAAAACTTTTTTAATAAAGAAAATTAATAAAATTTGTATTGCAATAATTCCAAATTTCATTTCAGTTTGACTTCTTACTTTTTTAAGCTTTTGATTTGTTTCATTCTTGCAGTCTTAGGGTTGAATTTTCTTGGGTTCTTGGAATTTGGCAATCTTGGAAAACTTATTTTTGTGTGTGTGCAGAAAAGATGTCCAATGGTTAGAGGACACAATATAATCCTAGGAATATCTTTTTCCCCTTTCACAGCATTTGAACATTGTATTTTCTAAAGAAATAATTAATATGACAAAAATAACAATTCCACTTTACTTGTGTTAGATTGAATGCAGTTCAGATATTCAAACCCCAAATAATCATTTTTGAAGAGTTGAATCCCTCCCAATTTTCTGATTCATTTATATATCTGTGAAAATATGCTTTTTTAAAAGGATAGGAAGAAATGACTCCCACAAACACACATCATCCAAAGAATAATTCATTTCCTCATATTTATTGGTTCTTTTTCATCTTGAATTTCATTACATCAATAGGGGAAAAGCCTTACTACTTAGTAGTGCCATCAAAAATCTATTAGACAATAGTTTGGGTTCATCCCACTTCTCCAACTTATTTCATGTCTTTTGCTTAATGCTCCTGCAAAGATAGATAGATAACTACCTTATTTTAATTTAATTTTAATTCCCCAAAAGGAGATAACAGTTACTAGCTATAATAATAATGTATCTAAGTTAAAATTAAACAATAGAAGGAAATTGAAAAACCTCAATCTTTCCAAAGACTTTAATTTACCTGAGTTACAGAGTGGAGCTATTGCCTTGAGGAATCTTTGATTTCATCAGATTGGGGGACTCACAGTGTCATAGCTCTTTTCAATGCATATTTTAATCAATGTATGACGTAGTAGACTAAAAGGTTTCCTGATGCATGTTAAGACACTTATCTGAGATCACATAGTATCAGAGACAGGATGCAAATCCAGTTCTTGCTAACAACACAGCTACAACTCTACCTATATTCTGCTATTTCCATTAGATGAAGATCATATACATAAAATGTATAAGTATGCACAAATGGGACAATACTTGAATACTCAAAAATCTGTGATATTTTCAACGTGGAAATAGCCTTCAACTGAAGAAGACCACAGTATTCCTCTTAACCACATGCCTTAGTTTTAGGTTTTCAAAAGGTTTCAAACCTGAATATATTATCATTCCTTGTGGTGAAATCTCCTTCAAACTTGGCTAGCTATAGAGACCATCATTAACCTATATTCAAAGCCTTCAAAAGGTCGATGTGACCTGCCAGTTTATTTTCCATTAGAATAACCTTCAAGGACTCACAGGTCAGGTCCATGCTTCAGTGAGATGTTACAGCAGAATTTTAAAAGAATCTTTCAAGAAAAAACTTAAGAAAAAAGAAAAAATTTTAATGTTTGCCCCCCAAAAGAAAAAATATATTGCTGAGACATGGGGTAGGTGTTGAATTTAAAAAGGTAGGGGAAAGGAATAGAGATTTGATTACTGTATCTAATAAAATAAAACAGGAATAAACATGAAACTTCCAAATAAATCCTTCAAATATTTTCTCTGCTGACACATGTCAATGTAGCTTTTCATTATGGGTTTTTCCTTCAAAAATACAAATCATGAATTAGTTCATTCTTGTTCATCCTGGATAATCTCATTCAGGTGAACCCAATTAATTAATCCCAGAGATTTTATCTACTACACTAAGATGTTCTAGAAGTTCTTTTTATTTTTACATTGTAAGGATATATCTAGAGAATCAACAAGATTACTACTGGAAACAATTGACAACTTTAGCAAAGTTGCAGGATACAAAGTGAATCCAAATAAATCATCAGCATTTCTGTATGTTGCCAACAGAGTTCAGCAGCAGGAGATATAAGGAGAAATTCCACTTAAAATAACTATGTAGAGTATAAAATATTTGGGAGTCTGCCTGCCAGGAAAAATTAGAAACTGTATGAAAACAATTGCACAACACTTTTCACACAAATAAAGTCAGGTTTGGACAATTGGAAGAGTGCCAGATACTCATGGGTAGGCTGAGCTAGTGTAATTAAAAATAACAACTTTGCCTAAATTAATCTGCTTGTTTAGTACCATGCCAGTCAAAATGCCAAGAAATTATTTTACAGAGCTAGAGAAAATAATAACAAAGTTCATCTGGAGAAACAAAAGATCAATAATTTCAACAGAATTTGGGGGGGAATGCAAGTGAAGATGGTCTAACATTAACAAACCTAAAACCATATTATAAAGCAGAAGTCATCAAAACCCTTTGGGTGGTTGATCAGTGGGATAGGTTAGACTCAAAACACAATAGTCAATGACTATAGTAATCTAGTATTTGATAAACTCAAAGGCCCCAGTTTATGGGATAAGAACTGACTATTTGACAAAAACGGCTGGGAAAATTGGAAATTAATATGGCAGAAACTAAGCATTGACCCACATTTAAAATCTTATACTATGATAAGGTCAAAATGGGTTTATAATTTAGACATAGTGAAACTATAAGCAAATTAGATGAATAAATGATAGTCTGTCTTTCAGATCTGTGAAGAAGGGAGTGATTGTGGTCAAGGAAGAACTAGAGTACATTATAAAATGCAAGATAGAAAATTTTGATTATATCAAAGAATTTTTGTACAAACAAATCAAATGCAGACAAGTTTGGAAGGGAAGCAGAAGACTGGGGGGAGGGGGATTTTACATTGAAATGAATGAAGTAAGCAGACTATCCCTCAGTTATCTTTTGATTCTGCCCTGACCCAATTATCTTCTTTTGCAAACATACATTTATTTTGTTGATGATATTCTTATTATTGATGATATTCTCCTTATTAATTCTATGTATAATTTGAGACCACATCCCCATAATCATCAAAAGCCATGCCCATTAAACAAGAATATTTTCTAGACAATGGCAAAAACATAAATAAAAATTTTAAAATCCTAATATTTGTTGTAAATATTTCATTAGTTAATGAATTTTCCATTTTAGTTGATATTAGGAATTCTATAAATGTAGACACTATGTGCCTGTCCTGAAACTGAAAAAGTCATAAATAAATAGTTCATGTCAGTCAGTGATTCTGCTATTTGAAGAGAGAAAAGTTGTTTCTAAAAGCTCAAGAAAGAACTATTTTCAGAAAAGCAACCAATTCTCTTCATCAATTATCCTGAAATGAAGTCAGGAAAGTCCCATTTGTTTGACTCAAGCAAAATTCTATCAAACTTTGTTTCTCCCTTGAGCATAAAATAAGCAATTCTTTGACTATAGTTCACAGAATTTGAAAATGAGCAAATAGAGTGATATAGGATGGCTTATAATTTCCATGGATGATAATTACCTCTTAAGTACAAGAGAGTAATTATCATTAAATCAATTTTTGTTTCTGCTCCATGGTATTGACATTTCCTATTACTAAGGGCATATTGTGACAATTCAAAGAAATAGTTCCACTGTTCTTTTACAAAAAGAATATCTCTTTTGGGTTTGGCAATAATAATCATAATTGAGCCTTTTCTGAAATTAATCACTCTACTAAGGTTTAAATATGGCCAGAATATCTAAAGACTCTTGCATATCCAATCGGATCAAGATATGGCTTTCTTTTCCAAAATATAACCATTTTAAAGTAGCTAACAGACATTTTATGGTCGTGGAAATAAAATGTATTCACAATAGGCACTTTAAGAATAAATAGAATCTTGAGAACTGTAGAAATCTCTTTGATGGCAGAAAAGCAATAAAGCGTATTAAGCTGAAATACACTGCTGGGAGGAACATAGTAACCAAACTTGAGAGGTTATAAAAATAGCTGAACAAGTTTGTATACTTTACTCTTTTATATGTACACTAGGACAAATGATGCTGAATTGATCTGCCAGACCTTGAGACCTTAATTCATAATTTAAAAGCTACTGGTAACCCATGGTGCTATAGGATGGTGACTAGTGGAGACTTGCTCGTTTTAAGAAAGAATAGCTAGTGTTTTAAACAGATTGCAAAAATAAATCCTGTTCAACCATGATTATATTTGCTAATAATTTTGGTGATAATTCAACAGGGCTGATCATTTTGTAACCTCTCCATGTTTTCTCACCTAGTGCTTTGCTTTTCCATATTCTTCCATAGATCTTCCACAGAAGATTGAGCCAACATACTAAAACTTTGCCTACAGATCGTTTTACATTTTATGGGTACCAGAGAAGCATAAAATTTATCCATCTGTTAAATCTTACTCTTGACACAAGACCAACCCATGTTCTTTTACCAAAATGTATTTTCTAAAAGATATTTCTGTGGCATTGATTCTCAGATAGATCACCTATTGAAAAACCTTATAACCATATCTTTCTTGCTCTATATCCACTCTCTTTATTGCTTCACCAACTTTGATTATATGGAGATGGATTGATTCCAAAATTCACAACTATATAACACCATAAAAACATTTTACAAATATAAATAAATAAATGAATGAAAATATTTCATAATATTTTAGTAAAAATATTTTTAGAAAATAAATAATATTGGTTCTCAACATGAAGTTATTAACAGAAGAGCCCAATTCTGCAAATAAACCCTGACTGCTCCATTTTTAAATTCAATTTGATCCAACTCATTCATTTCTATTTTCAGGACCTGCCCAAAATATAAGTAATGGTATACTAATTCATTCAATTTCATCTATCTGCTTGTCATAGTTTGGAAAATGTGTGAATTGTCATATTGATTTAATTCTAATAATTATAGAGTTCGTTGTAAAGGCATTTAAATGGGTATCTCGATGCAATTGGCATACGGTAATTGCAAAGTGGACTTCAATGTCGATGACAAAATCCTTCTTTCACTTGGATTTCATGGAAAACATTTTCTATGATCATAGCAAATACCTTTTTTAATGATATGTCATTTAACATTAATGATCAGAGACTCTTTGGATAGTTATCTTTGGAATTCTATTTTTCAAAAAAGGATTCTTTTATATCTCACCATAACTTACTTGTACAAATAATATGACTTTATTAAAGATGAATCTTTAGATTTGTTTTGCTTTACCAAGATATATTTTTACTAATAAAAACAAATATAGTATAATCACATTTCTCTGTAACTTTAGAGATATGATTTACTACATAAAAATCATTTGAAAAAGACTTCCAAATCGTTTTTAATAATTTTAACAAGAGTACTATTGATATATATTCTCATTTAAAAAATCTTTTCGAAATATATTTTTATAAAGTAAAAACGTAGACATGTGGGACAATAGTTATTAATGTTTCCATCTCTTTTGTGGGACATTAATGTCTCAATTTTTTCAAAATTGCATTGCTTCCAGAATGGATTTTTGGCATATATTTGAGGTGATCCAAATATTCTTCCTGATTTCATCTTTTGAATGTATTTCTCTTTCAAATCCTTCATAAAAAATATCAAGGACAAAGATATTAGGATACAAATGTGAGTCTGTCTTTATTACTAATGATAAAAATAGATTATCACAGAAATACTGACAAATGTGTTTCGATTTATATTTGTTGTTTTCCCTCCAATTTCATCTATGATGATTCTTGAAAGACTATGAATTATTTGATGTCATATTGAGCTTTTTTCTATTTACGATTTTGATAATGCTCATAACCTAGCATCAAGGATTTCCACAGTGTTTTACAAATGACTTTTTTATTCTAAACTGATTCTCTCCCTGAATTCAATTATTCTCGGTTCCTGAAGGAAAAAAAAATATTCCAATAAAGGCAGTTTGAGGGTTGGAGTAGGACACTGGAGTAAGAGGTTTCTCTAATGTAGCAACTGTTTCACATTGGTTAAACTTTTTGAGGAAATGAAAATAAAGTAAATATCTTTGTTTAATTCCCTCTCCCATGATGAATGTTGGGGAAGGGTGGAGGGAAGAGGCAGGGAGACACAGAGGTTGAGGAATCATTTAAATTGGTCAAAATAAAACTGGAGGGATTGCATAGTCATCTCACTTTTATCATCTCTTCTAATCTGATGTTAATTTTTAACCTTTGCTCTTAGGTAGTCAATTAAATAGATGCACAAAGACAATTGACTTTAGCATTCTTTCTGCACCAGTCTTAGGTGTTTCTTATTTGGTCCAGAAATGAAAAGAATGTTTATGGTTCCCCCCCAAACCACTGCAGAGTACAGGAGAGTAGTAAACATAATATCTCCCTAGATTATACCTCCCTTAGAAGAGTCAAATTCATATAGGTCTCAGAATTACTTCTAAAAACAGTTGGAAAAAAAAACCCAAAACCAAAACGAAACAAAACAAAAATCTAAATCTTGGGAAGCAGAAACACAACTTTAGCAAAGAGTTAAAAGTCAAGAAATAGACTGGAAAAATGAGCTAACCAATCTGACCATAGAAAGCTACTAATGATGACAAGGAAAATCAAAATACACATTCAGAAGGAAAAAAAAAAAAGACAACAAAGTAAAAATTCCTCTATCTAAAGCTTCAAAGAAGAAGAAAAATGGTCTCAAGCCATGAAACAGCTTAAAAAGGTTTGTCAAAATCAAATAAGAAAGGTAGAGGAAAAAATGGGAAGAGAAATGAGAGTGATGCAAGAAAATCATGGAAAAAAAAAGTCAACAGCTTGTAAAGGAAGCAAATATACATTTTAAAAAGTGAAGAAAATAACACCTTAAAAACAGAATGGGCACAAATGATAAAAAGATGTGTAAAAATCCAATGAAGACTAGAATACCCTGAAAAGCAGAATTGGCCAAATGGAAAAAGATATATAAAAGTTTACTGAAAAGAAAATAGGATAAACAGGAAGAAAACAGACTGGAGAGAAGAAATAGTTGGTAATCATTAATATGGAAAAAATGCACAGTGAGTTTCTTTGACAAAGATTTTATTTTTCAAATGTATAGAAAGCTGAGTAAATTTATAAAAATAAGAATCATTCCTCAATTGCTAAATGGTCAAAGGATTTATAAAGGCCATGTTCAAGCAAAGTAAAAAATCTATTTGTAATATTATAATTATAATATATAATATAAAAATGATCTAAATCACTATTGATGAGAGAAATGCAAAGTAAAACAATTCCTAGCTAATATCTTACACCAGTCAGGATGGCTAATATGACAGAAAAGGAAAACTACAAATGTTGGGGGAAGATTAAAATACTTAAGCAATACTGGTGAAGTTCTATACTGATTCAACCATTATGTCAAGCAATTTGAAACTATATTCAAAGGGGAATAAAACCATGTATACCCTTTGACCTACCAATACCACTATTAGGTCTGTATCAAAGAAAGAGAAGGAAGGGAGAGAGGGAGGAAGGAAGGGAGGAAGAGAGGAAGAGAGGAAGGGAGGGAAAAAAGGAAGGGAGGGAAAAAAGAAAGAAAGGGAAAAAAGGATGGATGGAAGGAAGGAAGGAAAGAAGGAAGGGAGGGAAAAAAGGAAGGGAAAGAAATAAGGGAGGAAGGAAGGAAGAAAGGAAGGAAGGGAAAGAAAGCAAGAAAAAAGAAAGGAAGAGAAAGAAAGCAAGAAAGAAAAGGAAAAATAAAAGAATCCATGTGTACAAAAATATTTATAGCAATTCTTTTAATATTGGTAAAGATTGGAAATTGAGGAGTCATTCATTAATTGGAGAATGACTAAACAAGTTGTATATGATTGTGGTGAAATACTATTGTGCTTTTAGAAATGATAAACAGGATGCTCTCCAAAAAAAAAAAAAAAAAAAAAAAAAAAACTTACATAAATTGATGCAAAATGAAGTGAACAGATCTAGGAGAACATTGTACATAGTAATAGCAAAACTGTATAATGATCTACTATGAATAACTTATTCTCAACAATACATGATCTAAGATAACTCTATAGGAATTGCAATGAAAAGTAATGCCCATTGGATTAGTAGAATCTGAACGCTGATCAGAGATAATTAAAAAAAAAAAAAAAACTTTTCTTATTTTTCTTGGATTTTTTGCCTGTATTTTCCTTTCACAGCAGGACTTACATGGAAATGTGTTCTGTATGGCTATCCAAATATAACCTATGTCAAATTGTTTGCCTTCTAAGTGCAGTGGAGGGACAGGTTGGAAGGATCGAATGTAGAACTCAAAATTGGGGGGGGGGGGAAGGAGAGAGTATGTTAAAATTATTTTTGCATGAAATTGAGAAAATCAAATGTTAAAGAATGAAAAAATTATATCGGTACACACTTTGAAATTTCACACTTTCATTGCAAAGGTGAGGAAAACTAAAATTAAAAAAAATTTAAAAGCAGGAGAAAATATTTAGGAAAGCATGATTCAAAAAGAAGGCATAAGACTTGGCAAAGCCTTATATGTGATAAAGAAGTCCTGTGATTTTTTATAACTTCAAGAAAAGAACAAGTAAAAAAAGAAAAACAAGAAATTAAGTTAAATCAACTTATCTTAGAAAAATAAATTGACCAAAATATAAATCAATTTCCAAAAAATAAAAACAATTAAACCCAGGGGGAGGGGGAATTAAACCAGTGGATTTACAAACATCCTGCCAAACAATTAAGCAAAAAAATTATTCCAATATTATAAAAACTTTTGAAAAAATAAGAAAATATTCTATCAGATTTCTATTTCTATGACATATTTGGTCTTGATAGCTAGACTAAGCAGAATGAAAACAGAAAAATAAAACTAAACCAAAATCCTAACTAAATATTGATGCAAAAAATTAAATAAAATATTATCAAGTACACTATAGAAATGTCACAAAGATTACTTTGTATATCTCTTAAAATGATAATCAAATTAATCTGGAGAAATAAAAGGTCAAGAGTATCATGAAAAAATGAGAAGGGATAGGACTAGCAATACTAGATGTCAATAATATCGAGTTACAACAAAAATGTAATCATCAAAATAATTTAATACTAGATAAGAAATAAAAAAGAGGATTCGTTATATACTATACAAAAGTAAATAAGCACAGTGGTGGAATATTGGATAAACCCCAAAATCCAGCTACTGGAGCAAAACCTCACTCTCTGACAAAAACTAGTGAGAAAAATGGAAAACAGTCTGTCAAAAACTAAGAATAGATTGATATTTCACACTATATACTAAGACAAGATCCAAATGTATATGTGATTTAGACAGTATGATAGTACCACAAATTATAGGTAAATAGAAGAAATTACTTGTCATATCTATGAATAGGGAAAGATTTTATGATAAAACAGATGGGGATTCACAAAAAATAAAATACACAATTTTGATTACACAAATTTTTTGCACAAACAAAATCATAGCAACTAGAATTAGAATAAAAGCAAGAAATTGCAAACGCATCTTTGGACAAATTTCTCTGATAAAGGTTTCATTTCTAATATATCTAGGGAAATGAGTCAAATTTATAAGAGTCATTTCCCAATTCACAAGTTGTCAAGGGATCTGAACAGGAAATTTTCAAAGAATGAAACCCATGCTATCAATAATCATATTTTAAGAAAAATTCTTTGTCACCAATAATTAGGCAAATGAAAATTTTTAATAAATCTGAAATACTAACTCATACTCATCAGAATGGCAAAGTTGACAAAAGTAAGGAAATAAAAAATCTTGAGAAGACTATGGAAAAACAGATACATTAATTCATGTTTGGTAAAACTATGAACTATTTAAATCATGCTAGAAAGAAATTTGGAATTATTCCCAAAAGGTATTTAAAGGAGATTTGTCATTTATCCCAAAGATTCTACTCTGAGAGGTATGCCCCAAAGAGGACAATGAAAGATTAAAAAGTCACATATATGCAAAAATATTTATAGAAGCTCTTTTTGCAACAGAAAATAATTGGAAATTTGGGAACTCTATATGATTTAGGAAATAGCAAAAGAATTCAGGGCATACGAATTTGGTGAAATACTGATTTATTCTAAGAAATGATGAAGGGGATACTTTTGGAAAAACTTTTAAAAATTGATCCTATGTGAAATCAGCAAAAGAGTCTCCTTAAAATGTAGAGCACAGATTGAGGCTTTTTTTTTTTTTTTGACATTTCTAATATAGGAATTTGTTCTGCTTGACTGTAAATTTTTGTAATTCATTTTATTTATTTTCTTCCTGAATAATAAGGATTTGGGTGGGTAATGCAAGAAGAATTCAGAGCTGAAAGTAAAGTTAGAGCTCAAAAATGAAAAAGAGTACTTAGTTTCTAGTTATAACAATCACCAAATAATATTGCCAAAAATGAAAAGCAGTATAATTTAACAAAAAGGAAAAAGCTTATTATTGATTTGGAAATTATTCTTGAATCAGCTTAGCCATTCACCTGTCACTAAATTAGATAAAACCTAATTTAGTAAAAAACAAGAATAAAAAATCATAATGAAAATATAATATACAATTGAGAAAACTCAATCCTAAATTGTTAAAACAAATAATTGATACTATGCATAGGCAGCAGATGAGAGAAATGACATCAACATAAATTATAATAATTTCATAAAGAAGTTTAATCAACATTAATTAGTTGCTACAACTAAGAGCCTAGAAAGCACCAGAGTCAGCAAATGTTGACTTATCCCTGGAGGTACCCCTTGGTTTGAGTAAAGATTTCTTTAAGAAAAAAATTATATATATTTGGAAATGGGTGGCACATTGGATAGAGTGCCAAATTTGGAATTAGGAATAACTGAGTTAAAAAAATTGCCTCAAACTCTTAAGAACTTTATAACTCTGAGCATAATACTTAAACTCTTTCAGTTTCCTCAAAACATATAATAAATTCTACTTTTTAAGCTTGTTTTGAGGAACAGAGGAATAAAATATGCAAAGTACTTTGCAAAACTTAAAGTGCTATATAAATATTAGCTATTATGATTATTACAAAGGAAGATGGTAGATAATTATAAATAGTATCATCTCATAAAGCAGAGAAGTAATGCAGAATAAAACCAAATTAAAGAAGAGTTGGTAAGATCAAAGTCATTCAAAAGACATTGGAGAAAATGGAAAGAGAATAATAATTAGTTAAAATGGCTAACATTTACATGGTACTTAAGGTTTCCATTATTATCTCCTTAGATCCTTAGGACCCTGAGATAGATCCTTTTATTATCACAGTTTTACATATAAGAAACTAATTGGCTTCAAAGAGATAAAGTTAACCAGTTAATAATATCCAGTTAAAAAAAAACTAAAAAATATCAAGTTAAGAGTTCTATATCCTATATTATTTACTTGATTTTACAAAAATGATGAAAAAAAAGAAAGAAAATGGGTAAAAAATATCACAACAAATTCATTTCTCCATCAAGGATAGTGGAACCTTGTGTATGGAGGAGATACAAATGACACTAAAGCAAACAAAGACAAAACTGGCAGCTGAACTAAGCCAAACATATATAAAGGCATATATAATGATAACAACATAACTATGAGGGTATTGATGTACAAAATACCTGAAGGAAGTAAAGATGACAAAAACATGGACTATATTTATACTGAAAACAACAATCTAGGGAATATTAGAAACTATTGACCTATTTGTCTACTCGTCCATTTACCGAAGATTTTTAGGAAAGTCATCAATGCATATCTAAGATACTGTTGTTATTCTGAGGTCTTTTTCTTTATATATGGAGAGTTGTTGGTAATTATGCAGGTATAAAAATACTTTTGTGTAAAGAAAAAATTAAACCAACTAGAAAATGAGGTAATATATTGTCTCCATCATAAATTAAAATGACTATGTCTGAAAAGTATATGAAAATAACTTTGGTTTAATTTCAATTTGTAAAATATATATATGATAAAACATAAGATGAAATTTGGCCAAAAAATAACTATGGCAAAAACATAAAAATTTAAATCACCTTCCAAAAATACAGAATGATACCTCATTTGTATGTGAACATTGTGATTATCCAAATTATCCAATATACATTTAAACACTTTAAAAATGTGACAATAAAGATACAGTTTCAAGAGCACAAAATTGTAGAGTTGCAAGTGGGAACATGTACAAATAGAAAACACTTGGAATATGACTGAATAATTGGAATAGAATTGAATAGAAATACATTTCCTTTATAATAAAGATACCCCTAGGATTCTGACAGAATATGACTATAACTGTGTGGTGACAGTGATCTTTCTCTAGCAACTGACAGCCATTGGTATAAGAGCAATTTGGATAAGTGAGTATAACCCAGAAAAAAAGTAGATTTTTTGACATATCTAGGTGAGAAGTACAAGGTCTCTACTGTAATTCTATAAAGTGCTTTTACACTCTTGGTGACAAGACCCCATATGCAGCACTTCATAAAGCTGCTATACTATGGGCACTGTGATAGACTACATTCCATTTTTATTAGGTATGGGTACCTAAAAGTGTTTGAGAGAATACAGACTGACATTTAGGGATTTGAGAAGAGTTAAAATAATTTTTCAACACCAGTTTATGTGGCTGGTATGATCATTGTCTTCAAGTTTCATTAGAATAAGGGTAAATGAAGAATCATAGCTTGAAGACTTTTGCTAATTTTTTCTAGCTATCTAACTGTGTATAGTGATCACAGCTCTTGTTTTATGCCATCTGGTTTTACACCCTAAAAGTGCTTTAAAAGACTTAATGGAGTGGAGTCAAGATGGTAGAGTAGACAAACTCTTTCAACATTTCCCTCCAAACAAGTTTTAAATAATGCCTCAAATCCAATGGCAATTCCATTGGTAATTCCAGATGGCAAAAATCTACAAAACGTCAGGGTGAGATATTTTTCTAACCCAAGACAATTTTGGTCACAACACTGCAGTGTGGGCTGGCCTGGAGCCCAAATGATAACATCAATAACAGGGAGCTTTGCAAGGTAGCAATGGCAAAACCATTAACTTCAGGATCTTTCAAGTTAGAAATGGTACGGCATTGATAAACTGGTTAGAAAGAGAAGAAGGTGGGAATAAGTGGGATATATTTATCCATATAATGGAAGTGGATAACATAATTGGATTAAAAAGCAAAATGCAATTAAATATTGTTTACAAGAAACACACTTAAAACGGAAATACACACAGAAAAATCCAAGTCTACAACTGATTGAGTTGTTTATAATATGAAGTCAAGGTCATTAGTTTCATGCTATATAAGCAAAATTGTTCAACATAAAAAGTAAAACAAAGCAAAATAAAAATTAATATTTAATGAGTGCCTCTTACATGAAAGAAACTTTAGAGATCAATTAGCTCAATATGAGGAAACTGAGTTGAGCTTGCCCCAAGTTGTCCAGATAGTTGGTGATACAAACAGATTTGGACCCCAATTTTCTTGATTCCCAAATCACCTTTTTATTTCAACATGGAAAAAAAATCAGTCTCTGGTCTTGGTTTTACATTCATATCCCCAATCTCTCTCTGATGATAAGCATCACAGTATCATAAATATAGAGCTAGGAGAAATCTCAAAAGTCATCTAGTATACCCTTTCATTTTATAGATGAAGGGATTAAGGCACAAGGCGGTTTAAGGTCACAGAAGTAGTTAAGTGTCAGTGGTCAGATTTGAACCTAGAATAATTAGATTCATTTAGACTTCCAGACCTCACCTGGTCCATTTTCTCCATTTATCATTGCCCAAGGGTTAGTCACAATAAACACCAAATTACTCTATTCATTTTCTATATACTAATGATATACAGAGCAAGAAGGGACTTCAAAGTCTAGCTAGTTCAATGCTCTCATTTTATAGATGAAGAAAATAAGACCTAGGAAGATTATATGACATGTCCAAGATGATCTGGACATTATAACCCTCAGAGGGGGCACTTGAATCTAGATACTCTGACTCTTTCAGGACTCTTTCCATTGTACCTCACTTCCTCTCATGAGATGTGGGAATCATGGGAGAAAGGATTATATTGGGAAATATGAAGGTTGTTATTATAGTTTGACCTTTATTCAATGGTTTAGAAAAATCAAGATCAATACCATTCTCCAAATATTTGAACTCAAGAGCAAAGAATGAAAAGAAAATTAAAATCTCTGATGTAAATGTAAGGAAAAAATAGTTCCAGGAAGCATGAAATAAAATTGGACATTTAAACTTTGATGCAAAGCCTTCAGGAAATCATGTGGGCATGAAGTTATCACACTGAAAAAGAGCTTTTTAAGGGAATTAATGAGAAGATGTACTCTTGGGGCATTTCTTATGAATAAGGATGACAAAGGCTAATTCTCATATAGAAATCTGTACCTGGCAAGAATGAATTGGAAAAAAAAAACCTAAATGCCATTCTTTTAAAATTAATATTATCATCAAGAATTTACAGCAAGCATGGGCAATCTTCAAAATAAAATTAACTCAAAAGAATAAATTCATCATGATTGGTATTCTGCCTGAATTTCATGGTTCCTTTAACTGTCTAATTCACATTCTTAATAAGAGATAAAACTTATAACAAAATTTGATAGCAAAGTTGTTACAAATTTGGTTCCATTAAATATCAACTTTAATAACATCACAAAACATCACAAAATGAAATTGAGGATAAATAATAAAGCCATAGAGTTTATTCTGAAACCGAGTAGGCAGATGCTATCTATAATGTAATTTTGTAATTGTTAATTATGCATTTAGCTCATTCTTAAATATGTATTTGCATAATCCATTGCCCTATTCTATCATGAATCCTATCAATTTAAAAAATGAATTTTTGAACTACTTTACTATTAAAAATAAAAAAACTGATATTCATGCAAAGTGTTCTTAAAAGTGTCCATAAATTCCTGTCACAAATTCAATTTCATCATGATTATGAAATCACTTTTACTAGCAGTGAGTTAATAGAAACCCATAGCATAATACTCACATGTAATTCAGAGAATTCTTTAAAATTTAGACGAAACAACCCTTATGCCATTGACATAGTCATTTTTAAGTTAAAATCATCAGGAGCAGGGTATTGTATACAAATGATTTTCTTTTCTGTTTCTGGAAATAAAAGGTTTCTCACCAGAACTTCTTTGGAACTTCTCTATCTGATCATTTCAAATATACAGATGGAACCTATTGACAACTTGCCATATAATGCTACTCTTATTTCATGTTTTCCACAAGTTTTTTACAAGTGGATATCATGAATTAGAGCTGAATTCAGTACTGAGTTGGGTCAATTCATACCTGAACAAAAACATAGGCAACAAATTGCCATATAGTCTTTACTCAAACACTTCCAAGAAGCAAATTCTCATTAGACTCTGAGGAAACCCATTCTTTGATTAGTTTTGACTGTCAAAAAGTTTCTCCTTATATTAAGGATACACTTCATTACAACAGATTCCCTTGTTTTTGTATCACTGATTCATAAGACTTACTACTCCTTTGAAAGGAGAACTAATAAACACAAATGAATTGGTAAAATTGCAAGCGCTATTTCAGGTTTGGTGAGGCAACAACATATAGATACAGATATCCCTCTAGAAATTTTCTGATGATCTGACATTTTGGAAATTATTTCGTTTCCTTTTTTTAGGTAAACTTTGACTTTTGTTTGGAGCATTTGTGATTACTAGGTACATTATGGAAAATAATACTTTTCTCCTATTGATTTTTTGTAAGTAATACAACTATAAGCTAATTATTTGCTGATGGAAGGAACAAATAAGTAATTATAAAATATGATTTCTGTAGAGCTAAAAACTCCATTTCATCCCACCACTGAAATTACCACCTCAATTTAATCAATGAAATTCTCAACAGGAACAAAGCCTTTCATTTCACAAAGAAAGATGATTCTATAGCTCTAGATTAGTGAATTCATGAAAACCTGTGATTTTGATCCACATTGATTAGACATGGGACAATTTATGAGCTTAAAGTATTATCTGACAGTCAGAGAAGTGGTGATAAGTGCATTGTCACACTACCAAAAAAGGGTCAGATGCTGCATGACCTTAGTTCTTCCTGTCTTCCAGGCCAACATGCTGTCTATTGTAAATCATAACCTCTCAAATGTAAATAAACCCTGTTTTATCCTCATAATGCTTACAAGTAAAATGAAGTCTTGGACCTACACTCCTTCCTAGAAACCAGGTTCTCCCAAGAACTTCTCTGTACTAAATGACTCCACTAAGGAGATACTGCTAGAAGCTGATCTGACACCTTTAGAAGCACAAAAAAAGAATCAAGTTTTCACAATAAAATCCCTCTATACTTGGAAAAGATACCATAGCAAGACATGCTTTACATCATAAGCAACAAAAATCTTCCACACTGATTGGTTTCTATGTGTAGTCACAATCTTAAATTTTAAAAAAGAAAGGTGGGAGTGGGTAAGGGAGGTATGTACCAAAGGCATATCAACTGCCCAGAGAAGTATTTTATAGCAAGTTTTTTTTTTTTTTCCCCTTTTACCATGAGCATTTCATAGTCTATTTGCAGATCTCTCTAACATTACTACCTGGGTTGTTTTATTTGGTCCAGTGGGATTGGCATAATTAAATGTCTTTTCAAAAGAAATATGGATCATTTGTGTTTGTACATTTTCAATTTTTATATTTAACAATTGCTTCATTATTCCTTAAAGCCGTGAAATATATTTTACTCTACTAGGAATGAAATAACGACATATTTCCAAGTTATGGCTCTGACTCAAGAAAAATGTTGTTCTTATTTGTTTATTTTTAAATCCTTATCATTTACGTTTAATGTAATCCTGAATGTCCATTGCTAAAATTACTTCCTGAAAATGGTTCTCTTTAAAAGAAAAGCTTGCTAATAGTGCTGGAATATTGCTTTGAAATAGATGTTGTTTTCTGCTTTTTAAAATTGATCTTGCAATCTTCAATATACAAAAGAACCCCGGGGTTGAGATACAGAAATAATACAGCATTTTAGATTTTGCATGATATATAGTTCTGCATATCCCCGTGCATTATATGTACACAAGAAATACAATTTAAAGTATGGTATTAATTGAATCTATCGAATATCAAGGTGCTTTTTAGTGGGATTTTACTATTTTTTAGAGGTATACAATGAGCATACAAAAAAGTGACACTACTAACTTCAGTAACTCCCAGGGGTAAGATTACATATCCAGCAAATAAATGGTGCTCTCTCCACATCTTAAGGTCATTTGGAGTCTTTACAGTAGATTCAGTCTTTGAGAAAAATCAAGAAAAGTTGGTCTCCATTAGAGCTTTTCCCAGTTATTTAGCAAATCAAAACTTTTCTTGTCATCAGTTTTCTTTCAGTAATTTTTTTCAATGTGAGTAACTATCAGTTCTCTATTCATTTGCCATCTGCAGGACTTGTTTTTAATCTCCCACTGGTAGGTTCCATCTCTGTCAGTCAATTATTCTTTAAAACAGCCCTTTCAAAATGAATGACTTTCTCTTTCAATATTGTGCAACCCAGAAGGTCACAGGCCCTTGTCAATATGACAATAAAAGAAAAGAGGGAAAAGGTAATGGAAGAAAGCACATATATAAAAATCCAAGGCAATATCAACTGAACCTGCCAAAAGGAAAACAAAATAACAACACAACAAAAACAGATTTCATCACTTTTTTCTTGAGATTAAGCACTTCACACCTACTTGTTTTTCTTATTCCATGCAAAAAGAAGATTCTTTTGCAGGGCTTTTTATCAGATATGAATTGACAGTCAGTATAAAGCAGACAAAAGGAAAGGCCATACATATATGATAGCCCATGGCAAGTGAAAGACGTTTTTGCCGGTCCACGTAGACAGGCTCAGGAAACTGCTTGCAGTTTTCCTAATGAAATCCTGGCTAGCTTGACAAATCCCTGCTGTGAAAGCCACATCCCTCATGGTCTACAATTACTGTTAATAGTGTCTCATCCATTGTCAGAAAGACAGCAATTCATTGAACATGGTCTTATTGAATGCTATACTTCTGCAAGAAGAGTGGTGCCTTTATGCATTTTGCATTTGGTTTTCCAGAAAGTCATGATATTTAATACTTTGATTTCTTTTCTATGACATTTAACAGTTATGAAGGGTAATCTTTTAAGGGTACTTATGAGTGAGAGAAGCTTGAGAAAAGAGAGAAGCCAGGTAAGAAAATATTCCAATCCTTTGTGTTTTTTTTAAGAATTGTAATTCTTACTAGCCATTCTCCAATTGATAAATTGTCAAAAAATATGAACAGACAATTTTCAGATGAAATTAAAACCATTTCTATGAAATATGAAAAAAAGCTCTAAATCACAATTGATCAGAAAAATGTAAATTAAGACAACTCTGAAGTACCATTAATACACCTCTCAGATTTGATAAGATGATAGGAAAATATAATGATAAATGTTGGAGGGGATGTGGGAAAACTGACACTAATGCATGACTGGTGGAGTTGTAAACTGATTCAACCATTCTGGAGAGTAATTTGGAATTATGTTCAAAAGGCTATCAAACTTTGCATACCCTTTGATCCAACAGTGTCTCTACTGGGTCTATATTCCAAAAAGATCATAAAAAAGGGGAAAGGGAACCACATATGCAAAAATGTCTGTAGCAGCTCTTTTTGTAGTGATCAGGAACTGAAACCTGAGTGGGTGCCCATCAGTTGAAGAATAGTATTATGGAATATTATTGTTCTATAAGAAATAATCAACAGGATCATTTCAGAGAAGCCTGGAGAGATTCACATGAACTGATACTGAGTGAAGTTAATAGAACCTGAAGATCATTGTACACGGCAACAACAAGATTTTACTCTGATTGATTCTGATGGACATGACTCTTTTCAGCAATTAGGTGATTCTGGCCAGTTCCAACAGTCATGTAATGGAGAGAGCCATCTGCATCCAAAGAGAGGATAGTGGGGAATGAATGTGAATCACATATAGTATTTTCACTTTTTCATTTATGTTTAGTTTCTATTTTTTTCCCATTTTCCCCTTTTTGATCTGATTTTTCTTGTGCAGCATGATAAAGGTAGAAATATGAATAGAAGAATTGCACATATTTAACATGTTTTGTATTTCTTGCCATCTAGGGGAAGGGTTGGTGGGAAAGGAAGGAGAAAAACAATTTGGAACATAAAGTTTTTGTTGAAATCTGTCTTTGCATATATTTTGAAAATTAAAAAGCTATTATTAAAATGAGTTATAATTTTGGGACTTGTGAGTGTACAGCCAAGATAGTGGAGGTAAATCAGAAAGTCCCTTGAGCTCTTCCAATTTCCCTTGAAAACTATATGAAACCAAGCCTCTGAACAATCTGATGGAATGAAACTTCTCTCTAGCACAAGATATATTGAAAAATCTTCATGAAAATTCAGTTTCTTTGGGGTGAAAAATATGTTTCAACCCAGCTCAGACAGTCTCTGGGAAAGCCAGTGAGAGGCTCTTAGTCATAGCAAATAAGCAACTGAAATTCACAATCCTGGCTCAGTAGAGGAACAAATCAGGGGGGCAAGCTTCTAGTCCCAGTTCAGACAGAAAACTCTGGGAAGCCAGACTATTTCCTAAAATTCAACATTGTACTAGTAATGTTGGTTTTAGCAATAGGAAAAGAAAAAGAAATTAAGGAATTTAGAACAGATAATGAGGAAATAAAATTATCATTCTTTGCAGATGATATTTTAATCTACTTAGAAAATCCTATAAAATCATGGAAAAATCTAATTGAAAAAAATTCACAGCTTTAGCAAAGTCACAAGATATAAAACAAAGCCATAGAAATCATCAGCATTTCTATCTATTGCTAACAAAGCCCTTGCTCTAATATTAGAAAGAGAAATTTCATCTAAAATAACTGTAGACAAAATAAAATATGCGTGTGTCTACCTGTCAAGACAAACCCAAGAACTATATGAATGCAATTACAAAATACTTCTCATACAAATAAAGTTAGATCTAAACAACTGGAAAAATATCAATTGCTCATGGGTAGGCAGAGCTAATATGATGAAAATGAGAATTCTGCTTGAATTAGTCTACTTTTTCAATGCTATATCAATCAAATTGCCAAAAAAATATTTTATAGACCTAGAAAAAATAATAGAAAATTCATCTGGAATAACAAAAGATCAAGAAAAGGAATTAATGAAAAAATACAAAGGATGGTGGCTTAGCAATACCAAAACTAAAACTAAATTATTAAGCCGCAACCATTTAGGACTGACTAAAAAGTAAAGTGATGGATCAGTAGAATAGATCAGATACACAAGACATAATAATTAAGACCTATAGCAATCTACTTTGAAAAATCCCCAAACTCCTGGAATAAGAACTCACTATCTGACAAAAATTGCTGGGGAAACTGAAAAATAACATCAAAATGTCAGAATTGGCCTACATCTCATACCTTATAACAAAATAAGGTCAACCTGTACACATGTTTTGGAAATAAAGGATAATACCATAAACAAATTAGGAGAGCAAGAGATAATTATCTGTCAAATCTTTGGAGAAAAGAGGAATTTTTTCCAAAGAATAAATAGAGGACATTATGAAAGGCAAAAATGGTTAACTTTGATTACATTAAATTAAAAAGATTTTGCACAAATAAAACCAACAGAAACAACAATAAAAGGAAAGTACAAAACTGAGAAAAAAATCTTTACGGTCAATGTTTCTCATAAAGGTCTCATTTCTATAATTTATAAAGAACTGTGTCAAATTTATAAAAATACAGGTCATTTCCCAGTTGATAAATGGTCAAAGGGTATAAACATAATTTTCAGATGATGAAATAAAGCCATCTATAGTTACATGAAAAAAATGCTCTAAATCAGTATTGATTAAAGAAATGCAAATTAGAACAACTCTAAGGTATTACCTCACATCTCTCAGATCGGCTAAGATGACAAGAAAAGATAATGATAAATGTTGGCCGGGAAGTGGGAAAACTAGGACACTAATGCATTGTTGGTGGAGTGCTGAAATGATCCAAACATTTTGTAGAACAATCTGGAACTGTTCCCAAAGGGCTATAAAACTGGGCGTGTCCTTTGACCCTGCAATACCAATACTGGGTATATATCCCAAAGAAATCATAAATGAAGGGAAAGAACCCACATGTGCAAAAATGTTTGTAGCTCTCTTTCTGGTAGCAAAGAATTGGAAAAAGAGTGGATGCCCTTCAACTAGGGAATGGCTGAACAAGCTGTGATATGTGAAGGTAATGGGATATTATAGTTCTATAAAAATGGTGAACAAGCTGATTTCAGAAAGGCCTTGAAAGATCTGCATGAACTGATGTTCAGAAAAACAAGTGGAATCAGAGAATACATTGTATGTAATAACAGCAAGAATGTGTCATGATCAACTATGAAAGGCTTGGTTCTTCTAAGCGATTCAGTGAGCCAAAGCAATCCCAATAGACTTTGGACAGAAAATGCCATCTGCATCTAGAAAAAAAACTAAGGATACTGAATGTAAATCAACACATGCTATGTTCACTTCTTTTTTCTGTTTTATTTTTCCTCTCTCCTAAGGTTTTTCCCTTTTGCTTTGATTTTTCTCTGCTAGCATGATTCATAAAGCAATTTGTATTAAAAAATAAATTTACTAAAAAAAAATAAAAACAGTAGAAAGCATAGGAATAAGGGAGCTTTCCTTAAAGGAATAAATAAAGAATGAGGGAGAGAAGGATGGAGGGGGAGAGAGAGAGGCTGACAGAGAGCAACAGAGAGAGGGAGGGAGAAAAATAGAAGAGAGAGGGAGAGAGGAAAAGAGAGGAAAACAAAGAGAGAAAGGGAGAGAGAAAATTAACAACTTGAAAAATCAGGGAAGGATTTATGGAAAGAGGAAGTGCCTGAGCTGACTCTTGAAAAGTCAGGATTTTTGACTCATCCTCTTTGAGGATGAAAATCTACAGATGTGAATGGAGTACTGTATTCCCTAGAATATTTGAACTTCAGTTTCCTTGTTAACTGCTCAGTAGCTGGTTTTTGGTTGTGCTTTTAATGTAATAAACTGAGCCTATAAAGACAAAAACCTCAAAATAGCACTATCTCTTCTAACTTTGCCCCCTTATAAGTGGACAATATTTATAAATTTGATCAAAATTAGTCTCAGTTTTTCCAATAGTTTCACATCCCACAAATGATCTCTAAAGCCCCTCCCAGCCATGATCCTATGATCACTTCGCCCTGAGTTTAATGGGAAATTCAGGGATACCAGAGCAGAGAATGCAGCTAATAGGAATGTACCAATTCAGGAAACCCAAAACCCAAAACAAAATCAAAAAGCAGGCCAAATGAATACAATTAAATTGAAAACTAACAATTCAGCACTCGTGCCTCTGTACAGAGGTTGAAGAGATGAACTTAGCTAGTATGTGCTGGCTAGTTTCATTCAAGAGTGACTAACATATCCCCAATAGCCTTTGCACTGTCTTCAATGACATGACATTGTTATTACACCCAGTAATCTCCCTAAGGGTCCCTACTATCCCTCCTACCAATTAATTTGTCTGAGAGTATTAAAAGTGTGTGCATTTTAATGATCTCAGGGAAAAATGGAACACTGCAGAGGAACAAGAACAGGGGAAATTAGTTGTCAAGTACGGTCGCTCTCTCCATAAAAAACATTTTTTTTTCCTGATTGATGAGGGTAACTTCCTCCGGCAGCTTCATACATGGAAAGCCCCATCAGCAAAGAGTTTACTCTTTGCTATACAGGAAAAATGTTGAAAGATTTATAGCACAATAAAATATCAATTTAAAACATAATGAGTTTGTCATAATTATTATTAAGAACTATTTAACTTGATATTTCATACTTCATATCTTCATTACAAATACTTCTTATGCTTATCTAACTGACTAAGCCACTGTGGTTAGAAGTATAATTGGTAAATAGAGGCTGTTATGTTTTATAGAAGTATAAAGGTTACTTGTTTTTTAAGTAAGTTTACTGAGAATAATTAAAAGGTTTTTTAAATAAATTTATGTACTGGTTCATAAAATATATATATATATATATATATATATTATACATATGTATATGCATGCACACATACACACACACTTGATCAAATCAAAAATATAAGAGAAGGAAAAAATCCAAATACACATTGTTAAAACAGATATAAAAATGGCTTCCCTATAATTTTTCAGCAAACTGGTCATCTTGAACTTTACACATAGGAACATACCACCCAATAACATGCAATACCACTTCATATAGCTGTAAGCTATTGAATACTATAATCACCATAGAATTAAAATGGAGGATTAAGCAAAGGGAAAGAGAAGATACATGAAGGACAAGAGTAAGCGACAACATATTGGAAACAAAGAATTGTTCAGCAGAAATAATATAAATGGTGACAAAGGAAAAATATATAACTGGAAGAAACTATGGACCAGTCATGTAAAGACTGAAAGAATAACAGATGGAAAGCATTTGTGATTTTCTAGTATCCAAGCAATGGCAAGAAAACTAAGCTAAAGGTCTCCCAGAACACTGAGCGTCTTCCCAGAAGTGGATTTAGGTTAGGACAAGGGCAAACAGTATACAACATAGACAAGCATGGTTTGACTGTGCTTGTCATTGGAAATTGAATCCACATCAGTGAGATCACAGAATTCTCAAAGTATTAAAGCAATTATGGGGATGATAAACTGTGCCCACAAGATAATTTTTTAAAAATTTATCTCTTAAAATATGTTAAAGCATTTCTTTCCTGAAATACATATTGTGATGGTAAATTCAGGAACTGACCAATGTTCACAAGCAGCCCCATTCAGCTATGAAATTCCTAAATTTCTACATTCCACTTATTTGACCATTATTAGCTCATTCTGGGATCAGAACCTGTTGGGCCTTCTGGAATACAGCCTAGAGGCAGCTAGGTGTTTCAGTAGACAGAGTGTTGGACCTGAAATAAGACCTAAATTCAAATCCTATTTCAGAAATTTCTGTCTGCCTCAGTTTCCTTATCTGTAAAACAAGGAGAATAATAACTCCTACCTCCCAGAGTTGGTATGAGGATCAAATGAGCTATTTATAAAATTCTTAGCCCTATGTCTAGTACTCAGCAAGCACTTAATACTCCTTTCCTTTTAGAAATTTAGGCAGATTCCCTAATTTACTTTGGCCAAACTATAGAAACTCCTTGTTCTCTTAGTTTAGTTAAAAGTGACATGAAGTTTATGAAACAATGAATAAAATTTAAGAGAAAACACACACACACACACAAATAAAAACAGAAATAAACAAGTTTATAAATAGTTTGCAGATCCAGAAGCAAAATCTAGTTACACATGAATTGGGCTGACAAAGCTTAATGAGTTCTTCTAGTTCCTTTCCCTCATACCAACTTTGACAGAAAGATGTTCAACAGATAGTCAAGTCTTTTCTCCCAAGATAATTTTGGATTAGTATGTCTTTCTGATCTAGTAAGATTCTCAGCTTCTCCCATATCTTGCTTATTATTGTATCAACAGAAATGGACTTCTCACCCAGTCCACTCAGGAACAGAAAATTAGATCTAGGTGGGATAGATAAAATAGATAAATCAAGCTGTATTTATTTACCCTAGTTTTTAGACATTGTGTAGGCAGGAATACTTTCCCCTCCATTAGAAAGGCCCCATCGATATGTTTTATTTTTACTAGTTAATCATAGGACTCGGTTTATAACAAAGGTATCTGAGCAAAATAATAAGCAATATGTCATTCCTCTCACGAACCTTGATCTTGTTCTCCCACATATACAAATGTATTCAATGAGAAAAGTAAACTTCCTTTTATGTGTGGGATATCTACTCATGAGGAACATATGATACTCATGGAATGACTTCCGAGAAGAGTTGCACATAATGGAAACACGTAAGATCATAGTAACTTCTTGGCAGCCAAGAAAGGGAGGAAGAATGAACCATTTATGCTTCTATGATACAAAGTTACAGATGGCTTCCACTGATGCTCTCTAATGAGCCTGCTATTCTCATTCACCTGTGCTCCCCCTCTGTCCCAGGCACTTTCTTTTGGTAATAAGCTCCAGCTATTTTCTGGGTCATCTTGTGTCCTGTATAACATGCACTAGCATTGTGTGATAGTCATGGCACTTTCACCCAACTCTTGAGCCATCTTTGCCACCTCCTCCACTAAATGGGATATCATCTGCAGATAATTTAGTCTCTCCTAGCCTTTCCTAATTTCTACAACTCAACTCAGGTGCTGTTTTCAGGGATCCTTTAACCTCAGCCTTCCACAAAAATCTTGGTATCCTAGAACTTTGATTGACAGTAAAAACCCTTTGCCATAGAAGCTGATCTATAGCATTCTTCAGCCAGTCTTTCTGTCAAATGTTTTCTCAATTGATAGCTCTGAAGCTTTATACACTCTTCTCAGCCAAAGGCTATGAAAGTCTTTTCTCCTCAGCCAAGCCACACCAAAAGGCACAGAGTCCTAGGATAAAAATCATCTTAGCCTTTTGAGCTATTCTCTCAACTGTTTCTCTGAACTTTTTTTTAACTCCATTATTCTCTATTTTTGACTGAGTCTCTTACCTAAGTGGTCAGAAAAAAGAAAGGAAAAAAAAGACATTTTCACTTCTTAGGTTGAGTCACATCCACTGACTGAATGAAGTCAATGAAATAACAAGAATTACTTAAAGTATCTACTAAGTTGTATTCATTATTCTAGAAAATAGGGATATAAATCCAAAGAATAAAGTAATCCATACCTTCAAAGATTTTCTTTTCTCCAGTGAAAAAGGGACTGAGAAACACTGGGCTTTAATCTTATTCTGCTACCCCTCTATTTTGTAACTAGACTTTTTTTTTTCCTTTTTTAAAAAATAATAGCTTTTTTATTTTTAAAATATATGAAAATTTAAGTTTCAATATTCATCCTTGCAAAACCTTGTGTTCCAAAATTTTCTCCCTCCCATCTTCTCATGCCCTCCACTAGACAGTAAGAAACCCAATACATGTTAATCATGTACAATTCTTCTTTAAATATTTACACATTAATCATGCTACATAAAAATCACATCAACATCAGGATGATGTCAGAAAAGCCTGAAAAGTTACATGAACTGATGCTAAATGAAGCAAGTAGAACCAAGAGAACATTGTACACAGTGACAATAAGATTATGTAACTGATAGATATGACTCTTTTCAACAATGAGGTCATTCAGGCTTATTCCAATAGAGTTATGATGGAGAGAGCCATCTGCATCCAGAGAAAATCCTGTTACTGAATGTGGATCACAACATAGAATGTTCACCTTTTTGTTGTTATTTGCTTGGTTTTTTTCTCATTTTTCCTTTTTTGACCTGATTTTTTTTTTGTGAAGCATGATTGGAGAATGGCTTAAAAATACAGATTTTCTACCTCTTCTTGGCTCAAAACTGGTGAGTCTCCCAATTCCTGTTTTTTCTCTGATCTGGTATAGCTTTACAAGTAGAAATCAGTGATGTATTCTTAGCTATTCAGTCTTTTTTGACTTGTCACTATTTCTATCCAGTTTCTCAAATTATCTTTGATGAATTACCACTCAGACACATAGCAAGATTTTTTAAAACTTTCTTTAGATAATTCTGAAAATATCAAAAACACTTTAATGTACACTAAGAATAATACCATACCGTACTTCTCACCAGAATAAAACTACAGACTCACTGAATTTTAGGATGCAAAGAAACCTCAGAGTTCATCTAGACATGTTTTACTGAAGCATGAATCACAGAAAAAGAATCTATAGTATCTTTAATATTATACTCATATTTGATGAGTTTTCTTTCCATCTCTACTCTAATAATTTCTACTGATGACAAATTCACTACCACCTAAGACAGACCATTTCACTTGGAATACCTTTACTATAAAGCTCCTTCTCTATATATTAAGCTGAAATTTATGCCTCCTCTGTCTCCCCAAACTATTTCTCCCTACCAGTACCAAGGGAAAAAGTTTAGTTTCTTCACAGAGAAATGTAGAATTTTAAAATCATAAATAATTTTCTCATAGAAATTATATGATTTAAAAATAATAATTTTACAGATGAAGAAACTGAGAATCAGAGAAGTTTCAGTGGCTCAGTTATGTCATTTAATAACAAACTTTCTATCTAAAATATAGAGTTCATTAAGCAGAGTATCCATTGTAAGTACCGCAGCATTGTCTTAGAATCTGTTCATTACTGAGCACACATATAACTAGAATGAATGAAAGAGCAGAAATTCAATAATATTTTCTGAGCATTTGCTGACTGTCCAGTCAGATTCCTCCCCAAAAAGCTTACAATGCAGTGAGCAACCAGGTGGTGAAGTGAAGAGAATGATGGATGGAATCAGGAAACCCTCAATTTAAATCTTGCTTTGATACCTACTAGTAGTATGACTATGATCAAGCATCTTCATCTATTTCAGATTTTTCTTCATCTATAAAATGGAGATTAAAAACAGTACCTACATCTCACTTGGTTTCTGTGAGGATCAAACAAGATAGTAAATATAAAGCACTTTGCAACTCTTAAGGTTCTATAAAAATGCTATTACTATTTTAACTTTTAGAAAGATGTCATTGTCAAGAACATTTTAGAAAATTTATTGACAAGTTCTTTTTCTCTAAGAAAACACCCAACAGTCTAAACTTTCATTTAAAATAATATAATGGGAATTGTAATTTTTTAAAAGGTTGGATAAAATTGAACTAGTGAAAATTATCTTCTGTACTCTTTTACAATCCTTTTAGACTCTCTAAATTATGAGTATCCTCTTGTGGGAAGGGAAATTCATTACTACACAGCTGGTAAAGTTATCAATTGATTGTTCTGTTCTGGAATATAATTTAGAATTATGAGACAAAGGTGTCTATAGATATAAAGCACTAAGAAAGTCAAAGATAGACAAAAGGATGTGTGTGTGTGTGTGTGTGTGTGTGTGTGTGTGTGTGTGTGTGTGTGTATTAGTACTGTCTGCCTCTTCATGAATCCATCGGGGAGTTTTCATGGGAAGGACACTAGAGTACTCCAACATTTCCTTCTCCAGCTCATTTTACAGATGAAAAAACTGAGGCAAATAGAATTAAGTAAGTTGCCCAAGATGACAGATAGCAAGTGGCTGAGGCCAGTTTTGAACTCAAGAAGAGGAATCTTCCTGACTCCAGATTCAGAACTCTATTCACTGCAACATCTGGCTGCAATAGATGGATGAATGGATGGATATATTCATGTGTATGAATGTATATATGTGCATGTTTATATCTATGCCTATATATGTATCTTTATATAGAGAGAGAGAAATCACAAAAAGTTTTGTAACTATTTAAATAATAATTACAGCAATATTTTTGTAGGGGTAAAGAATCAGGAAAAATACTTATATGTTGATTGAAAAAATGAGTAAAAAAAGTCACAAGAATATAATAGAATACAACTATTGAGTGAAAAATTAAAAAATATGGGAAATTCTGAGGAACAAGAGAAGATTTGTATAAACTGATACAGAATGGAATAGGCAGAATGACTAAAAGATTTTATACATATATATCTGCATATTCACACACATACACACAAACAACATCAACTATATAGATGAAAAAAAAACTGAAAAGAAGTCAAACTCTTGGGTGATTGCCATAATCAAACTTGGTTTCAGAAAACAATGAAGTTTCTTATTCCTTTTTAAAAAGAGATGTCTAGAGGCAGAATGGTGCATATATTGTTGGTTATAGTCACCATTATTTGTTATAGTCATTTATCTATTTAGTTTAAGGAATTTTCTTTTTTACAAAGATAGCTTCACTTTAGAGGAGATGTCATGAATAATTGCAATCTTAAAAATAAACTTCTAAAATATATATAAATGCTATATTTCTTCATTGTGCTTAGAAACCACATTAAGACTTCTCAGATACCTCCTCTAGAATATTTCCCCAGAATTCCTAATCTGTGAATCTACTAATAGCACCCTTGATTTATTAATAAATGGTAGTTTTAGGCTGGCTTTTTTGGTTGTGAAGAGCACAGTGAAAAGTCATGTATATTTCTGCCAGTCAACTATTTTCATTTTCCATTGACCCCTTAGTTAGCCTGACTGTTTGGCTTTCTCTCTTAAAGTTTCTTTTTGCTTTAATATAATTCTGAGAAGGTAGACTTTTCAATAAGCAAAAGAGTCCAACTTTTGCTTGTGGAGAGCTTTCATGGCTGGACTTTTCCTCAAGCATCATTTAAGAAATCAGGAGTAAAATTAAAGAAACTAGATGCTGAGGCAGCTAGGTGGTGCAGTAGATAGAGTAGATAGTCAGGATGACCTCAAGCTCTTAACTCTTCGTTCTTGAAGCCATGACATACAAATAAATTAGATTTGAGGGAGGGGAGGTTGTGCAAGGTCAAATGCAGGTTATTTAATTCTGTTTGTTCCCCCCCAAAAAAAAAGTAAAAAAAAAAAAGTACATGATAAAGGATTAAGGATTTATCAGAATGTGGATGGTAAAAGAATAAGGAGACAAAAGATCCTGTGGTGAGGAAAAAATACCTTTAAATCTATAAAGGGATGAAACAAAAGCTATGTCAGGAGCAATAGACTAGAAAATCAGGGAAGGATAGCAAGATTACATACCACAATGAGGATAAACAATAAATTTAGGAAGAGTATCATAGTTGGACAGATAGAAATATAGAAGATTGTGGTCAGAGAGGAGAATTTCAGATTTCAAAATCATATAACGGTTACCACTTTGAGTAAAATTGAGATTTGAGCTAACTACTTGAGGGGCCTGAAGGAGAATGGGAATAAAGATCACTGGTGGAATGTGACAAAAAAAGGAGAATAACATCTTTGAAAGGACATCATTAGAAAAACTTATGTAGAAAAGAATGAAGTCATGATTTGGTGGGGAAAAAGTTCCACTAAAAATACTAAAGGTATACTAAAAACGTCCTATCTCTCTTCTTACTCTGCTCCCACTCAATTATAAGTCTACACTGCCTCTCACAATACTTTAGGTGAGCCTTTTTTTTGGTTTCCCTGTCTCAAGTCTCTCCCCACTACACTCCATCCTTCACAGCTTCCAAAGCGATTTTCCTAAAGTACAGTTCTGACTCCGTCATACACCCCTCTCTTCCATAGAGTCATGATTTTAATTGGTTTTACTTAAATATTTTCCAATATTATAAGTAATCATTTGTGAGGAAGAACTTATGGATAAAAGACGATTATTGAACAAAATTTATAAATTTAAATAAATACATAGCTATAAATAATCACATATAATATTGGGTAAATCAATCTACATGAAACTTTGAGCATTCACCCAGCTAAATTCCATTCTATTAAATACCAGAATACCATTAGTTCATATAACTATAAATTCAGCAGGGACTTTAAAGATAGTGTAAGATTATACACTTATTTTACAAATGAAAAAAACTGAGATCCAGAGAAACTAAAAGCTTTACTGTTGGTCATATAGCTAGTTTAATAATAAATTCTATTATACTACAAACTGTCCTGTGGAATAGTTCACCCTTAGTCCTTCGTAGTATCTGTCAAATACTACCTTGTTTAGTGACAATTTAAAAAAAAATCTTGTCATTTTCTACTTACCTACTTACCTACTACTCTAAAGCAAACAAACAAACAAAAAAACTCATTTCCAAAGTGTCTAAAGTTCTTTTTTTTTTGCTTTCAAAATATTCATGACAGCATAAACTCATGTCTGGTTTGCTGCAATATATGCCAACTTCCTGATTTAATGGACTACATATCTGAGCTATCTTGATTTATTTCAAAGATAACTATAAATTTCCAAGTATATATGGAAAGCTGGCAATAAAATTTTTCAGCCAATTAGTTTAAAGGAAAAGGAAATCTTTACAATAGTATAATGTCACAATAAAGACAAAAATTGTTTCAGAAATATATATGATGCCAAAATTATGCCACAAATTAGATGAGTTCAAGACTTAGCTATCACAAACATAGCTAGCAGTCTATACTAGATTTAACTAGCTTGAGGGTGAATAATAATCACTGGCATTTATATAGCCTTTAAGTTTTGCAGAGTACTATAAAATATTATTCAATTTTATCTTCATAATAACCTTGAAAACGTGGATATTATTATCCCCAATTTCCTGATGAGGAAACAGAGGCAAAGATTACCTGACTTTTATAGGGTAACACCACTAGTAAGTATAAAACTGATATTCTTGATGCTAGATTTTATTGCTCTGACCATTGAGGCATTTAGATGCCTCTAAAAATACTGAATATTCATATTGATGTTGGTAATACCTGGACAAAGATATTTTTTTCGATTTGTATACATTTTCCATTGTGTATTTTCCAGTAATGTATTCAATTGGCATAGAATATTACCCTTTATGTTTTAACACAAACTGTTGAAATACTATAAAACAAAGAGGAAAGGAATATGAAAATAGATTTCAAAGTAAAATTAAGGATAACGCCTATAGCATGCATGGCAGGACCATAAAATTTGTTTTACACATATCACATAACATATCACATCTTAATTTACATTATTAAATTCAAAATGGGTTCTTTGTCCAGGATAACTCTCTCTATATATAATCTTGCACGTTTTAGGAGAAAGAACCCTGCACTTAAAGTCAGAATAGCTGAGTCCATATTCTTGGATACAAAAATCACCTCAATTAATACAAGATAACTGAATAAAAGAAAGCATTCTATAAAGAAAAAAATCTGGATGCTATAAGCCCAAATAAGAGTAACATGACAGCCAACAAAGCTAAGCAATCTTAAGCTTTTAGTAAATATAGAGCTGAAAATGAAGGAGGTTATAACACCATTGTAATTTGCTCAGGTCAGACTACAACTGGAGGATATGTTAAAAAATAAGTGCTGAGTGAGTATGTAGCAAGCACTGTGGCAAGAAATGGGAATATAAAGTCTTTAAAAAGTTCACATTCTATTGGGAAAGACAAAATGTAAAAATCATGTCTAGAAGATAATCTAAGAGGGAAGGTATAAGAAAGTATAGAGAGTGAGAAATGTCTCCTGAAGAAGATGGCATTTGAGTTGAGTTGCATTGAGTACCCCTATAGAAAAAGCATTACAAAATGGAGGAATATTTGGAGGAGGACCACCAGGATAATGCTGATTCATGAAACCATGTAAAAGGAAATTCTACTGAAGGAAATAGGAATGTTCCACCTGGAGAAGGATGATTTAGGGAGCAAAGTTTAATAGAAGAAGTATCAGTATCATTCAACTTGTTCCCAAAAGACAAAAGTTAGAGACAAAAGAAATTTAAAGTGATGGACAGAAAAACTTCCTATCAAAAACTATCCTGTAATATAATGAACCACTTCAGGAGACAACATGTTCCCTCTCATTAGAAGTCTTAGGGAAATGTCTGGGTGACCATGCATTAGAGATCTTATAGAAGACATCCTGAGTGATTTACACCCTTCTTTTAGGTTCCTTCCAGTAATGAAATCCTAGAGTTTTTAGTCCTAATTCTGCTACATATTGTAATACTTAGGACAAAAACAAAGAAACAAAAAACTCTCAAAACTAGGAGAATAGACTAACAGAGTTCAGTAAACAACAGTCATTTGGAAGCTCTGAATGTTTTTACACTTTTAAATAAAATGTTATTGTATTTAAAATATACTGTCTTATAGACTCAACAAAAACAACAGTTTTTTACCCATGAGTCATATTCTGATGACCTTTCAACCAGATGACACCTTCTCTAAAGTATTTAGAAACTATTCTATGATTTCAAACTAAATTAAAGATGTTGAAAATACTATTTCAAAATACCAGAGGACTATGTAACAAGAAGCATCAAACCAAAAGTCTTGTGTCATTAACTTATAATCAATCTTGTGTGTGTGTGTGTGTGTGTGTGTGTGTGTGTGTGTGTGTATGTGTGTGTAATATTGTAGAATTAAGGGAAAAGGAATAAGGTCAGGTATCTCCAGGAATTATTCTTCACAGGAAATAGAAACCTCGGTTCCCTGAGAGGCTTATATAGAAACTATATGCAGAAACACAATGAATGACCTTCATTTCCTTAAGTATATGTCTTTCCTGAGTGAAGTTAGCATTCAAAATAGCACTGAGACATGACTCATCACTAATGGTGGCTGAAAAACACATTCATACAATGGAAGCCTGAAAAATATATCTACCAGCAGCAAGATGCTTGAGACACAAGGTAAGAATAAGAGTAATGAAAACTTTGTCAAATGCCAGCTGCAAGATAAAGGGAAGAAAGCGAAAAGTTAGAATTACTGGGGGGAGGAAGGAGAGAACAAGACTTGTAATTTCCTTGGTAAAGGGAACTCTCTGTTAAGGCAGCTTCCTCCCCCACTACAGGCTAGCACCTGCTCTACAACATATGTTCTTAGAGATTGGCCCCAGAACTCTCAGAAATGAAGTGACTGCCCAGCTTTTTATCTACTATTATCACATTTACCTGTTCCAATATCTGTATTTTTATGCACTTTCCTAAAACATTTCAGGCACAGGGAATTGTCTATAGAGAGCGGAATATGTCAATGGCATCAGTCTTTCCATCACGGATATCTCTGCTGCTCCAAAATATAGCTCTGGTACCATCACCTACCTGAAACTTCTCCTGATCCTGACAATTATTACTGGTCTCTCTCCCTGTTAAAATTGCAATGGTATTTCTTTGCATTTACCTTGCCAACATTTTTCCAGAGATAGGTTTTAGAAAGACAAACAGAAGGCTACCTGAGTGTTTCATTCCTCTCAAGCTAGTGAACTTGAGTGCAGTGGGAGCTGCAGTTTAAAATTAAAGTCTAGGTGGGAATAGGCAATAAGGATTTTAAAGACAGAAGCCATAATTTGGGGAAGTGGGGTTATAATCACATTGTGGCTTACTAGGTCCAGTTCCCAGGGCTGGGCTATTTCTTAGCAGACTGGGCTGGGCTGTTCTTAGAAATTATAAATATACTCTCTGGGTATAGGGAAGTGGGTCCGAGTGGAAAGTCCCCAGGGCCCCTTATTTTGTTGGGGGGTCAGCATGAGCCAATCTCTGCTGGTTCTGTTCCATGTTCAGCAAGTGAATACTGCAAAGGTTGGTTGGACCGCTATGTTCAGCCAAAGGCTGAACATCCCTAATTGGTTGATTCTGCTTCCAAGGTCATTCTGGCCTCCTCTGAATAGGGAGGTAGCTCAAGCAAATCAAGGTGATTAGTAAAATCATTAATTACATCAGTTCTACAACCTCTAGCTTATTCAACTGTGTACATATCATATGTAGAATGTAAGCTTGAGGGCAGATTGTTTCAATTCTGTCTAAGTCCCTACTGCTTAACCCAGTACCTTAATCATAAGAGGCACTTAATTTTTATCGATTGAATTGGTTGAAAATCAAACTAAGAACTTGATATTTCTGACTTTTTGACATTTAGTTAGTTAATGGAGTCAGAATGGTATAATGGGAAAAGTCCTGAGAAAGAAAACTAGGTTTATTTCCTAGATTTGCCATTTAGTAGTTGTGTGACCCTTCCATGTGTCATGTTATTTATCTGATCTTCCTCAATTTCCTCTCCTGTAAAATGGGAATGATGCTATTTACTACCTTTCTTCTCGATACTGCAAGGATTAAATCAAATAATATATATAAAGATGTATACCACAAAATGACATAATAAATATTATTTAACAGTAGAAAAAAGTGGCTCTTAATTTATACTACTTTAAATCTGAGATGAGGATTATTTTTTTTCCTTAATACATCTGGTTCTATAAAAGCCTCCTAATGAATCTCTGAAATGCTTTCACAATCCAAATAGCTCCTTTAAAACAGTTCAATAAGTTTAAATGATTTTTTTGAAAATTTTCTGACATATTCATAATACTCTGAATGTTCATAGTGAAAAAATTCCCATGGCTTTTATGAGAGCAATGCTATCTTCTTAACAACTACTGTATTGCTGACAATGCATTAAGGGCTGTTCCTAACTGACTTCATTTTGTCATATTCTTTTGTTTTGATTCTCTTTTCTGAAATCTTCAAGTTAAAGAAGTCACTTTATGCACAGGAACTCTGGAACAAGCCAAATTCTCAATATGGATCTTCACAGTGACTCTTGGAAGAAAGTACAACTGAAGCATCTCATAATAGTAATCTCTCACAAAGAATTAAATTGTCCTTGTGGAGATCAAGTTTATGTGGAAAATCATAAAATATTGGAGCTAGAAAGTAAATGATCATCAACTCAAGTGCTCTCAATAAGAGGAGATAAAGGATATGAAGCCTATAGATAATGACTTCTCCAACTTTTCCACACAGTGGAATAAGATTCAAGCATAGCTTGTCCAGTCTATCTTCCATGTCATCATGGAATACAGGAACACAATCTGAGAAAATCTATTTACCCTTTACATTAATGACATAATCTACTATACTAGTTGCTAGACATTGTCAGTAGAATATGCTTTCTGGTTTTGTTTTGGGTTTTTTTTAGGGCAGAAAGAATGCGTGAAAGAGGCCTTATATGTAGCAGAAATAAAAGTCAGAGAACATTGCTTCTGATTCTTAAGACCTGAGTCTTCATTTGACTTCTCCATCTACAAAACAGTAATCATATGAGTCCTAGCTCGACAATGAATTAGTTTATAGCCTCAGGTAAATCATTTAACCTTTCTACTCAACTTCAGTTTCTTCATATATAAAACAGGAAAATTAATTCTAACAATCTATGAGTCCTGTACCTGAGAACTGTAAATAAACTGTAAGTCAGAACTGTAAGTTCTTACTGTAAATAAACATCTTATATGTAAAATATTAATAAAATCTGTGTTATTATTTTCATGGGTAATTCCATAAAGCAGATTAAAAATACAAGAACACAAAACAAAATTTCTAAACGTTTCATCTTAAGGCTTCCCAGTCAGGAATTATTTTGTTCCAGGTGCTCATATTCAACTCTACTACAACGGTCGGACTAGATGAACTTCTAAGTTACCTATGATTTTTTATCATTTCATTAATATCCGGAACTGCCATTTTGGAAATTCTGTCTTCCAGGCAGATCAATATCTGTTCTATCATGTATAGTTTTATAGAAGTTTCTGGGACACTGAAAAGTGATTTGTCCATAGTCACATAGGCAGGAAATAATAGAAATAGCATTTCAAAGTCTCTTACACAGATTTTCTATATATTATATACCATGCTACCACTCAGAGTATTGTAGACGACAATATTAAAAAATAGCTCATATTTATTTAATACCTTAAGGCTTCTAAAATATTTCACCATGTTATCTCATTTAATCTTTCCTCATCTCTATGATACAGGTGTTTTTAACTATTCCCAGTTCTCAGATGAGGCAATTGAAGTTGAAGGCATGGTGACTTACGCAGGATGACAAGCTCAAGTATTTGAGTCAAGATTCAAATTCAAGTCTTCCTGTTTCCTACTCCAATACTCTCTCTACTGCATAATTAGGTTGTCTAGTTACTTAGATAATTCAAACACCTGACAGATTAACTATATGAATGAAACTGGTAATTATTAGATATACTGGAATGTTCCTTAAATATAACTATTTATTTCAAATTGCTGCCTTGAAGGAAAACAACCTGGGATACACATACAAACTATATACATACATATATGTGTATGTGTATATATATATATATATATATATATATATATACACACACATATATATATATGTGTGTATATACACACATATATAATGTATATATAATATAAACATATACACATATATGTGCAGTTATATATACATGAATAGAGATCTCAAGATATAGCTTGAGACAAAGTACATGTGCACATATACATATGGATACATATACATATTTAATTCAATTGCAAGAATGCCACTCATGCTTCAGTTTCTTCATATAAGCATCATCCATTTTCCTTTAGTCCTCCACTTTTCTATTCTTTTTTTCTCATTATGAAATGTATTCATTTCACAGATCTTTTCATTTAACAGGTATTCACTTCAGTGGTCTCTCCTAGAATAGGTTTTCTACCAGCAAGGTCATTTTTAGTACTGACTAGTGTCTTTCAAGTTAAAAAGAAAATTGGTAGATAATAAACATTCTCCATGCACCCTTAATGCTAGGAGAGCAATCTGTAAAATAAGACAGACTGTGGTTTAAAGCAGAGCATTAAATTGCTTTGCCAGTTTGTGGCGTTGCACCTGGTATGACAAAACGTGTGAGATTTCAAAGAAGTGGGGGTAGCTGGGCAGGTGTCTTTTTGTCTTTGACAAGCTACATTCCTTAGCACTTACTGCTAGCATTGCATCTGTAAAAACAGAATTATCGGTAATGCCCTGCCTCTTTTGCCACTGACTGACAGCATACTCTAAATCATATTAAGAAATCTTGACATGTGAAAAATTCAGATTTGATTTTATTTTAAAGATACATTAATAGCTCCTCCACTGAAGTTCTGCTAAGACACCTCACTCACTCATCGTGGAGTGGAAGTGATCCTGAGGACTCAAAAAGTGTGCACTTTTCTAGCAGGTCCACCTTTTCTCAGCTTGAAAGATAAGTATCACACAATCAATTATGGGTATTCATAGAACAGCCCAGCTACTTACAATCAAAACTCTTCCATAGTGGTCACTAGGTGAATAATTTTTACTGTCACAAAAAATCAAAAAAGATTATCTAGTAAAATATGGAGAAACATTCTTCATGCATAGAAAGAATGAGCCTACTGATAAAAAAAAAAATCCCTTTAGAACAGGACAGATGCTAGTCTTGAAGTCCAAAACACCTGAGGTCAAATTCTATTGTAGATAGTTACTAGCTTTGTGACCCTAAACTAGTTACTTAAATATGTTCAGTTTTAGTGTCCTCCCCTGCAAAATGAGAATAATAAGGGGATCTATCTCTATTCTGCTAATAATACATCTACATTGATATGTGATGATCCACTTTAAAAAAAAGATCCTGTTTGACTGCAACTTACAGCATATGGTGATGTACACAAATTTGAATGAACAGGTGAGTTTCTAAGAACACATCTATTGTCAAATATTAATTCAGTTCAAATTTACTCTAGGTTTTCCCATTTGGATGGACAGGAAATAACCTCCAACTCTGATACATTACAAACTATGCCCCTTTTATGATTCTAACCACTGTTTAATACTATGTGTTTCTAGCACTCTCACTTACTTTATCAGGGAGAGCAAAGAAATCTTTTCAGCTATAAAGCTGCACCATTCAAGTATAAGTCACTGGGAATCTCTGAGGTTAAAAGCACACAGAATTCATAAATTTCACTAGTGAGCCTAGTCAACTCTCTTAGATGAAAAAAGCCATTTTATTGTGAATTTTAATAAATGTTCATAAAGAGGTATCTGATAGTCTATGTTTGGAAATCATTCATTTTTAGCATTCTCATTACACATGCTTCTAGGAATATTATATACATATTTGTATGTATGTATGTATATAGTGTATATATATATATATATATATATATATATAGTATATGCATCTATATGTGTGTATGTATATGGGTTGTATATGTGCAGATGTATATATAATATATGTATGTTTATATGTGTAAATATACTGTATGTATGTGTATATGTTTATATACTGTATATGTGTATGTATATATGTATTGTGTATATATATATGTATGTATGTGAAAATATGCACACACACACACACACACACACAAATGCCTTTAGTTCCTTTTCCCTTTTTAATCCCATTTCAATCAACTTTCAGTATACATTGTTAGGAGAACAAAACTCTAGTTCATTGACACAATTTACAACTCAGAGTTCTGCAGGGAGATATTTTCTTTAAATTGTTTTTTTTTAAGCACCACATTCTATGATGTATTTTGAAAAGCAAGCTAGACAACGAGATCAACCAAATCATTTCCAATGGAGCAGTAATGAACTGAACCAGCTATGCCCAGAGAAAGAACTCTGGGAGATGACTAAAAACCATTACATTGAATTCCCAATCCCTATATTTATACCCACCTGCATTTTTTATTTCCTTCACAAGCTAATTGTACAATATTTCAGAGTCTGATTCTTTTTGTACAGCAAAATAACGTTTTGGTCATGTATACTTATTGTGAATCTAATTTATATTTTAATATATTTAACATCTACTGGTCATCCTGCCATCTGGGGGAGGGGCTGGGGGGTAAGAGGTGAAAAATTGGAACAAGAGGTTTGGCAATTGTTAATGCTGTAAAGTTACCCATGCATATATCCTGTAAATAAAAGGCTATTAAATTAAAAAAAGAAAGAAAGAAAAGAAAAGCAAGTTAGAGCTAGCCACCAGTCCTGTTATCAGGTAGAAACTTGATGACATGAGTCCCATCTGCCCTAATGCTTTCACTGTTTTACATAGACTGTCTTTTCACTTTCTTCTGCATTGTTAATTCATCCAGTGTGCTTAGAGTTTCAATTCATCCCAGCACTCTTCATATTCAGTTGTATCAGCACCTTTCAGTTTTCTCTCTCACGCAAAAATAGAAAGAGGGACATGATTCTTGATCATCGTAAGTGTGTCTACATATTCTTTTCCCTCTCTGTGCTTCTCTAACCCCCTCTCTTCCACACTCCTTTACTTTCTCTCCATCTCCTTCTCGCATACTTTCCCTTCTTTTCCCTTTTCCCTTATCTTCTCTTTTTCCCTCTCCCTCTTCCTTGGGTTCTCACTGATAAAACAGATGAAAAAGAAAACAAGTAAAAACTGCAAGTATTTTGAAGCCATCTCTTCATGCTACTATGTCCTAGTGTGCCCTAACACTTTAGAAAGGAGATTACACAATGTATTATTCACATATTCATTTCTTATTTACTTTTGTTTCATTTTTAGTGCGGCTTTAAAATTTTTCCACAATCAAACATTCTTTCTGTTGTTAAATTCTATATTTCTTTAAGCCATAAAGCACTTTATTCTTGGAAGTAATACTAAATTCTAACAGTTATATAGAGCAGAAATTCACTAAGTTTGGTCCAGGGAAACTGGAGGGCCCTGAGACCTTTTTGATGGGATTGGCCTTAACCTTTGTCTTGTACCCTGCCCTGTGGGAAACTGTGCCCAGTAACAGAGGTTATTCTGGGGGGCAAAAGTGGCTGACCTTCTTTAATGAGATCTTAGAAATTTATAGCACAACCCATAGTCCCTGTACCTGGCTGGGTGGGCAGGTTAATCCTATTTCTCTGTTCTTTGCAGTTGGGTGTGCCCATGGGAACTGGTTCAGCCTTTGAAATCTGGCCCAGAAATTTCTATAAATATGGGACCCTTTCTCTAGCTTGCTACTAGTCCCTTAAGGACTAAGCCTGTCTTTTTTCTTTTTCACAATAAAATATGCCTTGACTGGAACCAACTTGCTTCCTGAAATTCTTTTCCCAAGATACAACTGACACTGACGGATTCTCTCCCCTTTTAGAGATTTCCAAGGTCAAAACTTTTTTTCATAATATTGCTAGGATATTTTTATTTCAAATATAATAAATATTAATAGATGTAACCCCAATAAACAAAAATTCTGAGGAAATGAAATGAAGCCTTTAATAATTTTTAACAGTATAAAGAGACATTAATGCATTGTTGCTGGAGTTGTGAACTGATCCAACCATTTTGGAGAACAATCTGGAACTATCCCCAAAGGGCTATCAAACTCTGCATATCCTTTGATCCAGCAGTACCATTACTGGGTCTGTCCCAAGGAAATCATAAAGGAGGAAAAAGGACCCACATGTGCAAAAATGTTTGTAGCAGCTCTTTTTGGGGTAGCAAAGAATTGGAAAAGGAGTAGATGCCTATCGATTGGGGAATGACTAACTTGTGACATATGAAGGTAATGGAATATTATTGTTTTATTAAAAATGATGAACAAGCTGGTTTTAGAAAGGCCTGGAAAAATTTGTACAAACTGATGTTGAATGAAACAAGAAGAACCAGGAATACATCGTACACAACAACAGCAAGAATGTGCGATGATCAACTGGGAAAGGCTTGATTCTCAGTGGTTCAGTGAGCCAAAGGTATCCCAATAGTTGACTTTGGATAGAAAATGTCATCTGCATCCAGAAAAAGATCTAAGGAGAAAATGTAAATCAATATATGCTAACTTCACTTTTTTTTCTCTCCCGTGACTTTTCCCTTTTGTTCTGATTTTTCTCTCCCAACATGATTCATAAAGAAATGTGTATTTAAAACAAACAAACAAATAAATAAATAGTGCAAAAAAGTTCTGGGACCAAAGAGGTAGAGAATCATAGATATGGAGCTTTCTCCACAACAATCCTAACATGCAGCTGCTCATGAAGAAATTGAGGGTCAGATAGGCTCACTCAAGTTTACACATCTTTCAAGTGTTAGTCATGATTGACATACTTCTGACTTCCCGACCAGTATTTTTGCCGGTATATCACGGAAAGAGCAATACAGAAATCAGTGAAAAAGCACTTCTTTTACTTGTCCTTCTAGTTTGAAATAAAAAATCTAACCTTAATTTTTTGATGACATATTTAGAAATAAAAGTAGCCTTAAAGATATCTAAGCAATACCTCTACTTTTACAGAAAGCTGGGGTTCTAAAAGGTCAAATCCCAAATTTAAGGTTATATAGCTAGATAGTAGACTAGCACTCCTGTTATATGACCCTCAGTCTATCACTCTTTCCATTACGTCAATCAGGAATACTAATATAAAATGTTATGTGTACATAAAATGCAAAACTACTCTAAATAAATAATCATCAGAGGATAAGGAAGGATCCTTGGAGGTGGACCAGGTTAAATTATAGCAAGGCAAGATAGCAGGTAGAAGTAAAGCAGAGCACTCGGCAAAGAGGAAATAAGAGATACTCACAAAAAATAAGATCAGGAGTAGAATTTATTAGGAAAAAAAGCTAGGGTAGCAATCATTGATCTCAAAGTTAAAGCTAAAATAGATTTAATCAAAAGAGAAATAGGAAAACTACACTATATATAAGCCATATTAATATTGCTTTAGGCTATTTAAAATAACTACATAATATAAGCTGTGGTAAAGGAAATGATGAGTTGACAGAATTAGAAAAATATAGAAAGGCTTGGATTATGGAAGTTGTGATATTTACCTTCAGAGAAAGAGAGAGCAAATAAGCATAATACAACTTTATAAAGATGTACATGAATGTATATGTGTGCTTATATGTATGATTATAGATATGTATATAATAGTATATGTATGTATGTGTATGTGTAAGTACATATATGTGGGTATATGATTATAGAAATAGATTATTATATATGTGTATGATTATAGATATTTATGTGTATATGTATATACATGTATATGTGTATGTATATATGTGATTATAGATATTTGTGTGTATGTATAAACATATGTGTAACATGTATGTGTGGATATGTATGTGCATTATGTGCAGGTAAATATGTATATGATCATAGGTGCCTATATAATGATATAAATAGGTGCATGTGTACATGTATGTTTGTATGTGTATGTGTATGCAATTATGGGCATGTGCATTTGTTGGTGTGGTGTATGCATATGTGTATATGACTATAGATATCTTTTATATGTGTATATGTGCATACATAAATATGTGTATATGGTTATACATGTATGTAATATATGTGGGTGTATATATGTTTGCATGCATGTATGTGATTAAAGAGATTTTTGCGTATTTATATGTGTACATGAGTATATATATACATAAATATGTGATTACAGATAATTTGTAGATATACCTATTATCAATATCTAAGTGTATTTACATATATCCCTATACATGTGTACATATGTATATGTGGATATATATGTATGCATCTGTGTTTAGTTTTGGTCTTCTTTGGGGAACTGGAGGAGCAAGGAAAAAATAGTAAAGTAAATAGTGCAAAGAAGAAGACGGAAACCTATAAGGAAGCAAAGATGGATACCTCTGAACACATTATGAATTCTTATACAATTCACACATAAATTTTAATTTCTTAAAATTTAAATTTATCATCTCATATTTTGAATCATCTCTTATGTGTGCACATGGAAATTTTTTGTATTTGTTTTAATAAATATTTTTAATTAAGTAAATTTTCATTATCATTCACTTATTTTTTTTTTTATTTCAAAGGCTTTATTTTAGAAATTCTTGATGTTTCCAAATATTTTCAAGACCTTGGAATTAAAAGCTGTACTTAGGAATGGTTCGACACAAACACACATAGACATGTATGCATACATGGAAAGAGTAGAATTATGATTTTAAAATATATGTACATACATTTGGACTGGATCTAAGATTTTATTATTTCTTTAGTGTAGAAAACTCTGAGAGAAAACTACTATTGTCGAGGCAGACTGGTATCTGTTCTCCATCTTTCAGATGTAGGGTTTGCATCCTAGACAGGAACTGAATGAGCTATTAGTGAGTTCTTTGGTATAAGGAATATCTAGTCTTGTACATCTTCCCCATCTTTGAAGTTTAAGTCTCAAGAGCTTCTGGAAGCTCTGTAAAAGTAAGTCACAGTCACACAGTCTGTATGTGTCAGAAGCAGCACATGATTCTGATTCAGAATCTTTCAGATTCTGAATCCAAATCTCACTCTCTATATTATGCTGACTCTGAATGACATATGAAAAAATTATACCATGTGAATATAATGAAATATTATTGTACTGTTAGAAATAACAAATTTGAATTTAAGTGATCTAGAAAAAAATAAAGTGATATAAAGAGAATAAGGTCAAGGTAAAAGAATAAGCAATAACTAAAAATGTTGATTGTCTACCTGAGAGATAAAAATGTGATCATTTATGATTGATTTTAGTACAATACTTAATTATCCATTGGTTAACATATCAGAAGATTGTACTTGTTAATAAGTATTGTTCTAAAATTATAAGTTGTGTATTTCATGAGAGTTGTTTATGGGGAGTGGAGTGAGATAGGGAAATGTCTACTGCATCAAAATAACAGTAGTTATAGTCTTTTTGTTTTGTTTTGTTGTTGTTTTGTTGTGCTGAGGCAATTGGGGTTAAGTGACTTGCCCAGGGTCACACAGCTAGGAAGTGTGAAGTGTCTGAGATCAGATTTGAAACTCAGGTCCTCCTGACTTCAGGGCTGGTGCTCTATTCACTGCCCCACCTAGCTGCCTCCAGCAGTGCCTTCTTAAAGAAAAAAAAAAGTCATTCTTTAAAAAAAGACATTACCCCAAAGTAATTTAAATAAATAAATGTTTTGAAAAGTAGAAAATGACATAGTAGTATAAAGAATGTTACTTGCCCCAAGGAGATCATGGTGCTATAGGGACAAAATGATACCAATTAGAAAATTGGAGTGTTATTGAACTCTTAGACCATAAGTAGTATAGGAATTTAAAGGAATAATATAACCTTGCCAAATAGAACATACCATGAAGTGTCATGATGGAAGCAATTTCTGAGAAGGAAATTGTAGAATGGATAAAATGGATATTCTAAGGAAAGAGAGGGTATTCCAAGAGAGAATGAAAATGTGAGTAAAGATAAAGAGGGAAAAATGTCTATATCATATTCTCATAGGTCACTGGAGAGACAGGTCTCATCAAAGCAGAAAAATCTGTACTGGAGTTATATGGAAAATAGGTTTAGTTAAATCCAGATTACAGAAGAGCTGGTGGAAGATATGTGGAGTCATAGAAATATTTTTTGCTGAAAAGTCTCAGTCATTCAGTTGAATACATTTATGCTGCATTTGGGAAATAATCTGACACTGTAGGACAACTACTCTCTTGGGTTGTACATTGCCATTTCAAAAGGAATGTTAAGTCATATTCTGTGTCCATTATAAAACCTGAATTTCATCATTGTGCTTTCTGGAGTTATGCAAAATCTAAACACAATGTTAATATTTTAAATAATCAAAACCTTTGTGAAGAAACAACACTGTATCTGTAAGGGAGAAAAGGAATTCATAGCCAAGAAAATGCATTCATTATTATTGTTATATAAGAAATGATCAGCAGAATGATTTCAGAGAGGCCTGGAGACACTTAACATGAACTGATGCTGAGTAAAATGAGCAGGACCAGGAGATCATTGTACAAGGTAACAACAAGATTACCCAGTGATCAATTCTGATGGACATGGCTCTCTTCCACAGTGAGGTGATTCAGATCTATTTCAATGGTCTTGGGATGGAGAGAACCATTTGCACCCAGAGGGAGAATTGTGGAGACTGAGTGTGGATCACAACATAGTGTTTTCACCATTTTTACTTTTGTTTGCGTTATTTTCTTTCTCATTTTTTCCTCTTTTAGGTCTGACTTTTCTTGTACAACTTGATAATTGTAGAAATAAGTATAGTAGAATTGCATGTGTTTAACATATATTGTATTATTACCGTCTAAGATAAGAGGTGAGGGAAGGAGCGAGAAAAAAATTAGAATACAAGGTTTTGCAAGAAGGAATTTTTAAAGTTATCTATCATATGTTTTAAAAATAAAAAGATTTTTAAAAAATGAAATACATTTACTTCAGTATTGTGCTGCACAGAATATAGAGTTGAAAGTATTGTGGAGGTTTTCCAAATAGAAGCTGTGAATCAGTTGTGTAAATCTTTTTTAAAATATATAATTTAATGGTGAAAGCTGTTGAAATTAATGTCTAGGCAAAATCTTCCTTCTAGTATATCTGACTTACTTTTGTCAGGGAAATTGTTCCTGATGAAAGAGGTTCACAAAACATGGGACCTCCATGTAAATGTTTGTTACAGAGAAGAAATATATTGTTATTTAAGCATTGGGAGAAATGCTCATGGGTATAAGTACTTCAAAATATCACCTGGTCTGTTTGTTAGACAGAAAAAAAATTGGGGGGAAAAACCTAAGTTAGTATTATGATTCTAACTCCAATTTTCTGAAAAACAAATTCTTAAAAATTTTCCCCTGAAATGCTGCTGCTTTGTAATTAGAACGATCTTTAAGTATACCTTATATCTATGTGTTAATAGCCAAAACCAAATTCAGGTTGTCCAGTTGCTAGAAGAATCAAAATGCTTCCTTTGCTTCTAATTTTGGAAACCGGGGCACTGTTTTGTTTGTTATTGTTATTTGTTATTGTTGTCATACCGTTGTACAAAAACATGGCCTCTTGAAATCAACTGGACATGAATTTATTGTCACTTTTTCAAAATCTGATTAAGTATAAGCTTGAGAGTAATGAAGAACTCAATAAAATCATGCTGAGCACTATTAGAAAGTGATGTGTTCTAATTTTTCTTTCTTCCTTTAATTATTGTTGAATTGTTGTTAGTGATTAAGGATCCCATTTAAAAGGAACTTCAGAGTTTAGGGAATTCATACAATCAACATAACATCATCTGCTAATGGGACTATCATCTCTTGCTTTCTGAATGTTATATTTCCATTATTAAATGTTATTTTTTGTAACTACCTTAATGATGACTCATTAAATCTGCATTTTACTGACAATTTCTGATCTTGATCATATGAACTCATACCCCTCTTTTCATATTGTTAATTTTCATCCTATTACTTTAAGACATTAAATTTATTCCCCATTAAAATATATTTACCTTATTTCATTTGAGAGTAGACAATTTTATTTGTCTTTGTATTCCCAGCACCTTGCACTGTGTGCAATCAGTAAAAGGTTATTAATTTATTTACTCAAATTTATCTTTGACTTATTTTATACTACTTATTATTAATTCCTTGTTTGTGATGTGTTATGGTCTACTTATACTCACCACATGATTTCCATCACCTTTTTCTTAATGCTCAGCTTCTGTTCTTCAAATATTAGAGTGTTCCAGGACTGAATCATAACCAGAATACAGCAATGGAAGAATATTGGCAATAGGGTAGAAATGGCCCTAGATATTAGAAGAAAAATTCTATGTCCTTTTGTTCCTATTGTCTTTTGATAATAAAATGTAGGACATTCTACAACAAGGTGTTTACAAATAGGAAACATTGTAAGTCATTCTGAAAAAAATTGTCTTTGAATATGGACAAAAATGAAAAAATAAGACAAGTTCAGATGTCTCTTTGTAAGCATAAAGTTTACTTATTACTTTAGCACATGATTATACTTGGAATTTTCCTAAAACCTCTTAAGGTTTCCTGTAAAAATGGAGGATTCTATAAATTCGTAGGTCTATGACAAATGATAAAAATAGATTCTCATAAGTCTGATTTTTCATAAGCCTTTTTTCTCGTGATTCTGGGTTGTGCAAACAATGAAGATCATTGAAATAGAATATAATGTAGAGAAAGTTTAGGCATGAGTACCCATACAGATAATACTATGAATATATGAATTAGTCTTCAATTTGTTCCACTTTAGAAATTCACCATTTAAAGTATGCATTCAGAGAGTGGAAATCACTTTTGTAAATGACTTCAGAATTGGTTTAGTCCAGTGGAAAATATCAAGATTATTATCCAGTAGAAAGAAATACTGCTGATTGAAAGAACTCTGGGTTTTTTATTTTGCTTTGTTTTGTTTTATAATATAGGCAAGAATGGCTATTGATTCTGGCTTTCTCATTCTAAATTGCACTCTGCCAATTCTTACCTGAACTCTAGGTGGGACCACAATAGCAATAAATAAAAAAAAATTTATATTTAACATTAAAAATTAGTTTCACAAATAAGTATTTTCATAGAATCCTGAACTTCAGTATGACTCAAAGATCTAAGGTGGTGGCCAAAATATGATGATGATGATGATGATGATGATCATCATCATCATCATCTTATGTGATTTAGAGTTACATTGAAAAGAATAAATCCTAGGAATAAGGAAGTTAGCATCTTTTTGTACTCTGCCCTGGTCAAACTATATATGAAGTATTATGTTAAGTTGTAAATAACAGTTTGTGAAGGACACTGATAAAAGCATCCATAAGAGACCAATTAGGAAAGTAAAGGGTCATAAGTTTTATGGACTTCAAATGTAATTGATATCATAATGCTTGCTTTCTCATTGGGTGTGGTTAGGAAGTAGGGAGGGAGAAAATTTCAAACTCAAAATTCTTTCAAATTAAGGTAAAATTTGTTTACATATAATTGGGAAATGTTTAAGGAAATATATATGTGTGTATATATAAAATATACATATGTTAAATAAGATTCAAAAAGCATGTCTATGTCAGCTAGAATATTAATCCTTTAAATTCAGATAATTCTTGAGTCTTCTGATTTAATTTCTGTTATATTAACTGTTCTGAGAACCTACATGGGCTACTTCCTTTCTTTTGTCAAAGAAGACAATTTCAGAGGGACAATCGATACAATCAATATGTTTTTCAAAGTTGTTTTTGCTCACTCCCCTTACAAGCCAACAAAAATAACAACAAATAAAATAGATTAATATCTACAAACATGTAAAAGACTAAGGTTTATAAGAAATAAAAAAGCTTAACAATCTGAGCTTTGAAAGAAAAATTAAGCAAATCACAAATAAGATATCAGTAAAAATAAACCATTTTAGTGGACTTCAAGGTGAAATCTTATCAAATATTTAAAGAATAAATCCAATGTTTAAAAAGATTCACTTCACTACAATCTTATGCCTGGGATCCAAAAATGATTCAATGTGAATAAAATAAAAAATAATAAAGCAGAATATATTGATAACAAATACTAGTATTTAAATGTCATTAGTTACAGTTGCATAAGATTCATAGTTTAAATTATCAGTAGTGCCTTATAACTTATATAATAGTGCCAATTTCTCTTATTCACATCTATTTTCCATATGTATGTGTATTAGCACTTCAACATTTTTAAATCATTTGAGCCACTTCAAGTTTCTCACTTGGTCCATTCTGCAACTCTTCCCAGATCACATTATATTAGGGGAGCATCTGGCCCCAGCCTCTTTTTGCAGCTCTCAGTCTCTCCTGGTTTACTCCATCTATTCTTTGAAAATCCCAGAAGATTGCCCAACCTTTTGCCAAAGATTAGCTCTTTCTATAGGAAAAGGGGACTTTCAGAATCTCTTCTGTCAGAGTAAGAGACACAGGATTTTCTACAGGACTCAAATGCAGGGTCAGACTAGATTGTCTCTCCTCTGAAATCTCATCTCTTTACAATACTTTCTGCCAATTTCTGAAAAAAAACATTATGTCTCACACAGGTCCCAGTAATCAGGGAATCACTAATTTCTCCATTGTTGGAGATTGGGACTGAGTTAGAGGCTGTATGGAGTAATTAACAATGCATTCTCTGGGGTGTGGAAGCCCTGAGTGCAAATGCCCTGTTGCATGCCCTTGTACAAATACATTAATTCCCCCATAGTGCCTCGGATTCTTCAACTTTAAAATGAGATGGACTTGTAAAAATTGTTGTAAGGGTATATCCGGCTCCCCTACTTAACTTTACTGTCTGGTGTCCCAGGTCCCAAGCCCTGGTGTTTCCTGCTCATGTTAATATTTCCTGTAGTTCTAAAATCTTGACAAAATAAAAAAAAAATCCAGATTTGGTCTCAGTTTTCTCTAAAGACCTAGTAGTTCCTCCAGGTTATAGATGCCTGATCAGATTATTGCAATTACTCTAATTTAATTATTGTCACTTTTAAAGTAGAATAAGAACCCAGAATTTTCCATCAGGTCCACAATGTTCTCTCCATTTTTTATTTTTATTTATTATTATTATAAATAATATGTATATATGCCAGCATTAGACCATCTACTCCACATACAAAATTCTGTTATCGATGATTCAGTTGTCAAATCCACACATAATAAGCATAGACTTGCCATGTACAGTTGAAATAGAATAGCCCCACATTGGTTCAGGTGTATTGATTCAACAATGGATGTCTACTTGGCTGGCTATAAATGGATCAACATTGCCACACTGTTCCTCGAAATATTTTGTAAAACTGCATACTATCTACCATTATTTTCACTTTATATTCAGTTTGGAAGAATCTTAATGGGCCTCTTCTGGGTTTCTAAATTAGGTAAGAATAATGATCCAAATAGACAAGAAATTCTCTAAAATGTACCAAGCTGGTTCACAAAATGTGAAAATCTCCTATACAAGAGTTATAGCTGAGGGTCTTGTAGGTATGTGAGGACCAATATCTAGTGAAAATTAGTGATAGATTATGGATTGGGATGGAACTAATCCCTAAAGGCCCAACATAAAAACTCTTTGACTTGAAGTTTAAAGACAGAAATATTAATTCTCTGAGATTCTTCAAATTATGTGTGACCCAGAAGTAGGCAAGGATTAATTTTTAAATCAGACCAGAATCACAAAAATAAATATTTAATTTTAGGACTCCATTGAACATTGAACTGACCTTATGGGGATGGACACAGAAATATGAGTGTCTTACTCAACTTTGTCCACTGAGTTTATAACAACTTGGAATTGGAATTGCTTTGTATACAGAAAAAAATGGGGTAAGTGATTTGCCAAGGGTCATACTGTAATGAAGTGTCTCTGGTCAAATTTGAACTAGAATATTCTGTGCTCCAGATCTAGTGCTTTATCCTCTTATTCAATAATTCGAAGGAAAACAAAGTATTTGTTTTATTGGAATGAAAGCTCAATACTGGTGTCATTTGGCTCATTTCTTTTTTCTCAACTTAATTTCATTGTTTTGTGAGTAAATACTGTTTGTATCTTTTGGTTATCTTTATGTTCCAGGTTTATAAATGAGTTTGCATGGCAAATTCGTTGATAACAGTGCATAAAGTGCCATGTCTGGAGTCAGGAAAATTCACCTTCCTAAGTTTAAATCTGGTTTCAAATATAGACTGGCTATGTGATCCTAGGCAAGTCATTTAATCTGATTTGTCTCAGTTTCTTCATCTATAAAATGAGTTGAAAATGACAAATCATTCTAGTATCTTTGCTAAAAAAAAAAAAAAAAACTTTAAATGGGGTAACAAAAAGTTACATATGACTAAAAAATAACTGAACAGACTGTGTGGTTTGAGAAACCCAAAGTCAAAATAAATTATATTTAAAGGATGCATTTTAAGTGAGTTTAAAGCATCATACTGAGCACAAGAGTCAGTAAAAAGAAAAAATAGTCTATAGAAAATGAAATAATGTGCACTGACTTAAATATGAAGTGAGGGAGTTAAATGTGACTATTATAGGGAAGCAGTAGCAAATTCTAGGACCCTTATGAGGCACTCAAGCATTGTTAAAAGTTCATTGAATATCGAGTCAGGATATTTAGGTTTAGAGTTGGCTCAGATACTTAAAATGAATATGGGGTTAGAGCAGAAATAATTTAGACATTTGCAAGAAAACGTCATGGCAAGGCACTAGATTTTGTCATCTAGTGAAAGGTCACATAATGAACAGGGTGTGGGGCAATTGGTAAAAGAGGCCAGAAATCCCCTAAAGTGTCTCAAAATGGCTCATAGATTAAAGTTTCTGACACAAATTACATATTGGGGATTCATTTGCACAATTAAGAACAATATATACCACAGTAGACATTGAATTAGGCCCCAATATGGGTTAGGCTAGATTTGGGGGGAGTTTTTGGAGGGGAAAGGGTGTATATTTTTCCCTACAATTCAAGAAAGCTGTCCTCAGTACAAGCATTTCCACTATAAATTGACAAATTGGTGCCCAAAAGTCACCATTATGCAAAAATCATCCAATAAAAACCACAGAAATAATGGGTAAATAGAGTTAGGGTTTCAGCATTCAAAAATTTTGTCAGAAGCACTTTAAAAAAGATAGGAAATGAAAAAAAAGTGTAGCAGTTCTATACATGTTTTATACAGTGATATATTAAAAATATATAGGCACTTAAATTTTTTAAATTACACTTTTATGCATGTTAGCTAGTTAATAAATAAATAAATAAATACTACAATAAAAATAGTGATTAGTCAAAAACCGGGCTACACAAGCAAATTGGATCGACCTACAACACTGGAGACTGTGGTAGAAGGAGATAGAAATAAGGAAAAGGCAATCTCCAATATCAGTTGAATTGGAACACATCTGTATATTTGAAACATGAAATATAGTAAAACTGACTGTACTTTATTGGCCAAAGGGTGGAACAAAGTTTAAACCATACTATATCTGACACAGTATTTTGGTGACTTCTGATTTTGTTGACATGGCATCTTGGTCACCTAAGAGAATTTAAGAAAATCATCCACCTAGGACCAGAATGCTTTAGCCTTAATAGATGTATAAAGACCTCTTGAGTCATTACATTCTGATCTGCCAACAATGTGACTATCCTTTGGGCAGAATCTTGTCCCTAGAAATATTGAACTAAAATTTAAATTGACCTTGGCATTTTCAGTAGTACTCTCATAAAGGAGGCATTGTACTGTTGTGTCTTGTTCTATAGAGTATGAGGAAAAAAATAAATCTTGAAATGAGAAAAAACCTTCACAAAAGATTATTGATCTGGGAGATTTCTATAGACTGTTCTAAGCATACCACAGAAGAGACTCAAAAAAATTCTGTAGAATAGGAGTGTTAAACTCAAAAAAGAAAAGAGGTTTTAACAATTACATAAAGATCATCTGTTATTTCACATTAATTTAGAAAAGTACAAATTAAAATTATCTATCTTTGACCATATTTTAATTTATTAGGTTTAATATTTCTGAGTTTCCTGGTTAAATATTTTCCTAGTTATATTTAAATCTGGTTCAGTATTGTGGACCCACAGTGAAAATCCTAAGTATTTTTGGTGCCTCTGCTGTATACTTTCTGAGTAAAAAGTACTAGATAATTTGTTCTAGATGAAAACAAAAGACTAAGAGGAAAACTAAAAAAACATAAATCCTAATTCCAGTAAGTAAGAAGAACAGGGAAAAATCTTCAAAGACGTCCATATATCACATGCAACATTTCCAATTCCACAATGAAACAGTAACTACTAATTATCTTCAAAATACAACTTGTTCTGCCTCTTGGAAGAGTAGAGGGTTTAAGGAATGCATCTATACTGTCCAAATTGTAAAGCAAGTAAAATGTTTCCTTAAAAATGGGAAACAAAGGCTTCGTTGTAAAAGAGAGGACAGAAAAAAAATCAAAGAAATTCTGAACTGTATCAAAAAAAAACTGCTTGATAAGAGAATGTGGCACAAAGAAAAAGGGGGAAAAAACACTTTTTTTAGAAGAGCAAATTGAAAAGAGGCAAAATACAGTCCCTGTCCTTAAGCTGACACATGGTAACAGAGGGAGGAAAGCATCTGAAAAGTTTTCCTGAGCCTTAAAGAAAACTAAAGACTTTGAGAAATGAAGCTCAAAAAAGAAGGCATTCCAGGTATAAGGAAAAACCAAAACAAACCCATAGAGATAGGAGAGTGAATGTTATGTGTAAGGAGCAATATAAAGACCAGTGTAGTTGGACTTTTATCTATAATTGGATAGATTTGGAAAAGTAGGTTGGGGCCAGGTTGTGAAATATAAAACAGAAGAGTTTATATTTTATCCTTCATGGAATATATAGACCTCCGCTCCCTGCCCTGGGGTTTACTAAGCAGAGGAGTAACACTAGTCAGACTTACAGTATAATAAAATTGGTTTAATGAGAGATACTTGGAGTATGGCAATGAATATGAGAGGCAATTAAAATATTCCAGGCAAGAGGCAAGGAAGGTATGAGCTAGATTAGCTATTTCTAAAAAATTACATTAAGGGAAAGTAACTAATGTGAGAAATGTTATGAAACAGAAGCTACAATATTTTGGCAATAGGGAGAATTTGTAGGAAAAGTGAGAATGAGCACAAAATGAAGCTAAGGATTCAAACAAGATGGACCAGAACACAAAGAAAAATTGAAATAATAGGAATGTTCAAAAGGGAGGCCAATTGGGGGGAAATGAGTGGATTTTTGAACTTGTGTTCTCTGATCCCTCCACTTTAAGATTTATAATAAGCAACTGATGATGTAGGGCTGGAGCACAGAAGAGAAAATAGGGCTGAAAAATAAGTCGGAGATATTAGTATAGACATGATCATTAAATACATATGAAGTAATCATCAAAAGAGAGAAAATTGAGAGCAAAAGATCCAGGACAGAGACTTGGAGATATTCAAGGTAGGAAACATATTGTAGAGGATGAACTAGCAAAAGATAATTAGAACAGGTGAGAGGAGAACCAAAAGAGAAGTGTCCCAAAAATGGGGGCAAAGAAGTTTGTCAGAGGAGAGGGTGGCCAAGAATGTCAAATGCTACTAAAAGACAAAGAAGTATAAAAAAATCCAGAGATCCATTTTTTAATGAAAAACTTATTAAAAGAGTTGCTCACAAAAATTCTCATCAGACTTTCTATATATTTCTATCAAAAGCCAGTAAAAGAAAATAGAACTCAATTTTGTAATAACTACAAAATTCATAAAATATCAGATTAACTGAGCAAGATATACTTTGTACTTAGAGGAATATAACTATAAAACTTCCATAATAGAATACACATATATAATTGAACAGGTTTATATAGAATACTAATATAAGAATGACAAGACTATCTAAAGTTATTTGTGTGAACTTAAATAAAATGAACTCACTGGAAACCAAGTAAACAAAATATACAATGATATTGGATACCAGCATTAAAAGTCTCATATCAAAGTTATGACCAATCTTAAATCCAAGAATAAGTATTTGTAAGTGACAGCAATGTCAAAAGAAATCAATAAAATTTCTTAAAGAAAATGGAGAAATGTGAGCTAGGCAACTGTCTAGTTAAGTCAATTTGGAACTGATTAATGGCCAGAAAAAAAAAAGAATAATTATATTAGTTCAACAGCAACTTGGAATAAGGTCTCTAATGGATTTCCACAAGGATGAGTGGTTGATCTTCTGTTTTTAATGTCTTTATCAATGACTTAGCTAAAGCTATAGACAGCACAAATCTCATATTTGGAGATGATGCAGAGCTTGAGGAGATGCCTCAGATAATGAATAGTAGTATGCCTTAGAGTTAAAAGACAGTGGTGGGATGGTGAAGGATGCTAAAGGGTGAGGGAAAGTTCAAATGACTCATATAGTTAGAATGCGATCAAATTATTGCTACTGATGTCCATTTCTGAAGTGATCAGCTAATTTTTGCAATGATGAATGGTATATCTGTTTTTGCCTGCACTTGATTTTATAGCAACATCTGGTAATTATGAGACTTCTAAAATATGTGTAAATCTTGTGCTAAAATTAGTTTCTCTATTCTGTTGTTACAGGTATCTCGATGGCAAAACAGATGGAGCAATGGGCTTGATGTTAGGAAAACTCAAGTTCAAATTCAATCTCTGACACTTGCTATCTATGTGACACTGGTCAAGCCATTTCATCTTTGTTTCCTTAGTTTCCTTATCCCTAAAATGGGAATAATAACAATAATAATAATAGCATCTATCTCTAAGGGTGGTTTATAAGGATAAGATGAGATAATATTCATATGTGCTTAATAGATTTCAAAGCACTAAATAGATGCTAATTAGGTAAGTAAGTAATAATAGTAGTAGCAATAGTAGCAATAGTACCAATAGAGCAGTAATAGTGGTAGTAGTAGCAGTAGTGATAGTAGTAGTAGTAATAGTGATAGTACTAGTAGTAGTAATAGTGATAGTAGTAGTAGTAATAGTAGTGATAGTAGTAATTGTGATAGTACTAGTAGTAGGAGCAGTAATAGTAGTAGTAGTAGTAGTAGTAGTGATACTACTAGTGGTAGTGAACTAGTAATAGTAGTAATAGTGACAATATTTAGTAGTGATTTTAGTAGTAGTAGTGATACTCTACTACTAGTAGTAGCAGCAACAGTAGTAGCAGTAGTAGTGATACTAGTAGTAGTAGCAGCAACAGTAGTAGCAGTAGTAGTGATACTAGTAATAGTAATAATGGTGACGTATTAGTAGAGATTTTAGTAGTGTTGTAACTACTGTTAGTACTACTAGTTAGTGATACTAATAATAGTAATAGCAGTAGTAGTAGTAATAGTAGTAGTAGTGATATAACTACTAGTAGTAGTAGCAGCAGCAGCAGTAGTAGTGATACAAGTAGTAGTAGTGACATTATTAGCAGTAGTAGTAGCAGCAACAGTAGTAGCAGTAGTAGTGATACTAGTAATAATAGTAGTAGTAGTAGTAGTAGCAGCAGCAGCAGCAGCAGTAGTAATAGTAGTAGTAGTGATACAACTAGTAGTAGTAGTAGTAATAGTGATATTAATAGTAGTTGTGATAGTAGTAGTAGTGATACAACTACTAGTAGTAGTAATAATAATTGTGATTTTAGTAGTGGTAGTGATACTAGTAGTAGTAGTAGTAGTAGTAGTAGAAGCAGCAGCAACAGTAGTAGTATTAGTAATGAAAGTAGTAGTAATAGCAGTAGTGCCAGTTGTAATAGTAGTGGTGGTGGTGGTAGTAGTAGTAATAGTAGTGATAGTAGCAGTGGTAGTAGAAGTAACACTACTACTAGTAGTAGTAGCAGAGTAGTAGTAGCAGTAGTGGTAGGATTAATAGTAGTAGCAGTAATAGCTTTAGTAGTAGTAGCAGTACTAGAAGTAGTAATAGCACTACTAATAGCAGTAGCAGCAGCAGCAATAATAGTAACAGTAGTAGTAGCAGTAGCAGCAGTAGTATTGAAAGTAGTGACAGTAGTAGTAGCAATAGTGATAGTAATAGTAGCAGTAGTATTGATAGTAGTGACAGTAGTAGTAGTAGTAGCAATAGTGATAGTAATAGTAACAGTAGTAGTAGTGATAATAATATTAGTAATAATACTAGTAATAGTGACAATAGTAGTAGTAGTGATACTAGTAGTAATAGTAGCAATAGTGATAGTAGTAGTAATAGTGATACTAGTAGTAGTAGTGATAGTAGTAGTAGCAGTAACCATAGTAGTAGTGATACAACTACTAGTAGTAACAGTAATAGTGATTTTAGTAGTTGTAGTGACACTAGTAGTGGTAGTAATAGTGGCAGCAATAATAGTAGTATTAGTAGTGAGAGTAGTAGTAGTAACAGTAGTGACAGTAGTAGTAGTGGTAGTAGTGGTGGTAGTAGTAGTAGTAGTAGTAATAGTAGCGATAGTAGCAGTAGTAGTAGAAGTAACACTAGTAGTAGTAGCAGCAGCAGTATTAGTAGTAGCAGCAATGGTAGGAGTAATAGTAGTAGCTTTAGTAGTAGTAGCAGTACTAGAAGTAGTAGCAGCAGCAGCAGCAGTAGTAGTAATAGAAGTAGTAGTAGCAGCAGCAGTAGTATTAGTAGTAGTGACAGTAATGGTAGTAACAATAGTGATAATAATAAAAATTATTATCACTATTGCTACTACCATTACTGTAGCAGTGATAATAGTAGTAGTGGTACTAGTAATACTAGTAATAGTGACAATAGTAGAAGAAGTAGCAGCAGTAATAGTAGTAGTAGCAATAGTGATAGTAGTAGTAGTGATAGTAGTAATAGTAGTAGTAGTAGTAGTAGTTGTGATACTAGTAATAGTAGTAGCAGTAATAGTAGAAGTGGTAGTGATAGTAGAAAAAGAAGTAGTAGTATTATCTCTTTCTATATATGTGAATATTTTTTTAGCTTCCATTACAGAAAATCTTATTAGAGACATACACACTCACATACACACAGCCTGATATTTAGTTAGTAAAATCTGTTTTATTGGATATGTACATATATGTGTATATGTATATATGTATGCATGTATCCATCTCAGTACATGAATCAGAAAGAGAAAGAATCTCATTGCTGCTATTAGCGATGCACACATTGAAGACAGGGCTAAGATGTTGTTAATATTGGGACAAACAGTTCAAAATGGGAGAAAAACAAAAAACCAAAACCCCTTTATAAAAGCCTGACCACTTAATACAATTGTGAGAGATCTGGGCTAGTGTCCTCAGAGTCATTTCTTCTATTTCTGACATTCTTAACCTTTGGTTTTGTCATAAACTTCTTACCTCCTTGAAACTTATGGATTCCTTTAAAGAATAATAGTTTTAAATGCGTAAAATAAAATATATATATAAGAAACCAATATACAAAGGAAAACTAATTCTACTTAAATACAGACATGGAATTTTTTTTTAATTCAGGAGCCTTGATTTAAGAACCCCTAAATGAAACTATGACAAAAATAATTAACAAAGTTACAAAATCCAGAAACTGATTTAAAAATTTCAAGTAGTTTCATCCCAATAAAAGACATTTCTACTTCACTGAAAAATTCCCTGCATCAGCCAGAGTTGCTCACTTTAGGGTTTCAGGAGTAATGATCTGACTGATGTCACTTCAAGGACTGTATATCATTTAAGTACCCATCATATTAAGGTGGTCCTTAAATGGTATCTCTCTTTCCCAAGAACTAAAGAAATATTCCCAGAATTTCTTCAGACTAAAGAGATAGTCATGATCCAAAAAGCTCTTGATAGCTTAGGACATTGGGATGAATTGAGTAAAATTTAATAGGAATAAATATAATAAACTGTTTAGATACCAAAAATCAATTACATAAACACTAGGAAAAGTTCATGTGAAAAAGATCTTGAGGAGTTCTGATTAAGATGGTCATATCAAAAGTCCTACAAGAGTTCAGTTTCCCCCTACCTTCATAAATACCCCAGCAAAGACCTAAAAGGGTACCTAAGGGAACAATGATCAAGAATATAAAATAAGAACACTAGCAAGCTCATCCAATTCAAGACTATATACAAAAAACAAAAGCCCACATGTACTCAAAAATGGGACGTGCCAGGAAAAGCAGAAGCCAGCACAAATTCCAGATAACAAGACCAAAAGCCAGCAGGATGGGAACTTAGCCATGACCTGCTGATGTAACAATAGGAGAAAATGCTGCTCCCAGATAGATCACTATACAAGGAAACAGATCAAGCAGTGCATATCTCAGAGCACTCTCAGCCGTAGCAGGAGACCAGACTAGCTCAGTGCCTAAGTTTATGTGACAGGAGGCCTTGGAGGAGACAAAGAGGATCTTTCCAAATATGATTATCACTATCAGAACTCTGATAAGGAATAGAAACAATTCCCTACTGGGGATTGTGCATATTGGTCAATGAGAAAGTGCCCAAAAAGGATGGGGACAAAAATATTTAATTTCATAATGTTGTTCATAATAAGAATACTAATCCACCACATAATAAAGAGAGCACAAAGCTCTATGTGCAAAACACAGAACAATTTCTTAAACTTTTCTGATAGGGACAGTAAGCCAACTAAAGAGAGCCACAGAAGACCAAATAATAGATTCATTAGTAGCAATATATCATATGAAAAATATGTGGGAGTCAAGTAAAAAGGATAACAGAAAATCTATGGACCATTTGGCTAAAGAATGGATCACACAAACAACTGGATGAGAAGATAGAGCTAGAACAAGAAAGAGATCTAGCTCTTTAGACATAGATATCCACATTGATCATGAAATATTCAAATCTTCAGTGAATATGAACTCACTATTCTTACAGGAAACTATTACTCCTTATTTCACTAGATAGGAAACTCCCAGGGGAAGTAATTATTACTATCAAGGATAGTTAGCAAGTTTACTTCATCTTAAAGAGTAGTCTAGATCATTAAGAGATTAAATAACTTACCACAGCTGGGATTGTCTTAGATGCAGTATTAGAACCCAGTTTTCTTATATTCAAAGCTATTCTTTCTGCTACCACTCAGCCATAAACTTGTATATAATTCTTTTGTTAAATTATGTGCACAGAAGTCATACAAACAGGATGTTATTCCCATATTATTACATGTAAGATTGAATAAATTTAAATCTTTCCTGGGGTATAAGGTTGAACTTTTAAATACCTTTATATAAAACAAAATGACCTTATTATATAAATGTTTCATCTAATACATGATTCAAAGGCTGGGATCCCAAGTTTTATCATTAAATATGCCCCTTGAGGACAGGGACTGAGCTATTTTTTAAATCTGCATATCTATCTCCAGCACTTAGCTTAGTGCCTAGTACATAGTGAGCACTGCTTGTTTGCCTTTCCTTACCTTGTAACTAAACATCTGTATGTGCAACCAATTTACATTAATTTTTTGTTCACTTACTTTTGACTTTTAAAAGGATATGATTGAACAATTTCAAGAATTTCCTTATAGGTCATAATTATTTTTCCTATATTACAGACTATGTCCTTGTCTGTACAGCTAAAAAAAAAAAAAGTGCTCTGTCTCAGACAATTAAATAACCCAGAAGCAAAGTATACAGCATAAAAGCATAGTCACTTCAAAGCCTCTTTTTCTTCTTTTTTGTCTCCTTTACTTGGAAATAAGGACAAGTCTTCGAAGTTCTGATAATTCCATTGCTAATGATTTCCCTCAAGGTATATGAGTTTTAGAATAAGTTTGATGTAGAATAAAATACCATAATGACTAGTGTAGCATGTAGTGCACTAGAAGAAGAGACTGTTTCTTAAAACTTAAAAGGCCAGACAGGCCGAAGATCTAAAGAACTACCTAAAGGTTAAGGAAAAAATACTCTTTAAAGAGCTTTGTTGAATATAACCATAAAAAAGCAGCAAAGTGTAAAGAACAAAACGACTATAAAGATGTAATAACATATCCATGATCTTAAAAAAATGAGTCACCAATAAATCTTTCAGTACTGTTGCCTAATTTAAATGTGAAACTTCCTAAAGTCTTTTAATGGCATGCTATACTTTCAGTTTAAAGAAGAGAATTTCATATTTTATGGAATGAATTAAAGTAAAAAATGTTGGGGGGAAATCTATATTCCAAAGTCTGTCATTTTCACAGAAAAAAACGGCCATCATCATTGAGAACTACTTATAATACTACAAGATTGGTGGGTTTTCATTTACTGCATCAGCACAGGTCACAAACTATAGCTCTATCCTTGTGGGAAGTACCTGGGGATTGCTGTTGCCAAAAACTGCATTGCCTTGTAAGCAATTCTCTGTCTATGAATCCTCCAAAATTAGCTAAACTGATCCTCAGGTGATAGATGTGGTTGAGTCCATACAAGGAAGCTTCTCCAGTTTGGTAGAATCTGTATAGAACTTGTGTCCATTCCTCTTCCTGGTGTCCCTTTATAGGACTGAGAGTTGCTTCATATAAAATATTATGAAAATATAATATGATCAGGATCAAGGTGAATGTTTGAAAGATGAATTTGCTAAAATTACAATTCAGCAATAAATAGACTATACTTTCCAGGTAAAGTTGGATGACATCCTAGAATTTATATAACACTATGATGTATTTTTAAAATACAATACAAATATGATTTCATTTTACTTTCACAGCAACTTTGGGAGGTTGATGTAATTATGCCAAAATAAATCATTTACAGATGAGAAAATGAAGGCATAAAGAGGTTAGCTGATTTGCCCAATGTTACCCAGCTAATAGGTATCTGAAGTGGGATTTGAACTCAAGGCTTGATGATTCCAGACCTACATCCTATCTATGTGCTACCTAGCTGCCTCATTTATAAAAATTTAACTGGGAGCACTGATATTAATAATCTATAAATATAATATAACAAAAGATATTATAATGTAACGTATAATATAATGTATTATAAGAAAACCTATAAATATAACTAAATACAAATATATAATTACAAAATGCTTTATATATCTTGTCTCATTTGATCCTCAAAAATAGTGTGGCAGCTAAGCCTCTTCTCTAGGGAGGCCAAAGATAAAATTATAGTAGTTTTTTGTGATAGCAAAGAACTAAAAACAAAATAGATACCCCTTATTCAGCTAAACAAGCTTTGTAATATGAATGGAACATGAATGTGTTGTTAATAAAAATTAATATAATGACTTTATGTGTTTTAGAATTGATACAAAGTAACAAAAAAGTACAATTCTAACAAATGAAGTCAATAATCATTTATTAAATACCTAATTGTAGCAGACACTAAACTCTAAAAACACAAAGAAAAGCAACTGCCCAAAAAAGGAATACCTTGCTCTCAAAGATTTCAAAATCCAATGGAAGAAACAACATGCAAATAACACATATGAAAGATAGCTATAGGATAAACTAAAAGTAGTCTCAGAGGGACAAAAGGACATTGGGAAAGACTTCCTGTAAAAGATGAAAAGCCAGGGAATGAGGAGACAGAGATGAGGAAAAAGAATGAGAATTCTAGCATGGGGAAAGAAGGAAGCTATTGAAAATGTCCAAATGGGAAATAGAGCATCTCGTGGAATGAATAGTGAAAAAATCAATTTCACTGGAGCACAAAGTATATAAGTGAGGCAGTGAGATAAAGAAAAGCTGGAAAGCCAGGAAGGAGACAAGTTATCAAAGGCTTCAAATAGCAAACAATGTCTTTATAATTAATCAAGAAGAAATAAGAACCCATTGGAGTTAATTGAATTTAGTGGCGATATAGTTAGACCTATATTTTAGGAAGATCAATTTGACAGCTTAGTGATAGATGGACTTGAAGAGATGAACCAAAAGATTATTGCAAAATTTGAAATGTGAGACAATGAGGTTATACACCAGTGTAAGGGCAATATCAGAGGAGAGAAGGGAAATATATAGGAGAGAATACACAGGAATGTACAAATAAATAGAAGTAGATCGCCTTAGTATCAGAGTGGATACAAAAGGGGTGCAAGAGAATAAAGAGTCAAAAATGAGATTTAGGTCATGATTGGGAGCAGAGTGATGTCCACAACAGGAATAGAGAATTTAGAAAGATGGAAGAGCTTTATTGAGGACCAAGAACACAGTCTTGGAATACAAGTAGGTATTAGATGAGTGAAGACGCAGCAATATAAATGGAAAGAATAACAACAAAAACTCATCAAAACCATATTAACTGAAATTATTAATAACAGAGCTTAGCCCCCCAAAAAAGATATGTGAAATCAAATCCATCCGTTTTTTTGTCAGAGGGAAGGGATGGGAGAAATTGGTGTGGGACACTATATATCTAATATTATTCCAACATGGTGGTTAGTTTTGCTGAATTTTTTAAACCCTCTTTATTTTTTTTCTAAATATTACTCTCTAGGAGGAAACAAAATGGGAAATTTAGATTACATAAAACAAAAATACATTTTTTTCATTGTGTAAAAAAATGAAAATTCAGAGAGAATGATTTGCCACACTTCCAAAAGTTGAACCGAAATCTGTAGTTCTATAAGATGTTCTTCTACTATATCCAAACTACTAAGCTGGTTTTTCCATTAGCTAGTTACATTTTCTTCCCTAAATATCCTTTTTCATCTTCATAACAAAAGCAAGTACATTGTTTTCTGTGTTTTATATTTATGTTCTCCACTAATGTGTAGCTCACACTGGTCGTTTATGGGCCGTTCTGTCTTGGGATAAATGAGGAAAAAAAGCAACCTAGACAATCATTGCAGAAAATCTACTGGATTAAAAACATTATGTAAATATCAAAGTACTACATGACTTTATGTCTTGAGGTAGAGAACCAAGCTCAAATTTATGCTTGAAGACAATACCAAAATGTTTGAATGTGTATCCATCTCAATTAAATATGTGATAGTTTAGCATCTCCCAATTAACTCATGGATTTTATAGAGTAGAGAGAAGGTTTATTCTGAGTTTTTAATTCTATCATAGTGAGAAAATACCTAATATAGAAATTTCCTCTCACCAGAATCACACTTACAAATGGAATATATTTTTATTCCATATTTACTATATGTCTAGCATTGTGCTAAGCACTGAGGATATAAGCAGAAAAGTGAAAATATCTATTCTCTAAAGAACTCACTCTCTAATTAAAAGAGACAACACTTATGAGAGTCTAGTTACCAGGCAGGTGGAAAGGTTCGCTAGTTCTTTGGTTGCAAATAATGTACAGCAGGTTATTAGCTGTCAAGTCACGCAAGTTTGAGGACATTGTGACAGGGCAAATTATAAAGTCCAATGGTTCACCGTCTTACCAGAAAGATTATAACTGGCAACTACTTTTTTATCTAAGTGCCTTGAATGGAGATAAGCCTAACCTAAAACTGTCATGAAAGGAGTAATGGATCCAAAATCAGAGTAATTTGGTGCTCTGAGTTATCTGTCATAGGGATAGAAGTGGAAAGTCAGCATACATTCAGAACTAAGTACTTGGAAGTGTACACTATGCAAAAAAAAGAGCCGATAGGCTCCCCAATTTCCTTATATCTGTTGGATTCTCAAACCACTCTTTGGGATTTATAACTCAACTGTAACATAGGTAGTCTTGGGGAGATTACCCTGGAAAATAAGAAATTGAGCGACTTGCTCAGAATCACACATGCATTTCATCAGTAGTAGGTCTTTCTGATTCTAAAGTCAGAAGTCTATCCATTTTTCCACACTGTCTCTTAATAATACTAAAGATTAGATTCTAATATGAGCAAGATAACATGAAATGTTCATCGGAACATCAGCTATATAAGAACAGCCTATAACATTAAACTATTTATAAAAAATTATCTAGAATAAAGCATGATTAAACAGTGAAATTAATTACCAATAAATAAAAGTATGAATGTATATTTACATATATTATACACACATATATATAAGAGGGATATCTATATTCTTACTCAACAACTAAACAACACATATTAAGTGAACTGAAAATCCAGATTCCTGGAAAAATTCATTGTCAAAGATTGTCTTTCTAATTAATTGACTCTTGTGGCTCAGTTGTTGCAGTCATGTCTCACTCTTCAGGACTCCATTTGGGGTTTCCTTGGCAAAGATGCTGGAATACTTTGCCATTTTCTTCTCCAGCTCATTTTATTCATGAGAAAACTGAAGCATCAAGGTTAAGTGAATTCCCCAGGATTACATAACTAGTAAGTGTCTGAGACCTCATTTGAACTCAGATCTTCCTGATTTCAGTCCCAGCATTCTATCCATTATGCTAGTTAGCAGTCCACTTTCTACCTATACTTATTATAATTAGGTGAGATATCTCAGAGTACTATATACCAGCACATTCTAACAAGCAGAACCCAGAGCAAATTTTTATCATTAGCTGCTTCTTTCTCTTGACCAGAAAAGTATAGAACATGACTCACATTTCTCCAAACACCCAAACATATATAATTAATTCTCTTGATTTTGAAAGCTAAAGAAGGAAATCCCAGTTAGACAAGACTTACAGATGTATTCCCAAAGAAGCTCCTAAGAGGGAGGTCCCCTAGATCTGTGACATCATACTAACCTGCTTAGTAAAAAAAAAATCTACTTTATTTCATAGGATTCTTTCTAGAAGTCAGTTTTCAATATCATCAATGTGAAACAGTGTTTTGGTCATAATGAAGGAAAATTGAGAGTAAATGAAAAAAGTTGCCATCAGCATCATATTGACTTTGTCTTTGAGTAAAGTTCATTTATTGTAGGTTATTGTATTGTAACAATAACCTATTGTTATAGGTTAACAATATAGTTAACATTTTGTAGGTATGGATGTAGGCTCATCCATTCTAACTTCAGTGGAAAACTCCATCATACATATTACTTTGCTATTATGTTTAATAGGTGTTTAGGGAGACAAGGAGTGTATTGTCTCCCTGAAAAAGGCAAACTTGCTCCCTAAAGAACCTTATGTGCTGATTTTTCAAAGTTCTTTCCTTCACTAAATATCTTTCTTTCACCAGACACCAAAAATGGCTACTTATAGCTGTAAATGTTGAAGTGAAACTCTTTCTTTCCTTTCCACATAATTATTTTTCTACTTTTCCTTTCCATGAAACTAACCCAAGTCACAATGTTTATTTTTTCCTTGAAATTTCTTATTTAAAATTTAGCTTTACTATTTTAGATTATTATGTTCCTTTGTCATGTCTTATTCTATAATCTTTGAGTTATTTGATTCTAAGATGATTACTTATATGCCTCTTTATATCCAGAGTGAAAACAATAATGCCTAAAATATAGGAGGTGTTCCTACTTGGTGTTTTTATAAAAATAAGGCCCACTTTTTCAGTCTTATTTGTCTTCTCTATTACTCACCGGAGCACTAATCTATAAACTCTTCATATATGATCAGCTACAGAGAACAGATATCAACTAATCCATGTCAAACAGGTTCATCATACTTAACTTCTATTTCAGTAATATTTTCAAGATCATACTTCTCATAAAAAAAGACACAATTTAGTAGCTGGATCAAGTAATTCTAGCAAGTAATCTGAAATAATAAATGTAGTAGTAAGAAACTTAGGTAATAAGGTAGCAAGGTAGTAAGGTAGTAGGGTAGTAAGGTAGAAAAAGATAGTAAGAAATTTAGGTAAATATGAAATATCAAATTATTTATGTATACCTATGTTACATAGCTACTATTAAATATTTTAATTGCAAATTTCAGGTTTACTTAAAGCTTGAAAAAAATTATGTCTGAACTGTCAAAGAATTCTAGAATAGTGAAGCCAATTAAGTGGGGTTTTATCTAAACAGCTCAAAAGAAACTATTTTTAATTTCACTATTATATTGATCTTAAATATATTTTAAGAGCTAAAAAATAACTGAAAAGTACTTTATGTATATTATTCATCTTTTTCCTCAAAACAAGCTTCTAAGATAGGTTTTATTATAAGTATTCTTAATTAACAGAAATCTAATTTTTCTTCCTTCTTCCCCTGATCCCATTGACGAAAGGGGAAAATATTTTAACAAATATGCATAGCTAAAAACAAATTTGTTTACTGAAAGTATATACAATACATATTGCCTCATTCCTAAATCCATCACCTTTCTGTAATAGATAGCATGTTTCATCATCCGTCATCTGGAATAAAAGAATAGGCATTGTTCATATTGCTTTCAAAAGTGTTTGTTTTTATACTTGCTTTTATTATATAAGATAGTCTCTTCTTTTATGTTTAATCGGTTTATAAAAGAATACTAATGTTCTAGTATAAATTATTCATATGATTCTGCTTACTTCATTCTAAGTAAGTTCATATATGTTTTTCTATGTCTTTTTGAAATCATTTATTTCCTCAGTTCTTATAGCACAATAGTACTCCATCACATTCATGTACTTCAACTTACTCAACCATTCCTCAACTAATGGGTATCATTTTAGTTTTCAGGGGGGTTTTTTTGATACTACAAAAAAGATATGCTTCAAATGTTTTTTGAGCTTAAAAGATCTTTTCATGTCCATTAATCTCTTTTAGCTTTAGTCTCAGCAGTGCCATAGCTGAGTCAAAGAATATATTCTTTTTTAATTTTTTGTGTATTTTCATATTGCTTTCCAGAATTGATCTGCCTATTCAAAAGTCCATCATCACGGAACCAAGGTATCTATTTTTCCAGAGCATGTGCAATATTTATAATTTTGTTTTTTGTTTTTTCATCTTTACCACTCTGATGGGTGGGAGCTAGAATCTCAGCTTTATTCTATTTTGAATTTCTGTAATCAATAATAATTTGGAGAATTGTTTTTCTTACCTACCTATCTGATAACTTTTATTTCTATTTTTTAAAATAGCAATAAAACTTATTTTATTTTATTTTTATTGAATTCAATAAATATTCAAGTGTTTTCAATATTCAAGAAACTAATCTATGTTCCACAGAAGAAACTAAAGTGAAGAAACCAAAGTTCCATCCTTCAAGGAGCTGATAATCATTTAAAACCACATAGTATCATATACTAGTACTTGAATCCATTTAATATATTTATTTCTCTGTTCAAAATTAATTTCCCTGTTCAAACTTTATATCTGGTCCTATGTAGTAATATATAAAAACTTCTATGTAAAGAATACAAGTTTTCCTCTTCAAAATTATTTTAAGATAAATAAAATAAATCATATAGAAATTGTTCCCTGAAAGTTAGTGAATAATGTACTTTATTGCTATGTGCTTTTTTCCCTTAAGTTAAATAATATTCTAATAAAATATTATAAATATAGAAATAAGCCCACATTATTAAATAGCCCCATCTTTATGATTCATATGGTTAATTTTATATTTTAAATCACATTTTCTCAGTTTACATTTTAGGAATCAAATAAAGCAAGAAATCAAGTAAAATAGTCCTATAAAATATAAATATGATCTAATTATAAACACTGATATAAATTACAATTGTTCCACAGATGCTAAAAATAAAAATTACAGGTGACTTTTAATTATCCTTCAGTTATTGCACTCTGTCTAGAATCCTGCATTATAACAGATTTACTATTTTAAATTAATAGAATGTAGTTTTATCGTCTTAGAACTATGAGTTTTCTTCTAGAGTCTTTTTCCGAGCTTTAATATAATTGTAATTTTGCCAGTTAGGGTATAAATCTTAACATTCAAAAAAGTTGTTAATCTAATTTTAATCTTCAGTCTTCATTTCAACCAATTTTCTTCAAAAAGTCACGAGCTAATTAAGTCAATTCCCTTTCATGTGTACAGATTGAATACACTTAGTAATTAATATATGTCTAAAACTAGACAAGAATTGAATAAATGAATTACAATTAATTAAAAAACAAAGGTAATAAATTGATCCACAGATTTGTAGTTTTTTTTTTTAATTATTTCCAAAGAAAGAGAGGCATTATTTAATACACCATCTCTGAAATCTATTTTTTGGCCTGCTTCTTTTCATATCATCAATGACACTTCAGGTTATTGCTTCACCCTTTACTGACAGTCTGAAATTTCTTTTTATTAGATTTGACAGATCTTTTCATTCTATGCTTCTTGATTCCAGATGCATAAGTCCAAAAAAGTTTTGCACCACGTAAGAATTAATATATAAGCATCAGTAGTAAAATCTAACTATATTTACTTGATTTCTTGAGGAAGAAACATAGATTTTTTTTTTCCTAGTGCTTGCTTATACAACAGTTCATACTGAATTTGATGTTTCAAATAACACACTTGACAATTTTATTGTTGTCAATGATAAGAGAGTAGCTTGAATGAAACAAATGTCCTTTGCTGTCAGAGACAAGGGTATCTCATGTCCTGAATGCCATCACAGACAGGAAATTGCTTTTGCTGGTTTCAAACAGGGATTTCAGGAAGGAAAAAGGAAAGACTTCTTGACAAACTACATTCCTTGAAAATTGTCCATCAATCAAAACCGGGAAAAATCCTTAGATTAGATGTTAACTCTTTTAACAGAATATATAACACTGTGCCAAGTATTCTCCATCTAGAAAGGCCCCTTGGATTGTAATCACAAGGAGCTATTCTCAGAAATTTAATGAGTTTCAGTTATGTTGTCAATATATTCATAGTTAAACCTCACATAAAGAAGCATACACAAATCCAAACATTCACTTTTTTGTGTGTAAGACTTCAAATGCTGTCGGAGAAAGAGACCAAGGGCATGAGTGAGGAAAATAAAATCAAACAGATTTATGATTTTCTGCTTTTTTTCACAATGTCTTCACTCTTCATCTGCTATCCTATCCTCCAGGCTAACCCCAAACCCATGACCAGAACTTAACAACCTAGCTTCAAGAAGATCCAATCACCTGGTTCAATTCCCCTCTCTTTTTCCATCTTCTTCTTCTCCCTCCCCCCAATACCTTTTTAAATTATTTAACTCTTCACACTATGATAAGACTTGCATCATTTTACTTTAGTCCTTCTAGAGAGATGGAAGAGTACTGAGTTTGACCTTCTGTATTGCCTCTGCATCCACAGATCCCAGGAACTGCATCTGAGCTACTGATTCAGTAGTCATGAACTAGGACTTACCATCCATCTCACCCCTTATGCTCTTATTATTTCCTGGTCTTTCCATTGACCTTGTATCTGAATTTTCCTTTATGTATAATTTCCCCCAATTATAGCATGAGTTTCTTGGCAGCAGGGACATAATGTTTTTTATATTTTATCCTCACTACTTAGCAAAGTGTTTGATAAACAATTAATGGTAAGCATTAAATAAATGATTTTTTCATTCATTTAATCATTTAGAATAAATTTTGTGTTTGTGCATTCTTCCACATGCATCGAGATCTAAAAACTAAAAACTCTGAAGAAACAGCAAGGAACAAATTGCCTGATTTAATTTCTCATATATTATTTCAATATATTCTATACTAATCGTCTCATTTATCCACTTCCAAAAAAGATTATTTACCTCTTCCAAAAAATAAAGATTTTTTTTCCACTATCACTAAAAACCTTGCTATAACAGAAAGACTATTTTCCATTGTCTTTTTGTTTACTGCCTGTGTCATCATCTTATTTGTAAGAATTTGCTATTACACATGGATTCAGTACATATCTGAAAGAAAATGAACTGATATTCTCAACTGCCTTAGGGTTTTATTTTTTTTAAAATCATAATGAAGTACATCATACCACCTTACTGCTTAGAAGACTTCCAGGTTATTATTTATATAACTACACATACAACTCCCTAATACATATATCTAATATAAACATATTACTCTCTAAACATTATTTCTAGGTCAAATATTAGTTATGAAATAAAACTATGCCTGGGAGGAAATGGGAGAGTAGGGGTCAGAGGGGATGGCTACATGTAAGTCAAGATACACGGAATCATTAATCCAGTGAAACCTAATATGAAAAAATAGTCATTTTGGAGTTGCTATTCATTGCACAATAATAATAGACAATGCAGAAATAGGAAAAAAGCCATTTTGTGAAATTTATGGTATAAAATCTAAGGGTATGTCTTGATCAGATTTAGGAAGCTTTTGTATGTTCTGAGCTCCCTATCCAGCTGTGTTTGAGTGAGGTGTGAGATGAATTGGCTAACAAAGAGCCTATGCTTAAACTTGTAACTGAACTGGAAAACTATTGTCACTAATGGAAAAAAGGGCAAGGGCTTTACATCTTTCCTGTATTCCATCTCACTGTGAAGTCAATGGGGCGAGAAATATAGGCGAGTACAGAGCAGAGATTCATGGCTCAGAACTCACTGAGAAACAGTTTAAAATCTCAGAAAGAACCAAGAAGGCATCCATAGTCATTAATTATCTAAAAGCCACAATGAAAAGCATTACATTGAGCCTACTATCTAACATACTGGTGGCATATAACCAGAGGGAATATCATGTAGTACTTTGAGCAAGGATTTGGATGTCAGACAATATAGACTCCCTTTTGGAATCTGTCGCTCCCGTGCTGTGTAACCTTGAAAAAGTCAATCAATCTTTCTTACCTTTCATTTCTACATATTGACAAATGGAGCTAATAGCTAGAGTGTGTAAAGTATACCTAAGCATGTAGGTCAATTCTTGTAGCTTCATAAACTACCCTGATGAACTCTACAGTCTTTCAATATCTTCCTGCCTCTCATGGGACATTATTAAGTGATAATATTCCTATCAAAGTAATGATATTCTCAAAGCATTGTTCATTCTTTTTTTCACAGTAAGTTAACAGGCGGATCTGGTTGCTATGGTTTAGGGAATGATAATTATTTCAGATGATTCAAACACAAAGTAAGAATAACAACTACCATTTTAAAATAATGAAGTTTGCAAAGTGCTGTCCATGTATAGTCTTATCTCAGCCTAACAATAACCATATGAAGTAGATGCAACAGATATTATTATATAAATTTTATAAATGAGAAAAATCAAAACTAAAGGAGCTTAAGTGAATTGCACACAGCTCCTAAGTGGTTCGTACCTAGTGATTTAAAAGCATAGTCTCTGCAAATAAGCAAGGGAATATGTGATTGGGAAAACAAACACAGCAAAGTAAAAGCTAATCTAGAAGATAGGCGTTTAAAGAACATGGTCTCTACAGAAGAAAAAAGTATATTGATCATGAAAACAGGATATGCAGAAACAACTTAAGAATCATAGATTTACCAGAAAATTATCATATCAGAAACATCAATATCATAATGCAAGAAAAATAAGAACTTCCTATTAAAGGATACAAAGCACCAAACAAAAGAATCTCTATCTTTCCAGATCATCTCTGCAACACCCAACGAGACATATAGTGTTTAAATGTAATAATTCTGCTGACAGATGTCAAATGCTAAAAGCAACCAGAGTCTAAATAAAAAGAAACTCAAATAACACAAAATTATTCCACACACACAAAAAACCAAGAAGCTTAAGATGCAATCCAAAAATGGCATACCCTGCAAACCTGACTTTATTATGCATTACTTTTGATGTATTTAGTTATTTAAAACTTAAATGGAAAATAAGAAAAAACAAAATAGAAAAGAAAGAAAAAGAAGAAACAAAACAATAAATATGTGTTTGTGTATAAATATTTCCATGTGCCCAAGAGAATATTAATGAGGATTCAAAATATGTAATATAAATTTCCATTTCAATAAAGTATATATAATAATAGAAAACATTGTATTCATCACTATCCCATCTTTGCTTCCTTGTAGATTTTCTTTTATTCTCCACTATTTTTATTTTATTCTTCTTTTCCCTTTTTTTCTCCTAACCCCCCAAGCAGACTACCATTAAGCACACATTTATGTATATATGCATGCATACACACATATATACATACATATCTATAAAAGTATTGTGTATATACATACCCACACCTACAGCTAAACACACAGATATATAGATACACATACAGATATATATACACATATAGATATATATATACACATAGTAATATATACAATGCATATCATATAAGACAATATTAATATGGTTGACATGATATAAATTTCTCTTAATTAAATATTTTTAAAGTATGCATAAAAATCATAATTATTAATCCAACTTTTAAAAAAATAAAATATTTTCCTATTATTATGTTTATCTATTTATCTATTTATCTATTTCCTAATCCTGCTAATTCTTCTACTATAGGTCTACCTGTTAACCTGCCTTGATATTACTTAATCTCCCTGCCACCCCAACATAACCATTTCCCTAGGATCCTTCCCTTATCTTCTCCACCCACCATTTCCCTCCCTTTTTATCCTATTCCTGTCAATCTATATACCTTATCCCATTCTGGTTAATCTAAAAACCCTTCTGTGTTCCACCTTTGTTCCCTTTGTTCCCTCTTTCCTTCCCTCTTTAATCTACATTAATACAGGAATCTACATACCTTATTCCACTCCTGTTGATTCCTATACCCTGCATACTCTTCATACAAACTTCATTTTATCCTTTTCCTTCCCCCCTTTTTCTTTATAGATTTTAGAGGATTCTCCACTTTTTTTTTTTTTGGTGTGTATGTATGTATGTATGAGTGTACATATCTATGTATGTATATATATATATGTGTGTGTATATTGTATGTTTGTATGTATGTAATATATATTTTCCCTCTTTAACCCATTTCCAGTGTGAGTAAATTTTTCAGAATTACCAGCCTTCCTCCCCCATCTAATTGCTCTATGTTGGTTCTTCTGTTTGTACCTCATTCATATAGCATAATTACAGTGTTTTTGCCTTTTCCTAGCACTTTTACTTTTTAAAATCATATCATACTCAGTTCCCAATATTTCTTTTCAACTACCCATTACTAATGTCAATTTTAGATATATTTCCAAGTATAAAACATATATAATTTGTCCTTATTGAGTCCCTTGGAGTTAGCCTTTGATATTGGTTCTTATATTTTCTATTTTTCTATTGAATTCAGGATTGTTGCAAACAAAATCTTGAAATTCTGACAGTATTAAAAATATATACTTTTTACATTCCATATTAAACTTATTTTTGCCAGATATAATATTTTTGGTTGAAATCTAGTTCTTTAAATTGTGGATATATAGTATTCCAGGATCTACAGTCTTTTATTGTAACCATTGCTAAAATCTGTGCAATTCTTATTGTAACTCCAATATATTTGAATTAGTTTGTTGTTATTGTTGTCACTTATAAAATTTTCTCTTTGATCTGGGAATTTTGAAATTTTGCAATGATATCTCTTTAGTTTTTTTTTCATGTAGATTCTCTCTAAGATAGTGATCAGTATATTTTTTCCTATTTCTACTTTTGCTTTTTGCTCTATCACTTCAGTACAATTTTCTTGGATAATTTCTTTTATTTTTGTGTGATGATTCTTTTTTTTCTTGATCATAGCTTTCAGGTAGGCCAATTATTCTTATGTTTTCTCTTCTTAATCTATTCTCTGGATCTGCTGTTTTTCTTCTCAAAATTTCACATTCTCTTCTACTTTTTCACTCTTTATATTATGTCTTATTGTTTTTGGTCTCTTATAACTGTACTGGCATCCCTTTGCCCAAGTCTAATTTTCAAAGAGTCATTTTCTTCTTTAAGATTCAGGATCTCCTTTTCTAGTTGGCCCTCTTTCTTTTCATAATCTTTTTTTTTTCTTGAACTGACTTTTTGTTGTTTTTCCTCAATCTCTCTCGTTTAATTTTTGAAGTCTTTTTTGAATTCTTCCATAATTTTTTTTTGGACAGGGAGCCATTTAACATTAATTTTGGGGGTAGAAAAGGTTTTTTTTTACATCAATGTCCTCCTCTAAAGATGAACCCCACTCTTCCCTATTCCCATAGTAATTCTCTATGGTTGGATTTTTTTTCTTCTTTGATTACTCATTTTTAAAAAAAAATTATAACTATTATTGTAAGCACATTTAATCCTGGAGTGTGGGTAGATGGTGTTTCTAGCCTCACTTCAACTCTCCCCTCTGATCTGAAACCCCAAACCAATAACTCCCCTCTTCCTGCAAATGCCTGAAGCCAGCAGCATCCCTGCCTCTCTTCTTCTGCCTTCCCAGTGTGCTGATTCCTTCTCACCCAAGGCCATGTCTCAGCAGCACAGAGGGACTTGGGGTTCCTAATCAGCTGAGGTTCTCTCAGTCTGCCTGAACTCATACCCTTTCTCTCTACCCCTACATACTCTCCATGCTGTCCCAGAGTTGAAAGTTCCTGTGTTCTTATTGAGGCTCCAGAACCCAGTTAGCTTCTGGGCACTTCAGGATCAAAAGGAATGGACAGTTTGATAGCCCTTTGGGCATAGTTCCACATTGCTCTCCAGAATGGTTAGATCAGTTCACAATTCTACCCACAGTTTCTCAGTTTTCCCATTAACCCTCCTACATTTATCATTATCTTTTCCTGTCATTTTAGCCAATCTGACAGGTGTGAGGTGGAATCTCAGAGTTGTTTTAATTTGCATTTCTCTAATCAAAGTGATTTTGAGCATTTTTTTTCAAATGATTATAGATGGTTTTAATTTTATCTTCTGAAAATTGACCATTTATCATTTGGGGAATGACTTGTATTATTATAAATTTGACACAATTCTTTATATATTTAAAAATGGGACCTTTATCAGAAGTACTGGCTATAAACATTTTCCCCAGATTTTAACTTCCCTTTTAAACTTGTTTCTGTTGGTTTTGTTTATGCAAAACCTTTTTAATTTAATGTAATCAAAGTTATCCATTTTGCCTTTCATAATGTTCTCTAACTCTTCTTTGGTCATAAATTCTTCTTCAAAAATCTGATAGGTAAATTATGCCTTATTCTCTTCATTTGTTTATGGTATCATCTTTTATGCAAAAAATCATCTCTCTATTTTGACCTTATTTTGGTATAGGATGTGAGATGTAAGTCTAAGTCAAGTTTATGTCATATTATTTTCCAGTTTTTTTCTCAATTTTTTGTCAAATTGTGACTTTTTATTCCAGAAGCTAGAGTTTGGGGGGTTGTCAAATACTCGATTACTATAGGCCTTGATTATTGTGTTGTTTGTATCTAATCTTTCCCACTGATCTACCACTATATTTATTAGCCAATACCAAATGGTTTTGATGATGGGTGCTCTATAATATTGTTTTAGAGATGGTCCTGCCACCATCCTTTGTACTTTTTTTCATTAATTCCCTTGATATTCTTCACCTTTTGTTCTTCCAGATGAATTTTTCTATTATTTTTTCTACTCTATAAAATAACGTTTTGGCAGTTTAAATGTTAAGGCACTGAACAAGTAGACCAATTTAGGCAGAATTGTTATTTCTATTATTTTAGCTCAACTTAGCCATGAAAAAATGATATTTTTCCAATTGTTTAGATCTGACTTTATTTATGTGCAATGTGTTTTTTAATTACATTCATATAGTTCTTGAGTTTGTTTTGTTTTTGTCTGGAAGCTTGCAATATTTTTCCTTGAGATTATAGTTTGGGGGACAGCTAGGTGGCACAGTGGATAGAGCACCAGCCCTGAAGTCAGGAGGACCTGAGTTCAAATCTGGTCTCAGACACTTAACACTTCCTAACTGTGTGACCCTGGGCAAGTCATTTAACCCCAATTGCCTCGACAAAAAAAGAGAGAGAGAGAGAGAGAGAGAGAGAGAGAGAGAGAGAGAGAGAGAGAGAGTAGTTTGGGAGTTTCGCAACAATGTCCCTTGAGGTTTTCCTTGTGGGATCTCTTTCTGTAGATGATTGATAGATTCTTTCAAAGAGTATTTCCCCCTTTGTTTCTAGAATATTGGGGCAATTTTCCTTAATAATCTCTTGTAGAATATTATCCAGGGTATCTTTTTGGTCATAGTCTTCAGGTAGGCCTATAATTTTTAACTTTTCTGGATCTATTTTCCAGATTGACTGTTTTGCCAATGAGATATTTCACATTTTCTTCCACTTTTTCATTCTTTTTAGTTTGCTTGACTGATTCTTACTGCCTCACTAAGTCATTAATTTCCATTTGCCCCATTCTAGTTTTTAATATGTGATTTCCTTCAGTTAGCTTTTGTATATCTTTTACCATTTAGTTAATTCTACTTTTGAAGGTGTTGTTTTCTTCAATGGATTTTTTTTTTATTTGACAACTGTATTTTTTAAAGAGTTTTCTTCAGACAATTATTTTTCCTTCTTCAAGTTGTTGACTCTCTGTTATGAACATCTCATTTATTTTCTCATTTTTTTCTTCTATCTCTCTCTCATTTGCCTTTTAAAGTCCTTTATGAGTATTACCAAGAAGTCTCTTTGGTCTTGACACCAATTTATCTCACTCTTTGATATTTCTTCTGTTGATATTCTTTCCTCTTCTGAGTTTGTGTTTTGGTCTTCCCTGTCACCATAGTAGCTTTCTATGATCAAGGTTCTTTTCAGTTTCTTGCTCATTTTCTTTCCTTATCTTTTGGTATTTCCTCTTTTTTAGTTTTAAGGTGGAGCTCTGCTCTGTAATTCTGACCCTTGGTTTTGAGCACAGTGCCCCTTTCTGTCTGCAGGGGTAGCTTTGGTGCTTTACTCAGGACACATCCTAATTTCCCCCAGTTTCCCTCCTGAGCTGGGGCTGGAGGCTGCCCCCTGCTTTGCTCCTCTGCTGAGCCAGGACCGAGGGTCTGAATTGCTGATCTGCTGTGAGCTGGGCTGAACTCCCTTTTCTCCCAGAGACTGCCCTTGGAGTTTTTCAGTCTGTCTTGAGCTGGAGAAAGGATTCATTCCATCAGACTGTTCAGTGCCTTGGTTTCCTGTGGTTTTTGAAGGAAACTGGGAGAGCTCTAGCAGCCTTTCTGACTTTACTCTGCTATCTTGGCTCCACCTTACATCGTTTATATTTCACCAAGTTCTAAGTGCTTCAGAGTGCTTGCTTCAATCACTTTTTAGCCACTGGATCAAATGATTCAGCCAGGGGAAATCTTCCTGTGGTTTGAATAGACATTCCTTAACTCATCAATGGATCTGAGGTCTGTTGGTTATCCTCAATCTGGTTTAGCTCATCTCCTGAGATGGTCCTATGAGAAAGAATCTGCTGTACATGTGACTTCTTGGAGCCCTGGTGAGAGTTGGGTTAATTAGGGAAATATCAAAGGTGGATGGATAAACAGCCCTTAAATGGACTGAGCAAGCTCTAGCTCAAACATGCTAGTCTTCCTGAACATCCCATGAATCCCTTAGAGACATTATTTAGGAAATCCTAAGGAATCAGAAGACACTAAGTTAGACAATAGCATCAGCAAAATTGCATTATACATTATACAAATAAACTCACAAAACTCACAAAAGTAGAAATATATAACAACAAAGTCAAAAATGTAACAACAGCAAGGAAAATCCATTCATAATAACTACCAAATGCAATAAATATTTAGGAGGCTAAAGCATTTGTGATGGTATCACTCTCAACAGTTAATTGGAAAATCTGGAAGATCTAGAGAGTGAAATTTGGAGACGATAATAAGTTCTGTTTTAGAAATGTTTGCTTGTAATTTCTGTGGGATCTAGAATTTGAGGTATCCAAAAAGTAGTTTGTGATTAAAAACTGTAGTTCAAGGAAGAAACTAGAACTGTATGCATAAATATGTAGAAAGATTATCATTGAACCCATAAAATCTGACATAATCACTAATTGATAATAGCATAGAGAGAGAAAAGAGAACTTAAGAAAGAGACTGAGACAGAGGGAGATACAGAGAGAAAGAAAAGAGTGGAGAGAGAGAGACAGAAAAAGAGAGACAGAGACAGAGACAGAGAGAATGCTTCAATCTGTATTCAGACACAAATAATTCTGTCTCTGAGTGAGAGATAAGATTTTTCATCATAAGTCTTTGATAGTAGTCATTATTCATTGTATTGCTCAGAATAGCAAAGTCATTCACAGCAGATCATCCCACAACAATACTGCTATTATTTTGTACACAGTACATTTCACTTTGCTTGAATTCATGGAGGACTTTACAGATTTTTCTGAGAGCATCCTGATCATCATTTCCCATAGAAGAATACTATTCTATCATGATCACATATGACAATTTATTCAATTATTCCTTAATTGATGGACATTCTCTTAATTTCCAATTTTTTGCCCTGAGAAGAGAGCTATTATAAATATTTAATATTAAATTAAATTTAAAATTAAAATCAAATAATATTAATAATAATAAATATATAAATATAAAATTGTACTTATAAGTCCTTTTCCTTTATCTTTTTTCTTTTGGGATTCATGCCGAGTAGTGGTATTGTTAAGGCAAAAAGATACATGATTTTTAGCCTTTGGGCATAATTCATATATTTTGATCATTTATCAATTGGGGCATGTTCCATTTTTTAATAAATTTGACTCAGTTCTCTTTATGTTTGAGAAATGAAGCTTTAGCAGAGAAACTTTCATCAAAATTATTTTTACAATTATTAATGCTAATATTTCTCTCCATTTATTCTTGTCCTTTCACCTTGTCCCTCCTCAAAAGTGTTTTGCTATTGCCCATGCCCTCCCTCAATAGCCAATATCCACTCTCCCTAAATCCTAATATTCTAAAAACCCAGTGTCCTCAATTTTGATTACCCAAATGGCCAGATGACTTATTATAATCAATCTTACAAAACTGGGGGTAAAGTATTTTTGAATGTAGATAACAGTTTGCCATATTGCCAAGATTGTGGAGTTTTTTTTTAATTTTTCATAAATTACATTTTGGCCAGGTTTAGGACAATATAATATTTTTTGTCCTTCTGGATTATGCCTTATCATCCATCTTGGTTATATCATTATCCAAAAATAAATGTTCTCAACTGATTAACCTCTCAGAAATTGTCCTAGATTTTTTCCTCTTCATTTATTTCACTTTATCTATTCCATTCTTTTTGTCAGTTCTTGTTGACCATTTATCCCTAAATTTTGTATTGCTCAGCAGCGTTAAAGACTGTATAACATGGACTGTAAGAAAAGATATTCTTCCAGAGGTTGGGAAATCTATTTCTTATATCAATGCTTACATAAACATTTACATCAATTCCTATAAGAATATTTAATATATCTCAGAGTTGTGGGTGATAATTAATGAGTGATCTTAATAATTCCTAAAGAAGAAATTCAAGGATACATTGCCAACAGTACCATCATCATCTAAACAAAGAGCAAAAGATTAGTTATAGTGCACAGTGGGCAATCTATAGATGGTTTCCCTACAGAAAATATCCATGATGTGAGGGACAAGAAGAAATACAAAGATAAGGAGAAAACAGACTAAGTTATCTGGCAATAGTAATGAACATCGGTTAGGGAGTCATTAGTTCAAGTTAGTTGTTCCCACCTTTGAGATAGACATGAAGTATAGAAACAAGGGAAGAATGGGAGACTCAAAGTCAAAATAGTAAGCACAGGAACAGAGAAGAATACAAAGCCAGAAGTCAAAGGCTGAACAATGCAAACAGTTTAAAAATTGCTTCAACAGAAGTGGATTTGATGGTTCTTCCTTTTGAAACAGCTTTACAATGATTGATTTGGTTTTTTACCTTGATTATCACATGGGGCTTGAGACTGTGAAGATTAATGAAATGGTACATGCTCTTCTTTCAAGAATAGTAATACGTTAATAAAAAATATTCTGAGTTGTTGTCAATTGGCATACAAAAAATAAGGAAAAATGTTCTGTACTATTTCAACGGAGCCTGTCATTACATGCCCTTTAGTTCCAAATTATTGACATGTGCCCTATCATTAAGCATTTCAGTGAAGTACAGGATACTTATCTAGAAGAGACATATTCATGCAAGAGAAACTAGAATGAAATATGATGATGCATTCTTTTGGTTTTCAGTTATATGCATCATGCTTTTATCTTTTTAATTTTCAAATCAGACATCTGGGAAGGAAAAAGTTTAATATATTGTATTTCAATTTATTTTCTTTGATTTCAATATAGCCTCGAAAAATTAATACAATTATTCTTCTCCATGAAATGTTATTTATATGGAAGCATTTATTTCAGAAGTAATTCCTAGCTAGACTAATTAAAAACAAATTTCAAAATTGTACACACATATGTTAATAGTTTTAATTACTGCATTTGAATCTGAAATATTTGTTAAATAGGATTGTTAGAGCCAGATGTGAGTTTTAAGGTGATCTTGTCCCATGCTCCAAAATTACAAGTAAAGAAACCAAAAACCAGGTTTAGGGGCTTGTTCAGAGTTGCTCAGCTAGTACATACTAGAGGCAAGACTAAAAACTTTACCCTTTATTATTGCAAGTCCAGCACACACTACTGAAAATAGGAACAACACATAAGCATGGGAAATCTTCAAAATGTATGGTATTTTTAGTGAGCATGTCTTATAAGATTTTTTCAGCAATTCATCATTCTTCTAGACACTAAAAAAAAGTACTTGAAACTTCCCTCACGTTTTGTTGTTGTTGTTGTTACAGTTAGCTTAGTTGCAGATTCTTTAGTTAAGCAGATGATGCTTTTTGTCAGACAACAAAAAAAAGGAAAATGCTTGAAGTCTCCTATAAATTTTTTTTGAGATTTGGAGGTTTTGGGGGAAGTCTGAAGCAATTGGGGTTAAGTAACTTGCCTGGGGTCACACAATAAGTATTAAGTAACTTAGGCTGCACTTGAATTTAACTTCTAATTTCAGGACCAGTTCTTTGTCCATTGCACCATCCAGCTGCCCCTCCTATAGATCTGTAAAATATTAACATGACTAAATCATTTATGACCCTGCTTTGAAATATTTTTGTTCTAGAATAGTGGCAAGCAATTTACTATTATCTAATTTTGTGCTATGATCACTAATTAGCAGCAAAACAAGTTAAGAAAATTCTTGGACTTCTTACACACATAATAATCAGAATAAATCAATCAATGTGCATTGAGCATATTCTACATGCACAAAGATAAGAACTCTTTTATAATACTGACAAACTGAAGAAAAAACTGTTTCTATATTGACATTATTACATCTATGTATAAAAATCCTATCAGCCATGTTAGATCATATAGAAGGTTTTAGGGTTTTGTTGTTATTTTTGTTTTAGGTTCTAGGGCAAAGCTTCTTAAAATGTGGATTGTTATCCCCATATGATGTTATGTAATTGAATGTGAAGGGCACAAAATTATGATTTATTATCAGCGAATGTTTGATTTATACACTTATTTTCTTTACTTTATATACCCAGGGTCTCATAAAAATTTCCAAGGTGAAAAAGCGTTACAAGTGGGAAAAATTTTAAAAGTTCTCTTCTGAGAATATGGCTGTAGTATGTATTTACAATCAGTAACATCATTTCATATTTGGTATTTATTTAAATGACTTAAGCATTCCAAAAGTTTTTACATGTATTATTTCATTTATTATACATTTATTACATTATTTCATTTATTATTCATATAATACATGCATTTTTCACTTGATATACATGTATTATTTCATTTGATTTTTAAAAATCCTTTGAGGTAAGTACTAGAAATATTATTATTTCCATTTTATTAATGAGTAAACTGAGACTGAGATAGATTAAGTAACTTACCTGTAATCATAAAGCTAGTATCAATAGGATTGTCCAGTGACCTGATTCAACAACCTTATGATTATTTCTCACTGCTTTTCCTTTTGATCTGGGATTCAAAATTCTCTTAGTATCATGGTGAATTAACAACAAAATTTTATATTTTTCAAGTAGAATATTAAGAGTAGTTGCTATAAGACACAGGAAAGTAGAAAATTCAAGAATTATTTAAATTATTAAAATTTATATTATTTAAAATTCTTTTAAATTTTATTTATTTAATTATTTAAAATATAAGAAACTTAATGTAAAACAAGAGCAATAGATGGGACAGACATCAAGATATAGTATATAAGGCATCCGATTTGAAATCAGGAAGACTCAAAATCCTACCTCATTTATTTGTTAGCAATATGACACAGCAGTAGGTTATTTGACCTAAATGTGTCTCAACTACTTAATCTTAAAAATGTGGACGCTGGACTCCATGGTTTCTAAGGTCTCCTCCAGCTCTACATGTATAATTCTATGATTTTTCAATAATGAATTAATAAGCAAGTACTCATTAAGAAACTGCTATATGCAAAGTGCTAAAGATAAAAATAGAAATAATGATAAAATCCCAACTCTCAAGGATCTTGCAGTCAATCGAAATGTGTTGTTTTTACACATGTGTATAGAGAATAAATACAGAACAGTTGCTATTGTTGTTGGTAGTTATCCTTTATTCTTGAGAGGACCATGGAATCAGGGAAGTGATGTTCAAATGAATTGAATGTAAGGGAGGCTGTGTTGTGCAAGGTCATCAGTCTCACTTTCTTCTCACCATCCATCTGGGATTAGCGATCAGATACAGCCCAGGATGACTGGAGATAGTCTTCACAAAATAGGGAGGGAAAAGGGCCAAAAGCTGCAGAGTTCATTCAGGAAAGGATTGGTTAATCTCTAGTGAGAAAATAAGGGATTCTATGAAGTCCAAGTGAGGATCGAGTGACTCTAGACATGGGGAATGTACTATAATCTATGGAAAGACATAGAGAAAGAAGAAGAACAAAGAGAAACCCCATTTCTTTGGACTGGCTAGTACAGCAAGGGAAATAATGTATAATGATGATAAAAAAGATAGGTTGGGTCTAACTGTGAAGGATTTTAAAGGCATTTTAAAGGATTTTTAAAGGGAAATTTATGTTTGAATGTAGAGGGGAAAAATAAACCCTGGAGTATTTTGACTAAAGTTAAGGAAAATTGCTTTGAAAGAAGTATTAGAATAGGGAAAGACAAGGCAATGAAATCAATTCAGAGACCATTGAAATAGATCCGGAAAGAAGTGAAAAGGACCAAAAACTAAAGTGATTATTGTGCACATGGTGAGAATGAAAGCAATGAACATAAAAGACACTGTGGAGAAAGAAACAAGATGAACCAGCAATTGATACAATAAATGGGGTAAGAAGGAGAAGAGCTGAGGTTAATGCCAAAACTATAAACCTAGGAGACTGGACAAATGATGGTGATCTGCTCAAAAAAGAAGAAATTTGGAAGTTGGGGAAGATAAAGAAGGAAAGATAATTTGAACTATATCATTTAAACATAAGTTTGAGATATCTACAAGATATCTAGTTTAAAAGTCCAATAGGCAGTTGCTGCTGCTGGTCTAAAGTTATTATGAGACTGGGGTACACATAAACATACATACAGAGAGAGAGAGAGAGAGAGACAGAGACAGAGAGACAGAGAGACAGAGACAGACAGACAGACAGACAGACACACAGAGAGAGAAAGAGAGAGACAAAGTCAAAGAGACAGGGACACAGAGACAGAGACAGAGAAGGAGAGAGACAGACAAGACAGACAGGGACAGAGAGAGACAGAGAGTCAGAGAAACATAGACACAAACAGAGAGACAGAGACAGAGAGAGAAAAAGAGACAGACAGAGGGACAGAGAGAGACAGAGACAGAGTCAGAGAAATACAGGGACACAGAGAGACAGAGACAGAGAGACAGAGAGAGAAAGAGAGACAGATACAGAGAAGGAGAGACAGAGACAGAGAGAAAAGGAGAAAGGGGGGAGAGAAGGAGATAGAGAAAAGGAGAGGGAAAAACAGCTTCATGACAATTCCTTTTCAGCTTTTCATTGGCAGTTATTTGCATAAAGATATCTAGTAATTAAACCAAGGGGAGCTGGTGTAGTTACCAAGAGAAAGTATAGATAAAAAAAAAAATAAAGAGGGAAAATGAAAACGTCTTAGATAGGAATGAAAAGAAGCAGGATTTAAAATCAGATCTTCTGACTCCCTAGACACTATTTGTTCTTAGTCTTTTTTCCTCACAAAATAAAAGACCAGGACAGGGTATAATTTCTACTTTCCTGGCCAAAGGTATGACCGTTCCTGGAGGTAATATTGTATTGTTACTTATGACTATTACGAAAATGTAGCATATAAAGTAACATGAGAGGATCTTTAATAACATAAAATAGAAAGTGGGTGCAATCATTGCTGGAAAATGCTAACTATGGTTTTCAAATTAAATTCTACTACTTGGAGAGCCTCCGTCAAGAATAAATAAACTGAAATTTTTCAAATAAATCCAGAGCTAAAGATATTATTTTAGTGTTGTATCATGAATAGAGACTCATTTCTAAGTCATTTTTTTAATTATCATTCATACAACAAGTATTTCAACACCTATAAAGTATAGGGTCTCTAACTCTGTTTTCTAAACATCAAACACTAGTTTAACAAATATCATCTTTCACTTCTTTGTTTTTTGGAAATTAAAAAAATCTATATATACAACAGTATTATATAGTCAATCAATTCCTCTGTGGCCAAGTAGGTCAGTTGATCACAACAAGGAGCTAATGAGGACAAGACTGTCAATTTGATTTCCATCCAAACTGCCCAATTTGATTTCTCTTAAGAATATGTCTTATGGACCCTTCTATCTAGCCTTTGTTTTTTCTTGTGAATCCTTTTAATCTTACCAGGCTTCTCACAAACTCACAAATACATGTCACTGTCCAAAACAGGATATGGAAAGATCAATACAAAATTCATCAGTAGAAAAAATTATGTAGTACTGAAAGAATCAATAGTTTTAACCTCAAACACAAAGGAACATACATTGTTATTAAGCACCCAAATGAAATTGTTTTGAATTCTACACTATATATATATATGTATGCATATTAACTGAATTTATATATCTCAAAGTATTTAGTAAATAATATAAATTTATTTTATTAATAACATGCTATAGAAATAAAAAGATAACTCATTTATTCATTTTAATAGAAACATATACCAATCTATAGAGAGGAAAAGACTACACAAGAAGCATGATATATGATTACACCTTTCTAATTAAGTTATATTCATTTAATAAGTATTTTTGGAAAGCTGAATATGTATTGCAGAACATTATAGAGAAAACAAATACTAAAAATATAACAATAAAAATTATGAATATCCCAGATCTTTCTTCTTTTTTTAAACTCTTTTTCTCTTTTCAACCTTTCCTTCCCAACACTGATAATAGGTATAATTACATCCCCACTTAACAGATGGGGCAACCGATGTGTAGAATAGTTAAGGAATTATCCCAAGGTCACACCTCAATAAAAAAAAAAAAAAAGCTGAGAATCCAGATTTCCTATTTCATCGTCATATTCCATACCTAAATAAAATCATACACTCAAGTAAAAAACTCCTCAAAGAAATTACTCCACAGCTGGGACTGCTGAGTGCACAGAGGTTAAAAACAACCTAATGGAAAAAAGATTTTACTTTTTTCCAATAATACAGAGACAAGAATTGATTTTTTTTTCTTACTAAGGGAAGATGGCTAGAAGATAGAAAACTAATATCTTAATGGCAGGTTTCTTAGACTACAATCCAGTACCATTTAATTCTGCTTAATTTCAATATGTAACAAGCTATCAAGCCAAAAAGACTTCTAGCAATACGAATATTATGAAAAGAGATAAAGGACAAATGATTTAGAAGATAAATTAAGAAATAGCTTAAAAAAAAAGGACAAAAAATGGGACTAAGGGAAAATAATTAGGGTATCACCTAGAAAAACAAAATAATTTCAATTTAACTTGGCATTGCAACATATGAAAAACATTATCCTAATTATTTTTCCAAATTGTTTCATTTTAGAACTCTTATAGAATATTCATTTTTATATTTTACTGAGGACTCAAAAAATTTTTTAAAAATACATTATTCTTAGAATTATTTACTTTAAAGAATTCCAAACATTTTAAAAATTATTTTATTCTGAACTTAATAAAACAAGCATGTTTATAACATACTATAATAGAAAAAATTACAAATGAAATAGCAAATCTATTATATACAACTTACTTTTCTTTTTAAATATATAATATAATTGTGATATAATTTTCCCCTTTTTTTCTTATTTTTTATTTCCCCTCACACCCCAGAGACAGTTCAGATGTGCATATATATTATTTATTTATATATATGTATATATATATAATATATATATATATATACATATATAAAATCATTCTACATATACTTCTACTTACCAGTTCTTTCTCTGAATATACAGAATATACTTTCTTTACAAGTCCTTTGTAGTTAATTTGGGTGTTTATAATAGTTAAAATTATTTATTATTTTTAAAATTATTATATTACTCTTACTATATACAAGTCTCTTGGGATAGCTCATTTTGCTCTTTATTATTTCATGAAAATCTAATGATTTATCTTGATAAATAGTGTAAGATATTGGTCTATGATCAATTTCTGCCGGACAGATTTCCAGATTTCCTAACAATTTTTATGAAATAATGAATATTTATCCCCAAAACTTGTCTTTACACTTGTAAAACAGAAGGTTGTTAAAGCTATTTGCTGCTGTAGATTGAATGCTTACTTTGTTCCACTGATCTATCTTTTTATTTCCTAGAATTTCATTTTAATGTTTAAAATTTAATATTGACCAAAACAGAAATGCTATTTTATAGATTTAAAAAATGAATTGATACATTCACTTTTCATGTCATCTATTTTATTTTTTATTTTATTTATTTGATATTAAGAATTTTCACTTTAACCCAAACCAAAACCAAATTAAAAAGGCAAAATTTCAAGTGATATACATGATTATTAAAATATGTTAATAGCATGAAAACTTTTAAGACCAGCAGAAAATAAATCATCAATGCCAGTAATCGTTTAAACAAATTATAATACTAATTAGATGTCTTTGATATTTAAATGAACCAAACCAATATATGCTTCTAACAGAAAGCTAGTAATTTGATTTTTAAAAATTAGTCAAAAACTGTACTTAAAGATAGGCTCTGAAATATTTGTGGAATAAATGAATTATAGCTATGAGATATCTAAGGAGTCTCTATTTATGCTAAAACATTAAAATAATTTTCAAAAACTCTATATTTGTTGCAAAATATTAGTTTACGTTCCCCTGGCAAAGGCTCCTCAAACTTAAGACCCATAGAAAGTTAAATTAAACCAACATTTGTTAAGCATCCAATATATTCTTAAAGCAATAGATCACATATATAATATATACATGCATGTATGCATATAACATTACACATGCAATACACATACACAAATTATTGCTTATATGTAGAACATCCTTTCATTTTCACAGCTATTTTGTGAGAATACAGGTGAAAAGACAAAGGGTCCAGGGTCCTCGAAGTCATTCTGTTTCTTGACTAGGTGACATCTAAAGGTAAGAGTGTGATGCTATGATCCATGATATATTATAACACCAAAACAGTCATTTGCTCTAGTCTAGAAAATGGTGAGTATTAAGTTGTGGAAGTACAAGCCCACTAATTCACTCAGAGCCATGAATTGATCCAACCATTTTAAAAAATAATTTGGAATTATATGCAAGAAGTCAGTTAAATAAGCATTGCACTACTAGGCAGGAAACTCCAAAAAAATTGAAAACAGATGGAAAAAACCCATATGTATAAAAATAGTCATAGCTACATTGTTTGTAATGGGAAAGACCTGAAAACAGAGACAACTAAGAACTGTGGGAGTAAACAATGGCATATGAATTTAATAGAATAGTATTGTGCTGTAAGACAGGATGAAATGTATGGATTCAGAGAGTCTTGGGAAGTCTTGTGCAAAATGATACATAGTGAGTTGAACAGAACTTTGAGTCAATCTATAGAGCTACAATAACATAAAGGAAGGGAGGGGGAATTGAGACTTAAGAATTTTGAAGACGACAATGAATGATAAACCAGATCTTCTGAAGAGTGATGATGAATCACACTTCCCAATTCTTAACACAGAGTTGATTAAATAAGAGATTTTGTAGATTTTCTGATACAATTAATTTGTTTTATTTCATTGTTTATTTGTTACAAAGGAAAATTTGTATTGTGAGGTGTCAAGGAGACAGAATTGGGGAAATGACAGTATTACTCTTTTCTCTCAAAAAGAAAAATAGAATCAATGATTTTTTTTAAATACTCAGAAAAGGATAAAAATGCATAATGAACACAAACTGGGCGGTGTTGGTTCTATTGTGAGAAATGTAATGTATGCTTTAACACTAGAAGGAGCAGAGTTTAAGAATATAACACAGGCTGTAACAATTGATGCAAAGCATTTTATTATCCAAAGAGCAAATAAAATGCAACTACAGACAAAAAACTTAAAATATAATTATATCTGTTTATAATTATTTGTATTTAAAATACATTTACAAGTAAAAATATTATCATAAATTATAGTAAAATATTTTTAAAGTCTTGTAGCAATTAATATGTCTAGTCTTTCTAGTATATAAGTATTGTATAAGTTTTAGATTCAATAAGTTTTATTAAGCTAAATTTAGATTATATGAGTTTTAGATTAAATGCATTATTATTATTATTATTTATTTTCTTTTTTCTGCTTCAACTGAAATATTAGGTCTTTCAACTAACCAGCAAGCACTGTGGCACTGTGGCACTGTGGCACTGTGGCAAATGCTGGAGATTGTTTTTTAGAAAGCCAGAATAGTCCCTTCCCTTAAGGAGTTTACATTCTGAAAAGTATATTTATTGAGGTTTGTTAAATTTGTGTTTTAAATAAGTAAATGAAAAACAAAAAGAATTAGCATAGGAAAGACCAGACAGACAAGAAAAGACTAAGAGATTTAGAGAGGAAGGAATGACTTGTTTCCATATGCATTCTGCTTGACTTGAACTTCATGAACATAGTGCACCCAACTGTGTACCCTTTGACACCTTACCTGTTTTTCAGTCTTTTTTTTTTCTTCAGGTTTTTCCCTATTAGATTGTTTAAGATTAGGAACTGTAGTTTTTTTTCTTAGTTGCACTCCACTTCCAGAGTTCTTTGTGAGGCTCAAATGTGATATTTGTAAAGTGCTCAGCATGATACAGGCACATAATAGGAACTTAATAAATACTTGTTCCCTTTCTCTCTGCTCCCTCCAATTTTGAATGCAAAACTAAAGACATGAGAAAGGACATTTTAAGAACAGGTAATTGTTACCAAGTCAATTTGGCTGGGATGTTTGATGAGCCGTAGTAAGTTGGAGCCAGATTGGAAGAAGGCTTAGATTCCAAGCAAAGTTACTATTTTTGGCAACAAAAATAATAATACATCTACATAGTATTGCTAAGGTTTGTGAAACCCTTTCCTTGCAATAATATTATTAAGTAAGTTCTTTAAGGGTTTCTCAGCAAGTCAATTTGATAATAAGTGGTGAGATGAAACTCAAAGTATAACCTTCTGCTCTCTATATTGTATAATTATGACAGAATAAAACAAGTATAACATTGCAAATAATTATTTCTAAAGCTATACAAGAAGTTTATGTTTTTTAAATATCACAATACTTTTTTCCTGAACCTTAAAAAACTGTAAATAGACACATCCCCAAAACTATGAACAATTGACTGAAATAAATCTAATAGATTCATTTTGACCCTGAAAAGTATTCTCCACGAGAGAATATATTAAACAAAAAAATTTTTTTCATAAAATCTCTATGTATAATATCAACCAAATTAAGCAAGTCCCCTTTTATTATTAGAAATAAGGCCATCAAAAATTCAAAGAAAGATTCAATAACCCCAGTGCATTTATTGGTATAACAACATTCACAACCTTGAATCAATTACGTGACATGTCAAAATAGGAAAGATTATATATTCTCTTCCTCCCCTAGGGTAAAATATTAATTCACACTCGAGTTTAAACCATGTTTTATAAACACCTGTGAAATTCACTTTGTTCAAATGGATTCATGATACATTGTTTTAATTATTCAATCACAAAGATTCACCAGTTCCTTCTGGCTTTCTTCACAATGATTTGTTTTTGTTTTATTAAGTTGTTTTTTGCTCAGAAAATATCACAAATTATTATTTCATCTAACAATTAAGTTGGATCAATCGGTATCCAGATTATGTTGATTATAATCTGAATAGACCTGCAGTTCCAAGAAATTTGAAATTATTCATAAATTATAGTGGGGTGAAAGATAAGTAGAAAAACCTTAGAAAAATCATGTTTTAAAAAAACATCTGTTCTGGGTCTTGAAAAAAATATGAAAAAAGCTTATGTATTAAAAATGAAAGGATGCTAGCACAATTTATTTGGAGGTTAAAGAGATTTAGCAAGAAACATGTGAGAATCTTTTACCTAAATCAAGCTTATCTTCTGCTATCTCCAGAACAGAACTAAATTCTTTAAGTATTTAAATTAATCATCCTATGATTTTTCCACATTCTAGAAGGATTGATTTTCTTCCTTCCAGTGCTCATGAGATAAAAAGATGTGAGGAGTGATAAAACTCTTCATCTCATGGTTTGCTTTCATTGGCTTTCACCTGAATATATGTTTTATTGACAATATAGCCCTATATTAAACAAAACCTTACCTTAGATTGAAATCTCTAGTAGGAATATACAATTTTGTGGGAAACAAGACAGAAAGCAATCATTTTCCATGAAGAAAAATAACTTTAAGAATATTTTAATAATGTCTTCTATGCTAAGGGTTATTTCTGAACATTGATACTGTCATTAACCAAATTCATCTCCCTACATTACATCTCTCTCTATTCCAATTTATCCTTCACTCGTGTCTTGAACAATTTTCCTAAAGTGCGTATCTAACCCTGTCACCCTACCTCCTTCTCAATAAATGTCAATGCTTTCCCATAACTTCTAGGATTATATAGAAAGTCCTTTGTTGTTTTTATTTTGAAGAGTGAAACAGAGGGAATAATTTAATGCCCTCAAATTTTTTTTAAAAATATACTCTATCTAGTATTGAATTAATGTCATTGGACTACTCTTCACTGGATTATTTGAATGTTAAGGCACACCTGATAAATCTTGCTTTTCTCTTTAATGTATACACTTCGATAAACTGCAACACACTGATCTACCATACTTGATAGGCCAATGATGATCATTGTAACTAAATCAATCATTTTTCATATGGCATAGGCTTGCAATTATTTATATGGATCAGGAATTCTGTAGATAATGGGCCATTAAGAATTGTGCTTTCTAAGCCACAGAAAAAGTTGTGAGAACAAACTTTATGAGAACAAACTATTTATATATAAATTATAAATTAGCTTTTAATTAACTATGAACTGATATTTCCATACCAATTCTATACAAGTTCTACTTGCTGTAACAGGCAGTTGACTATCACAGTTTTCCCCTATTACCTCTACAGGTCAGGAAATTACTAACATGGGAGATTCTATAAGAAAACAAAAATACTTTGAATTATCAAATTTCATAAACCCTCAAATTAAAAAAATAAAGGCCTCTTTCACTTGCTCTCAGACTTGGAAGAAAGAACAACCAAGTCTTTCAAGAAAAGTAAACACAAAACTAGACCTACATCTGTTCTTTTCTTTTCCAGATCTGAAGTATAAAATAAGAGAAAGGGCACATGTTATTTGTCATTCATAAAAATCAAATTCAAAAATACTTCAGCCTCACTAACTGATTCAGAAAATAAAGTGCATAAGGGTATTTCCAGAGAAACCCCAAAGTGTGAGAATATTTCTCATCTGCTCAATTTCAGGATTTGGATTTGATGATACTTGAAAACACTTTAGGTTCTTAAGTACAGTGAAGTATAAAGCTGGTACCAGCTTACTATAGGGACTTCTGATACAGGAACAGAAAAGGACCTAAAAGCCGGCTCTCTGATCGCTTTAACATATGTACCAAACATATGAAAAATAGCATATTGTTCCCTGAAAGTCCATAAAAGACTTGTGTCCTTTATACTTTGGACTGATGAAAAGACTCTGTCCATAGCAATAGTCTGTTTGGGGAACACTTTCTCTTTGATTACTGGTTTCTGCATTATAGACTGATCACAGTAAGATCTGACAGCACAATCCCTCAGCTTTCTCAGGGAGGGAATTTATTTATGGCGAGAAGGGTCAATGATGCCGATGGGAAACATTTTTGAAGATTTGCATCTCACCTGCTCAACTCAGCACAATACAATCATGTTGTGAAAGTCTTTTTGCTGCCTACTAGTGAAAGTCAAAGTGACTTGTGTTGCACCCTCTGGCATGTAAGAAATGTTCTTTGACTACAGGGCAAAAGGAAAGGACTTTGAAATTTGCTAAGAGGTTAACTTCCATTTTTTTCCTTTCCAATAAATATTAAATTCTTTATGGGGATAAACATTTCAAAAATAACCGCAGGAATTTTGATGCTTTCTATTTTAAGTAGTAAATCATTTTTTCTGCCCAGAGAAAGCTACATATTTAAATTTTTTAATGATCCCTTTTTGAAGTCACTAGCTACTATTTTTTGTTCAACAGTATATAATGGGAAAAACACAAGCCTTAGATTCAAAAGGCCTACTCCTGGTTCAGCTACTAAATAGGTAACCTTGGCCAAGGCATTAACCATCTCAAAATTTTCATTGCTTTATCTGTAAAATGGGTAAAATAACAGCTAATATGTCCATCTGTTAGGGTCAGCAGCAGAAAAGTCCTTTATAAATTCTAAATCAATATAAATATCAATCATCATTTTTATTAAATACTGATATGCTTAACAGACCAAATCATGCCAACTTTTGTTTCATGATGAATGCTCTCTTTTCCTTAATCTATTAATATATTTATTTAATAACTGTTTTTATAATATTACATAAAAGATATGTGTTAAGCACAATATTACATATAATATTTGACATATTTAGAAAATATTTTACTTGTTTTCATAATAAATCACCATAAGCATACAAAAACAAAATACCAAAAAAAATGTATTGCTTTGCATCTATGCATTTCATTAGAAAAGTCAACTTTTTTCATACTTATATTTATTTATTTTATATTCAGATTGTCTCTATTTTTATGTGTTCTTCTTGTCTCTCTCATTATAAGATAAGATCCCTGACAAAAGGAATGATTTCATTCTTTATACATGCATTGCCAGTGCTTGACATGAAATAGGTTGTTCATGTGACTGATTGATTGAGGATCTGAATTGGGGCCATGGCCTGTGGACATTAACCTATCCCAAACTGTAGAATTGTTTTTTTATTAATTACTTAGTGTCACAGAAGATGTTCTTACTAAATATGAGGATGACACAAAGCTGAAAGCATAACAGTCAGGATCAAAAGAAAGAAAGAAAAAGAAAAAGAAAAACAAGAGACAAATGGACCAAATATAGTAATACTGATCATAATTCGAACATATCTAAAATCATACTATTTAAACTAAAAAAAAACTTTCATGAGAAGGTGAGTGACTTATTAATTTACTGAAAAAGAAAAATAATGCAAAAACAGAAGATACTTCCTTCTGTCCCATAGAACATTTACTTATAACAGAAGGAGGAAAAAAGAAGGGGTAAAAATTTGAGCAAAGTTAATCAACACATCCATAAACTCTGATATTAAATGTAGTTGCATGCTATAATCCACTCCATTTTCCCCCACAAAAGTGGGAAAAATGGTGATTTCTCATATCTTTTCTTTAGGGCCAAGTTTGGCAATGATAATTTCATTAAATTGCCTTAATTTTGCTTTGCAAGTTGTTCTTTCTACTTATAATGGGTTGTATTGTGCATATTATTTTCCTGGTTCTGCTTACTTCATCCATTTTCATTATTCTATCCTCTCTCTCTCTCTCTCTCTCTCTCTATATATATATATATATATATATATATATATATATATACATATACACACATATATAATGTATGTATATATAATCTATATTACATATATATATGGAGGTATGAATATATATCCTCCCATGATTATTTATATTCTTCATATTCATCATTTATTTGACTCAAAATAATGTTTTATTACTTTTATTAATCTCGATTTGTTTAGCCATTCATCATTTGCCATCTGCTTTGTCCTTTGTTCTTTGCTATTACTGACAGGGCTGTTATAAATAGTTTAATACATCTAAAACTATTCATTCTATTTGATCTCCTTGAGGTTTAGGTCTAGCAAGAAACCACAGGGTATGGATATTTTAGGCAATTTCTTCCTATAAATCCAAATTTATTTCCATTATGCTTGAATTAATTCACCTAGACTACATTACTGTGATTGTCCTTCTATAATCTCTCCTTTACTAACATTATTCTCATCTTTTGTCATCATTCCCTCATTAAAAACTGGAGCAACTTCTTGACACTTCTTCATTTGAATAAACATAAGATTTATAGCATATAATCTTTCAACATTTATCCATTAGTAAATGGTTTTAGTCTTATATATTTGTACTTCTTCCCTTTATTCAATGTATATCAGACCCTTATCAAAGATATTTGATTTTAATGTGTTTTGTTTGCTTTCTTCTTTTCCAATACTCCTCAATTTCCCCCAATAAACCAATTCTTTTCCTATCCTAATTGTGTTAATTAAGATAGTTGGGGCAAATTTCATGACATTAAAATGTCAATTTTGATCATTTCTATCTCGTTAAGGTTATTATTGGTACTATGTTTGGTCCATTTTTATAACCATAATATCTAAACTGTGACATTCACCAAGCAGGTGCTCAATAAAAGCTTATTGAATAAATGTTTAAATATTAAATATATAGACATATAGAGTCATTGTTATATAATTGAGAAGGCTAACCTTATCAGACATCAGATGCTTTGAAATATCACCTCTATTCCTCACCTTCCAGAGCAAAAGTTGTACCAGTTGCAATATTATATGCCAGCAACTAACGATACACCAAACTGAATCTCCCTTGAGCAATTTAAATTAATACTAAAGGTACATTTCTCTATCTACAAATAGTGTGTGGGAATACGAGGGTCAGAATCATTCATACATTGCAGTTGCCCCGTATACATAACCTAACTCCTGTAGTATTTATGAAGTTTGTCTATTTCTTGAGTGGCTCTTGATAAAGTTATGAAATTCACCTTGGATGGCTCCCAACATACTAAAGACTAGATCTCTCTTAACCATAGACAAAAACTGGGTAGGCAGTAGAATTAGTCCATTTTCCCAAAAAATATAATCAATTTTATTACTAGATATTTTACCCTTGTGATTAATGATAGAGTCTTTTTTTTCCCTAGTGGTAGTAGGAAGAATTAGAATGGTAATCAAAAAATTATCCTATAAGGCTTAAAATGGTTAATGTTCCTACATTATTGAGTTCAGGGAATGACTTACTTACCTAGCAGGATCTAATCATATTCTCTATATTTCTCATAATTAGAAGTGCATAGAGACTATATTTTGCATCACAATGCACTTTTTTCTTTAATTACTAATTTCTTATGGAACATACTGTCTCAGCAAAAAAAAAGTTAGAACATATTTTTAAACAGAAAATGACCTAGTAATGAAATTTGCTAAGAAATTTGCAACACCATATATTTTATCAATATAATTTTTTAAATGGTCATTCCTATGCCTCTCCTGGATTGTCCCATATTTTTTAAAGTTCTAGTGATATTTACTGATTATTGAAGGATATACAATTATAAGGGGAAAAAGAGGATTTTGAAATTTCAGTAAAAATGTATCTTGTCTACTAGAAGTATCAGCTGTGAATAGAAATTATTTTGTATTTCCTAGTTAATTTGCAAGGAGTTCATTTGCTATTGGTCTCATATTCAATATATTTAAGAAATTGACTCAAATGTATTAGTCTAAGAATCATAATCCAATAGATAAATGGAGAAAGGATAGGAATTAGACATTTTCAAAGGCAATACTCTAAGCTTTCAACCAGAAAAATATGAAAAATGAAAAGATGTTCGAAATCACAAATAGAGCATTGCAAATTATAGCAACTTCCAAATTCCATCTTATACCTACAAGAATGTCCAAGATGTTCTAAAAAAGGAGTAAGAAAAAGGACAAATTTGAAGAGCAATACAAAAACAGCTGGAGTTATGAATTGGTCCAGCCAATTTGGAAAAGAACTTGGAAATATGCCCAGAAAGTTGCCAAACTCTATATATCCTTTGAGTCAGCTATACCACTGTTTGGCCTTACTTAAAAAAATCCAATATGAGAATAAAAATCTATATGAAAATACTATTAAAATATTTTAGCAGCTCTTTTCAAGGTAATAAAAAAATTGAAAACTAAAAAAGACATTCTCCTATTCTCAAATGCCTAAATAGATATATGAATGTAATAGAATATTATTGTGCCATTTTTTAAAACGACAAAATGAGCAGTTTCAAAAGAAACAAGAGTTTTATGAACTGATGCGGAGCTATGTGAACATAACTAATATAACAATTTATTACAATGATAACACTATAAAGAAAAACAACTTTGAAAGACTTTAGAACTAATCAAAGCAATGATAAATTCAGAGCTTAAAGGAATAAAAAGTGAAATACAGCATTCACCTCTACAAAAGAGGCAATGAATCCAAAAATGAAAGGAAAAATACATATTTTCATATTCGTTTTGGGGATTTATTTAATTTTTCCAAAGTTTATTTTGGTTTGATTTTGGGGAAAGAGTGCTCAATGGGGGTGGGGGGGAGGTTATATGGAAAGAACAAATTAACCTATAAATTGCTTATTGATTTAAAAAAAATGAACAAACAAAAATGTGTAAAATACTCTCATCTCCCCCTCCAAAAAATGTTTCAAGAATCATTATAGTAGAGGAAGGGAAAGAGACAAACTATGGATCTATCTCAAATTTTTCAGTGAAGGAACTACTCTTAGGTGTGATACTGCCTGTTCTATATACATAGTCACTTATGGAACTGATACTAAGTGAAATATAAGGAGAATAATTTACATGATAACCAAAATCAAGTAAGGGAAAACCACTTGGAAAGACTTCAAAACTCTGATCATTTCTGTGACCAGTTCTAACTTTGGGGATATACACCCCCCACCTCTGGGTACAGAGGGGACATCCTAAAGCTGGGGAATGAGACATATGTTTTCAGATATATTTTCAGAGATATACATTTTAAAGGGAAAGCTTTGGTAAATAGGGACAGTTAGTGATTATTGATTATGATATGTAAAAGTAATGAAAAAACTGTCAGAATTTCTTTTAACACTGGAAGATTGTGTTCAAAAAGAAATATAAAAAAGCATTTTGTTGCCACTGCATTGAATTTCATAAACACTTCCTTCAATAACCATATATAAAAGTCTCAAATTTCATATTTCATATCACTTTTGTTTGTTTTTCTCTATATATTGAAATGTTTATGCTTTTCCCCAGTGAGAAATACACCAAATTTTCCACTTAGGAATTATGGTTCAAACACATGGATTCCAACCATGCACTCTAATTAGGAAATTTAGGTAGCATAAATGAGCTGAGTGGGACTATGTATGATAGGACAGATGCTAAGAATCAGACAATATTTCAGGACAAATGATAGGGAAAGACAAGCCAAAATAAAATCCCAGATGGTGTGTTTAATAACATCATAGGCGCATGTAACTATCAGCAGGATATCTGTCCTTCCATTCAGATTAGATAGGTGATGAAATCAGCTCCTAGGGAATTTTACACTGCATCAAGGAGGAATTTATAAGACATGATTTGATGAACTAAGTAATAAGGAAGATATCAGGATGAATTTTAAGTAATTTAAATGATTCTTGTCTTAACAGAGGGATATAAAGAATATAAATGTAGAATATAAATTCTTCAAAGTCAAGGACTTCCTTTGTTTTGTGTTTGCAAACCCAGTGCATATCACAGAGTCTTGAAGACTGGAAGCACTTAATAAATGCTTGTTGAATTGATTATAATCATGAGAGGCAGCAGAGTGTAGTGGATAGAGTACTGAATTTGGAGTTAAGAAGATGAAGTTTCAAGTTATAAACTGTGCTATACTGAGCAAGTTATCTACTCAGTTCCTGATCTGTATACGGTTCCTTCCCATTTTAAATCTAGAGTCCTCTGATCAATTTATTAATAAACATTAGTTAAGCTCCTATTCTGTTTTAATGGGGATATAGACAAATATATAAGTTTTTATCATCAAGGAACTTATATACTCTTGAAAAAATTATAACTTACAGCATAATGCATTAGTCTTCTCAGAATTTTGTCATATATCATATTTAGAACTTATAAAAAAATAAAAGAGGTATTGCTTTCCTATTTAAAAGACAAAAAAACTGAAGTTCCAGCAACTTGAAAATTTTATGACTGCAGATAGTCACACTGGTAAGAAAAAAGCAGAACCAAAACTTCAATTATGGCCTTGAAACTCCAAGTCGCTGCTCTTTCCAATTTCCTATCCTCACACAGGATGAAATCAGAATAATTCAATTATTGGAATATTAGCAAGAGAGAAACAAACAAAAGTTATAGCCATGAAAAAAAATCAAATATTTTTCTGGCTTTTAAAATGGCTGTATTCAGTCATCCAATTACTTTGACAACAGCTGCATGACTGAATTCAATCAGTTTTCTCAAAGTAACCACTGTGAAATAGATTAAATATTTAGGAATTTTTTAAAAAATATTAATTTCTGTATGTACACATAGCCTATAACAATAGCTCTTGAGGTGTTAAATAATATTAAAAGATACATTCAGACATTTTCTATTCTCCCATGTCACCATCCTTATTTTTTCTTCTTTTTCATCATCTTTTCCAGGTAGATGAAGGGAAAAGTGGAGTCAAATTCAGTTTCTTGAACGAATTGTATACATTGACAGAAGACATTATCTTCTGTCAACACTGGCAAATAATGTGGCTGAAGAATTAATGGAAACCCCAAGAACTTATTCTTTCCTCAATTTCTACTAGTGCTGACACAATTCTGATATTCATCTATAATATAAATTTCCTGGAACTCAATTTCTGTTTCTTAAGTAGGTAAACTGAGTGGGAAAGGGCCAAGAAGGCCAGATATTTCAGGCTTTAGCTTGCAAATAGTAATAAATAAGGTAACACTGAACCAAATGATGGTATTTTTTTTCCCTCTGGAATAGACTTTCTTTCAGTTGAAAAAAACTGAACTTGAAAGGTCAGAAGTTTAAATTAAATATCAAAAATCTTTTCTGTTGATACAATTGTCACATGAACCTCTTGAGCACATATAATTAGACTGGAAATCTTATTAAAACAGGCTCAATGCCTGGTAATATTTCTATTATTTCTACCTCTAGCTATAGCCATAACAGAAGGCTGGAACCACATGTAAAAGTAATTCATATCTGTTAGCCAGGTTTTGCCAAGAATTAGGGAGCAGGATCATTCAATCTCATTCAATTATGTCTGAGAGTTAATGAGTAGGCAATCCCAATCTCCTAAAGTATATACAGAATAAAAAGAATTTTAAAAATACTTAAGATAGATTATATTTCATAACCATTATGACAATACTTCATCTTCTTGAATTGTTAGAGAATAATTGCTCATAGATGAAAGAAACCTGTTTCCCTTAAGAAAAACTCTCCCACAGTTATGACATTGTCAAGTGAGATTTTCTTCAAGTTTCTCAGGACAGGACAAATATTCTGCTTCCAAGATCATACAGAGAATATTTATAGGATAATAAAGGAAAGTTTTCCTCTCACCCTAGGCTTTAAATAACCTAGTATCTTACTGCAGGTTGAAGAATTAGGCAAATTAAATTATAAATTGCATTATAATTTCTTATATAGTGTTTATGTTTAGTCTCGTGCAAAGAATCTTGAACTTAAAATTTAGGTTTATTCCCAACTATCCAAAGGATATTAATTGTCTGTATATATGAGACTTTGTTCATTCTGTGCTTGTCTTTCCATGATATAAAAATTTTAAAATCAACTGAGTGAGGGAGAAAAATAATCAATGAAAATGTCTTCATTCAATGAAAATGTCTTTATCACCATATAGGGCAAAAGATAAGATGAATGATATATGCAACATTCAGCTCAATGAATATTCATTTTTCAGTTTGTTAGTATATAGCTTTCTCTTATCACAATCATGAGTAACTGCCCCCTATTATTTTCAGTGATATGTAATTGTCTTATACTCTACTTCAGATGAATACCTATAATACAAAAGGAAAAAGATCAGTTGACATCTTCAAGGAATTCTAATACCCCAAAAGTCTTCCGAAAAACTATTGTACCACCTGGATAACACTGAGAATCCGGAAATATCTCCATTCCCATTTTGTAGAAATAACTCATTCTCCAATCACAAAACATTATGATTTTTTAAATTAAAGCACTAAGAGAACAATACCACAGAAGACAATGGATCTCCTGAGATTTACTATATATATGCGTATTTATCTGCAACTGTGGAAGGCATATGTCCTCAATTTTCTTATTATTTTTTCCTACAAAATTACAAAGGTCATTTAAAGGAAATCATAATAAAAAAAAAGTTTTAAATAGTATTGGTCTGGGAATTAAGAAGAACTGGATTATTAGTTGTGTGACTTTAAGCAAACAACTGAGCCTCTCAGGCAATGCTCTAAAGTAATAAGATCTTGATGGGGGGTGTTTTCTCTTCTGGAAGTTCCTATAATAGTAGCTTGATATATCTAATAAAAATATATAAAGGTATACTTTGACCTCTTCAAAGATTGTTTTATCACCCAAAGCAGCCTAATAGTTGTCCACTATAGCAGTATTTGGATGTCTAGGCAAAGGAGTGCTGTTATTAGAAATTAAATTGGTGTTCTCAGATAATTCACTTTTCTAGGCCAAACTAGAACTAATCAAACTAATCAAAAGATTCACTGGAGTTGAGTATCCTTTTGAACAATTTCAAACCAAAAAAATAAAAAAGATTATTTTTTAAATGACTATACCTGTAATTTAATTGGGAGCTTCCAATGCGAAACTTCTCAACTTATTCATTTGTAGCTGCTGTTTTGCAACTTCGACTTTTAGGGTCCCTGGGAGTCTATTTACCCAGAGTCACACAGCCAGCATATATCAGAATTAGGACTAGAATTCAGCCATGTCTTCCTATGCCCAAGACTAACTCTAACACTAAGCTGCATTACCTATCATTATTTAAATAATAAATCTTATCATTAATGTCATTCCATATAAAAGATGGAAAAGGATCCACATGTGCAAAAAATGTCTGTAGCAGCTCTTTGTGTGGTGGCAAGGAACTGGAAACTGAGAGGATGCCCATCAAATTGGAGAATGGCTGAAAAAGTTATGGTCTATGAATGTTATGGAATATTATTGTTCTACAAGAAATGACCAGCAGGATGATTTCAGAGAGGTCTGGGGACACTTACATGGGTTGATGCTGAGTGAAATAAATGACTAGAAACAAAAAAACATTGTGCACCGCAACAACAGGATAATGCAGACCAACTGTGATGGACATGGATCTTTTCAACAATGAGGTCATTCAACTAACTCACTTCCAATAGACTTGTAATGGAGATCTGCATCTAGAGCGAGATCTGTGGAGACTGAATGTGGATCAAAGCATAGTATTTTCACCTTTTTTTTCTTGTTATGGTTGTGGTTGTTTGTCTGCTTTTTTTTTTCTTGTGCTTTTTTTTTCTTTTGATTTGCACAGCATGATGAATTTGGAAATATATGTAGAAGGATAACTGATTATGTTCAGTTCAAGGCTTTATGACACAGCAGAGGACCACAATGATAATGGAGCAACAATGAAGTTCAGATTAAAGCCAACATGACCAAACAGTGCAAAATTAAAGACTATAATTCTACAAAGGAAAACTGCAAAAGAAAAATTGTTGTCAGGAATTTTTGTTTTGTTTTATCTTTATTTATTTTTGTTTAATCTATATGAGATGATTTGAATCTTTGGGAAGGGGGAAAGAGGGAGAAATACAAAGTTTTGCAAAGATGAGTGTTGAAAACTGTCTTTGCATGTAATTGGAAAAATATAAAATACTCTAAAAATAAAAAAAACAATTTATTTTGGACCAAACCTGCATTAATAATTCAAATTTCTCTGCATTTGTTAATTCCCCAGAATTACCCCAAAAGTATAATACAATTGTGTATGTGCATTTTTTCTTGATATGGATTTATTTAAACATATGAAAATACATTTTCCTTTTCATTCATGTAACACACAGGACCATCAATATTCATATCCTCAACTTTTTTTGAGCTTAGTTCTGGAGAAATATGTGTTTATGAGTGAGGATCATGAAAACATAACCAGGCTTGATGCTCTTGATATGCAGGGCCTCATTTTTAATCATAATTATCCCAAGTGCATAATAATAGCCCCTATTCAAACTAAATGCCGATATCCCACCAGATCAATTAATTCTTTTATCTGATTGCAAGAAATATTAACTATAGTATTTAAGAACCTACTTCAAATTGACTGTACAGTTCAGTTAACTATCATTCCAAAATATTTTTTTAAAAGGGTCTTAGCAAAAAATGAATCAACTACTCTTAACACATTGTTTTTAAAACAAATCTATAAATGCCTTTATCGTTAGCATATAATTAAAGTTTTACAGTAAATGAGATTTTGGAAATAACCCCCCAAAAAACTTTCCTTCATGCATTTCAGTTTCTTAAAATGAGAAAAGTAGTTTAGGTGCAAAAAGTAAAACTTGAAAAAGAAAAGTTGCATTGCTTTTCCTTTGTCAACTGTTGAGATCATCTTTCTGTATAGTCTCTAAAAATCATTCTGAAGCCTAGCTCTTAAACTGACACCTGTCAGAGCCAACCCAACTAATTAACAGCAAGTCTCTGTGCTTCTGAAACCTGCCAGCAGGGCTACATTTCACAGGAAAGAGCCTCCAGGAGCCTCATGAACTGCTTTTTCCAAGCTATGCAAGAGAAATGTATCTCCATCTCACCAGAAAGACCATATCAAACAGCTGCTCACAAATCTCTTTCCAAAAGCACTTGATTTCTATAATAAACAGAATTAAATAGTGTCCGTGTCTGGCCCCAAACAACAGGGCTGGGCTTTATAACGTGGACTAAGCACATAAAATCTCAATTTAAAATCCAGCTTCTATCATAAAACGGATAGTCTAGGGAAATTTCAGATGGAAATGTTAGCAGGAGCTTATTAACTTACTATTTTTTAAAAGGGTATAAGTAAGTTTTGTTTTAATTATTTTTACTGGAAACTATTTTTAAAACCCTTTTCACTCAACAAAACACCGATTTTCTCTTTTGCATTTCAAATGAGGGTAAGATTAAAATGACTATTCTTGCTCAAATGCCAACACCTTGTCACTCATGCCAAAACAGCTTTATTATATGCACCAACCCTGTCAATTATAATCCACAAAGAGCTGGATGAGACCTGGAGGGTTTGGTCTCTGCCTGCTGGGCAGCCAGTAGAGGGAGCAAAAAATAAATTTCATAAGCTATGTTGATTCCATGATAATTATGCATAACTATTGATGATAACTGGTGGGAGGAGGGACAAAATAAAATGATAGGTTGTTAGAAATAGAAGTTTAACTTTGGGGATTATTTTTTTCCAATCACTCATTTTTCAAATGAAGAAAGCCCAGAGAAGTCAAATAATCTGCCGAAGGCCACACAGTAACCTGCAAAGTTGGAAGTGGAAACTAACCTTATCGGCTCCCAGGTTATTTGTGGGACTTTCCTTGGGACCATTCTGCTTCCCATAAAGTGTGTGACCTAAATGTTTCTCTTCTAGAATTCTCCTGAAAGGATAACTGATTATGTTCAGTTCAAGGCTTTATGACACAGCAGAGGACCACAGTGATAATGGAGCAACAATGAAGTTCAGATTAAAGCCAACATGACCAAACAGTGCAAAATTAAAGACTATAATTCTACAAAGGAAAACTGCAAAAGAAAATTGTTGTCAGGAATTTTTGTCTTGTTTTATTCTTAATTGTAAATCTAAAATTCTTAATGTTTTTCTTAAAAAATTGTAAATCTAAATTCTTAATCTAGTTGTAAGCAAGATGCTAGGAAATACATTAACCCTTTCTGGTTTTGGCATTATTGTTATATTACCGTTGTCATATAACAAAGGGGATTAAAAAGGAAAACCAATATGGCAGAAATGTTCATTTTGTAGTTGTCTTAAGAAAATCCACACTGACTGGTTCCAACAGCTGGTATATTAACCACCTCAGGCTTTCATAAATGCTTCAGGATTTGCTTCTGGCCAGAGGTAATTAAAAAAGCACATCAACTCAGCTGCCATAACTGTGAACCATGCCTAGAGTACAATGTTCATTTATGAACATTTTATTTTAGCAAGGACTGATTAGCTAGTGTCCAGAAAGAGGCAACCAGGATGATGAAGGGGCTTGAACTCACTCCATCCAAGAACCACTTGAAGGAATTGGGTATGTCTAACCTAAAGAGAAAACTTAGGAGGCATGATGATTTCCCTCAATTATCTGAGAGGCTATTATCAACTAATCAATCATTTGTCATTTATTAATTACTCACTATTTCTTAGGCTCTGGGGATATAGTGATAAAAAGGAAAGAGATCTTATATTCAAATGCTGAGTATTTTAATGTGGTAGGTGAGAGGAGAGGAAGAGGGAGGAAGGGAGAGAAAGAGAGAGAGAGAGAGAGAGAGAGAGAGAGAGAGAGAGAGAGAGAGAAAAGGAGAAAGAGAGGGAGAGAAGGGAGGGAAAGAGACAGAGACAGAGAGGAAGGAAGGGAAGTAGAGACAGACAGAGAGGGGGAAGAGAAAGAGAGGGAAAGAGAGAGAGAAAAAAGAGAGACAGAAAGACAGACAGACAGAGAGAAGACAGAGAAACAGAGAGAGAAAGAGATGGAGAGATGGAAGGAGGAATAGAAGGAGAGAGGGAGAGAAGAAAAGAAAGAGGGAGAGAAGGAGAGGGAGATGATGTAATACCGATTTAGCAGCAGGCGAAAAAGGCCTCATGCTGAATATTACTTTTGAGTGGAATCTTAGAGGAAACCATGGAAGGCCAGAGTTTCAGTGATATATATAGCATTTGTGACAAACAGATACTCAGATTCTTCATGTTTGAACTATAGCTAATGACACTTGACCTACTTATCTCACTGAGTGAATGGTTGTTAGAAGATGCAAAAGCACATAGTTGGAAAGTACTTCAATGGTTATCTAGTCTACCAGCATCTGAATATGTATCTTCTCCACAGCATATCCAATAAAGTCATTTAACCTTTATTTTTAGACATCCAGTAAGCAGAACCCCAGGATTCTGAGGAAATCTCTTGCACCTGATGTTGTCTCTTTGCACCTTCTATCCTGTATATATCTTATGTGTAAATACATGTAAAGAGGGAGAGAGACAGACAGAAAAACAAAAAGAGAGAGACAGAGAATTGTGTCCATATTGGATTGTGAGCTCACTGAGGAAAGGGTTCATTTCCACCTTTCTCTGAATCTCCAGCACTGAGTACATGCCTAAAATGAAGTAAATGCTCCACAAATGCTTGATGGCTGACTAATACCTAAGGTATCAAAGAGATTAATCAAATAAATCCCATCAAACAAATCAACAAGATGTATTGTTACTCTGCACAATGGTCTATCATATAAAATTACTTCTTGATCAATATAACTCAGCATTTCAGTTGGATTAGTTCTAAGGTGTGCAAGCAGTCTAAATAAAGCCATTTACAAATATGACCATTATTATTAATTTCTTATCAATTATTTTTAACAAGTCCCATTTTCACTCAATATAGAGAGACATTCTTAAATGAATTTTTAAAAAAGTTTTCACAAAGGATTTGACATTTAAAGTTGGAATAGTTATAAAGAACAAGCCAGACAATTCACATCATAAGATACCTGATTAAGAAGAACTGGATTGTAAAATGATTGAAAAAATATACAAGCAAATGTGGAAAAAGGCCAGTGTGCTAGTAAATGGAAGGGTGTGATTAAACAGGAACATAGTGGATTTTAGGGAATATAGAAAATTAGACTGCTGCTATGTTTCTGGTTCCAGAACAAAATGAGGTTTTAACTCAAAATAGATAATAATCTACCAAGACAACTGTAATTATAGATTTTTTTAAAATTTATTTCACAGGATATGATTGAGGACAAATAGATTCAATAAAAATTGCAGAACACAGCTCCCTATCTCATGCATTTTAACAATGTAAGACTATTGGCAGAGAGTTACAGAGACTTCACTAGGAAGAATTTACATACACTTTAATTCAAAATAGAATGCATTCAAGAACAAACCTCTGGGGAGGAGGGGAAGATGAAATGATTGAGGAAACAAAGGATTGAGCTTCCAAACATATCGATTTATTAAGCAATGTGTGGAAATTACCAACAAATTGGGACCAGTAGTTTTCTTCAGCTTTTGCACTGGACCTCAAATGCAGGAGAAGACAGACTTTTATACATCAAAAGCAACTAATAAGATAAAACCAATTCATTAAAAGGAAACAATTAACCAGTATACAAAATTAGATATTCTGATTTCTAATTGGAAGAAAGATTAGGGAATTTCCAAATTTGGAGAGAAAGAGCAAACATGCATTTCCCTGAAATCAGGAAAGGATGCATCTCATTCCTTCCAAATGTCTATAAATTATCAAAGAAACATGAAAAGAATAACTGATCAGTACAGGGTCAGGTTTCAGGTAAAACATATGAGTTGCTTAAGCTGCCTGTATAATTGTGAGAAAATTCCTTGCATCAATCTTCGGACCTGAGTGGGTTTCTCAGAAGCAGATCCTTAATTAAGGGTCTCTAAGAGCAGTTAAAAGTAATACAGATTCCCAGCCATGCAATAAGGTTTTCTCCCAGTTCCTAACTGAAAAAAGTTTTCTCACAAGACAGAAGTTCGACTAAATCTATGATCAAATAGAAAGGGAACTGAGCTAATTTCAGAATTGAGTTATAAGATGAAGTCAGTGGGATTCACTCAATTTCTATCACTACTTGTTGCCCCAGTCCCATCAATTCCCTCACCTCCCAAAGAGAAACTGAGGCTAGCCCACATTACATGCATAGAGGTAGGTTATATCACATCCACATGCAGAAAAAGGACTGACATCTCAAAATCAGAATATTCTATAGGTGTGCAAGCAGTCTAAATAAAGCCTTTTACAAATATGACCATCATTAATTTTTTTAACAAGCCCTATTTTCACTCAATGTAGAGAAACATTTTAAATGAATTTTCACAAAGTTTACACAAAGGATTTGAGAAGTTTCACATTCAGATTCTCAAATCAATATATCCATCCCTCATTTCTTTTGTTTCAATCTCAAATCGACAACTATCTGAACATGTCCATCTGGATGTCACATGGAATCTTGGATTCAACATATCTAAAGAGAACTCATCATCTTTATCCCTAAACCAACCCCTCTTCCTAATTTCCCTTTTTCTAATGTTCCACAGAAATAAAGAAACTGAGTTTCATCCAGATAAGCAATTCATTCACCAAGGCAAAAAGAAACAAATCCGGCCCAAAGGCTTCCAGTAACACAAAGGGCTCTGGTTTCTGTATAGTTGATATACAATTTGGAGAAAGCCATAAACAAACAAACAAACAAAAAACACTTCACTTCTCATTCTTAGAAAGGATCTGGAGACCTTTGGTGGAGGGGTAGAAGAATAGTGAAGTAAACTGATGAAATCTCCAAAATCAGGCAACTTGTATTTTGAATTTCACAAAATAGTGGTTAAAAAATAAAATGGAGTTATACATGCTACTTTTAAGGTAATAAATATCTGCCTCTGTTCCTGGAATTCTCAATTCCAAGGAATCATTTATCTAGATGTTATATCTTTTGGGGATTTCTGAATAAAATTGTATTATGCCTTTACAAGTTATACATATGTGAGGAATCAGAAAAAGTACAAGCAGAAAAAGCAAAAATTATAAACTGTTTTGCCCAATAATCCCAATTGTAACCAAGACAATCAGTGTGTGGGATCCTACTAGGATGGCCATTGGTTATTAATGTGAGATTCCTCAATTATTTGCTAGAGCATGCATAAGGAAGTTTGTATGACCCTAGATCTGTTGATGTATGAGCAGAAAGACCAATTTATTATTATACAGGATCCTCCCTCGGAGGCTATGATGAGGTTTAGTACCATATAGTTTTGTAGAATGACCCGTGCCGGAGAATCAACTTTGATTTGGAGACTAGAGATAGCTAAGCTGGTAACAGAGTAAAATTTCTCAATTTCCAATGATAAATTTCAAATAGATTACTCGTATACAAAGTTCTCAATGAAGGAAAGAAAAGATCAAATAAGGGGAAAATATATGTTCATTAATGGAGATTCTTGCATTCATGTCAGTATCACTAGTTCCCAGTAAGGGAACTCTCTGATAAGGTAAGACTTAGAAGGCTCTTTAGTGAATACACAGCACTGGGTGGGGTGGAATTTTCATAAAAATAGAACTATTGATCATAAAGGGATATACTCAACATTTGGACATAAATAATTGTCAACTGATGTTGATGGATGAGAGGTTGGAAATATCCAAGTTGTTAATTTATAAAATATTGTATCATTTCCTGACACAGATACAATTCCAAAGGACTTGACCATTGTCATGGATTTGAGGGCTGACCCAATACCCTCAGATTCAATCGTATTAAGCTGGTGTAGGGCTTCTCCACTTGATCACTCCACATGGTCAAGCTAAAACTTATGTGGGTACAGTCTCTAGGCCACATCTGTACTTGGGCTCCTGCTACATGGAGTTCCTTCAAGACAACTTACAAGACTCTGACATACTCTGCTGGGTCTGCATCCCAAAGTGATCATAAATAGGGAAAAAGGACCCACATGTGCAAAGATGTTTGTGGCAGCCCCTTTTTGAAGTGGTAAGAAACTGGAAACTGAGTGTATGCCCATCAGTTGGACAATAGCTGAACAAGTTATAGTATATGAATGTTATGGAATATTATTGTTCTGTAAGAAATGACCAATAGGATAATTTCAGAAAGGCCTGGAGAACCTTACATGTACTGATGTGAAGTGAACAGAACTAGGAGATCATTATACGCGGGAAGAAGATTATACGATGATCATTTCTGATGGACGTGGCTCTCTTCAACAATGAGGTGATTCAGTCCAGCTCCAACAGTCTTGTGACAGAGAGAACCATCTGCATCCAGAAACAGGACAATGGATACTGAGTATGGATTACAGCATAGCATTTTCTCTTATTGTTATTTTTGTTTCCTTGTTTTTTGTTTTATTTCTTATTTTTTCCTTTTTGATTTTTTTTGTGTACAGCATGATAAATGTGGAAATATGTATAGAAAAATTGTACATGTTTAACCTATATTGGATTATTTGGCGTCTAAGGGAGGAGGTGGGGGAAAAGTAGGGAAAACAATTTGAAATACAGGGTTTTGCAAGGGTAAATGTTGAAAACTATTTGTGTATATATATTTTGAAAATAAAAAGCTTTATAAAAAGAACTATGGAGATTGAAGATAAATTTAAAAATAAGGTGATTGAAGCAAATTTCAATAGACTTGTGATAGAGAGCCATCTGTATCCAGAAAGAGTATTGTGGGAACAGAATGTGGATCACAACATTATATTTTCTTAGGCATGGACCATCACTTAACACTGTATAGCAAGATAAGATCAAAATGGGTTCATGATTTAGGCATAAAGAACGAGATTATAAATAAATTAGAGGAATATAGGATAGTTTATATCTCAGACCTGTGGAGGAGGAAGAAATTTGTAACCAAAGATGAACTAGACCATTATTGATCACAAAATAGAAAATTTTGATTACATCAAATTCAAAAGCTTTTGTACAAACAAAACTAATGCAAACAAGATTAGAAGGGAAGAAACAAACTGGGAAAACACCTTCACAGTTAAAGGTTCTGATAAAGGCCTCATTTCCAAAATATATAGAGAATTGACTCTAATTTATAAGAAACCAAGCCATTCTCCAATTGATAAATGGTCAAAGGATATGAACAGACAATTCTCAGATGATGAAATTGAAACTATTTCTATTCATATGAAAGGGTATTCCAAATCACTATTAATCAGAGAAATGCAAATTAAAACAACTCTGAGATACCACTACACACCTGTCAGATTGGCTAGAATGACAGGGAAAGATAATGCAGAATGTTGGAAGGGATGAGGGAAAACTGGGACACTGATGCATTGTTGGTGGAGTTGTGAATGAATCCAACCATTCTGGAGAGCAATCTGGAATTATGTCCAACAAGTTATCAAACTGTGCATACCCTTTGACCCTGCAGTGCTACTACTGGGCTTATACCCCAAAGAGATCTTAAAGGAGGGAAAAGGACCTATATGTGCAAAAATGTTTGTAGTGGCTAGAAACTGGAAAATGAATGGATCCCCTTCAATTGGAGAATGGTTGGGTAAATTGTGGTATATGACTGTATGGAATATTATTGTTCTGTAAGAAATGACCAGCAGGATGAATACAGAGAGGCTTGGAGAGACTTACATGAACTGATGCTGAGGGAAATGAGCAGAACCAGGAGATCATTATATACCTCAACAACAATACTGTATGAGGATATATTCTGATGGAAGTGGATTTCTTTAACAAAGAGCAGATCTAACTCAGTTTCAATTGATCAATGATGGACAGAAGCAGCTACATCCAAAGAAAGAAAACTGGGAAATGAATATAAACTGTTTGCATTTTCGTTTTTCTTCTCAAATTATTTTTACCTTCTGAATCCAATTCTTCCTGTACAACAAGAGAACTGTTCGGTTCTGCACACATATATTATATCTAGGATATACTGCGACATAGTCAACATATATAGGACTGCTTGCCATCTAGGGGAGGGGGTGGAGGGAGAGAGGGGAAAAATCAGAACAGAAGTGAGTGCAAGGGATAATGTTTTTTTGTTTGTTTGTTTGTTTGTTTTTGTTTTTTTTTTTATTTAATAGCCTTTTATTTACAGGTTATATGTATGAGTAACTTTACAGCATTAACAATTGCCAAACCTCTTGTTCCAATTTTTCACCTCTTACCCCCACCCTCCCCAGATGGCAGGATGACCAGTAGATGTTAAATATATTAAAATATAAATTAGATACACAATAAATATACATGACCAAACTGTTATTTTGCTGTACAAAAAGAATCAGACTCTGAAATATTGTACAAATAGCTTGTGAAGGAAATCAAAAATGCAGGTGGGCATAAATATAGGGATTGGGAATTCAATGTAATGGTTTTTAGTCATCTCCCAGAGTTCTTTCTCTGGGCGTAGCTGGTTCAATTCATTACTGCTCCACTGGAAATGATTTGGTTGATCTCGTTGCTGAGGATGGCCAGGTCCATCAGAACTGGTCATCATATAGTATTGTTGTTGAAGTATATAAATGATCTCCTGGTCCTGCTCATTTCACTCAGCGTCAGTTTGTGTAAGTCTCTCCAGGCCTTTCTGACATCATCCTGTTGGTCATTTCTTACAGAACAGTAATATTCCATAATATTTATATATCACAATTTATTCAGCCATTCTCCAACTGATGGACATCCATTCAGTTTCCAGTTTCTAGCCACTACAAAAAGGGCTGCCACAAACATTCGCGCACATACAGGTCCCTTTCCCTTCTTTATAATCTCTTTGGGATATAATCCCAGTAGTAACACTGCTGGATCAAAGGGTATGCACAGTTTGATAACTTTTTGAGCATAGTTCCAAACTACTCTCCAAAATGGTTGGATTCGTTCACAACTCCACCAACAATGCATCAATGTCCCAGTTTTCCCGTATCCCCTCCAACAATCATCATTATTTTTTACTGTCATCTTAGCCAATCTGACAGGTGTGTAGTGGTATCTTAGAGTTGTCTTAATTTGCATTTCTCTGATTAATAATGACTTGGAGCATCTTTTCATATGACTAGAAATAGTTTCAATTTCTTCATCTGAGAATTGTCTGTTCATATCCTTTGACCATTTTCAATTGGAGAATGGCTTGATTTTTATAAATTAGAGTTAATTCTCTATATATTTTGGAAATGAGGCCTTTATCAGAACCTTTGACTGTAAAAATATTTTCCCAGTTTATTGCTTCCCTTCTAATCTTGTCTGCATTAGTTTTGTTTGTACAAAAACTTTTCAGTTTGGTATAGTCGAAATTTTCTATTTTGTGATCAGTAATGATCTCTAGTTCTTCTTTGGTCATAAAGTCCTTCCCCTTCCACAGGTCTGAGAGGTAAACTATCCTGTGTTCCTCTAATTTATTAATAATTTCATTCTTTATGCCTAGGTCATGAACCCATTTTGACCTTATCTTGGTGTACGGTGTTAAGTGTGGATCAATGCCTAGTTTCTGCCATATTAGTTTCCAATTTTCCCAGCAATTTTTATCAAACAGTAAGTTCTTATCCCAAAAGCTGGGGTCTTTGGGTTTGTCAAAGACTAGGTTGCTATAGTTGTTGACTGTTTTGTCCCTTGAACCTAACCTATTCCACTGATCAACTAATCTATTCCTTAGCCAATACCAAATGGTTTTGGTAACTGCTGCTCTATAATATAATTTTAGATCTGGTACAGCTAAGCCACCTTCATTTGATTTTTTTTTCATTAATTCCAAAAGATAATGTTGTAAAAAATTACCCTGGCATGGGTTCTGTCAATAAAAAGTTATTATAATAAAAAAAATTATATTTTCATCTTCCTTACTGTTGTTTGCTTGCTTTTTGTTTTATTTCTCTTTTGTTTTTCCTTTTTAATCTGATTTTTCTTGTGCAGCATGATAAATGTGGAAATATATATATATTTTTAAAAAAACCTCTGACATAGGAGACAGCATTTGTGTCTCCACACAAATAGAGATGTATGGACTGGGGAGAAAGTTTAGCATTCTGGGGTGGTGGCCAAATAACATTTCAAAAGGTAGCAAGTATTCCCCCTTTGTTCTTCTAAGTAAATAGAAAAGGATGAGAGGGAGAATCTCTGACCAGTGTTAATTCACAGTTTGATAACTTTTTGAGCATAGTTCCAAATTGCTCTCCAGAATGGTTGGATTAGTTCACAACTCCACCAACAATGCATCAATGTCCCAGTTTTCCCGCATCCCCTCCAACAATCATCATTATTTTTTCCTGTCATCTTAGCCAATCTGACAGGTGTGTAGTAGTATCTTAGAGTTGTGCTTAATTTGTCCAAAGTTTACTTAACATGACTTGAAGCCTGTAGTTCATATATTCAATCTGCCCTGAACTCTGATGATGATAGGGGATATGGAAGGAGGGGGAGATGCCTAAGTTTTATATATTTTGTAGAGCACCTTTCAGTGAATTGCAAACTCCTATAGAATCTATACATGTAGCATGGTCAAAATGAAGAATTACTTCAGGTAAAGATCTTTCTTAATTACTAAGGCATATTCTTATTCCCAGGAGTGTGAGCTGGCCAAGGATAACAAGGCAATAGCAATAAGGTCCAGAGTGAGGCAACTGGAGAAAATTTATCTGATGGAATTAATTAAGTGGCCACCAAGAGGCTAAATGCCTAAAAGCCTTTTGGTAGAATGCCTGACAAATGGAACATGCAGACACAGTATAGGCTGCAGGAGGGGATCCACAAATGGCCCTGAATATGTACAGAAAGGCAGGTGTGCTTGCAAAAACTCCAGGTAGGAGTATCCTGCTCTCTCGTGCGAACCAGATTCCTTCAATAAGAATAGACCCATATTTCAGCTCCTCAAATCTGCTCTCTTTTGCAACAGAGGGAAGTGGGCAATGGCCTTAGAATTGGCTGTTTCCTACTGAAGTGATGGAGTCTCACTGCAGCCACAACATTCATGACTAGGTAGCCTGAGCACCGAGGGACAGGTGAAGGGATGCAAAGCAGAGAATCTCTGTCAGAGACGATGGCAGCTCCAGTGAGGGGTCATCAGTGCACAAAGTCAGTTAGGGTTCTCTGGTGGGTGCTTTTGAGATAGTTGTGAGTGCTCAGTCAGACCCACTATGCTGTCTCAGCCATGAGGAGGCTCAGCTGCATCCCCCGTAGTCAGATCAGGAAGAAGGGATGCTGCATCTTATCAGTCACAAGCAGGGATCATGCAGCTTCTGAATTTGGTGATATAGGAGTAAGGAGACAATTCCATGGGGCCAGGAAACAGCCAAAGAGCTGCCAAGGACTATGTCATAGATCTTGTCCACTAAAGGGACTCTAATAGCCATAGCAGGGAAACAAGAGAGAGCCCCTCTGGTCACTGTGTCCAGTTAGATGGAAAAGGCAGAGCCCCTCTGGGCACTATGTCCAGCTATTTGGGAAAGGCAGGCACTGTGTCCAGTCAGGTGGGAAAATCACCAGGGTTAGGACCAAGGTCCTGAGTTAGAACCCCAGAGGTGACTTTGTCTTTACCCATGTTCAAACAGGGAGCACAGTTTTTCATAGTCAAGGATACCAAGAGCAGAGGTGTACACAAGGACTGTTTTTAAATTGGCAAAGTGCATCCTTGTGTTAATTGATGAGAATCAAGGGTTCAAGAAATATGCCCCTATGTACATGAACTGATGTGAAGTGAAATGAGAGAACCAGGAGATACAAGGCAATAACAAGATTATATGATCTATTCTGATGGGGATGACTCTTTACAACAATGAGAAGATCCAGGCCATTTACAATGATTTTGTGACGAAGAGAACCTTCTGCATCCAGAGAGGACTATGAAACTGAGAGTGTCTAACAACAAAAAACACTTTGTTGTTGTTGTTGTTTGCTTGCTTTCTCTTTTCCTACTCATTTTCTTTCCTTTTTGATCTGATTTTTCTTGTGCAGCAAGAGAATTGTATGAATATGTTTACATATAATGGATTTAACATATGTTTTAACATGTATAACATACATTGGATTGCTTGCCATGTAGGGGAGGAGGTGGGAGGAAGGAGGGGGAAATCTGAAACAGAAGACTATGCAATGGTCAATTTTGAACAATTATCTGTGCATATGTTTTGAAAATAAAAAGCTTTAATTTTTTTTTAAAAATAAATACGCTTCCCTGTCAGCTCAAACAAGGGGACACCCACTGCCTACGTGGCTGTAGCTCCCAGAACAACACCTGGAGTTTGGATTTTGGAAAGCTAAGACTTTGGAGGATTAAGATTCTTTTGAGGAGATCCATAGATAGTTGTGACTTAAAAAAAAAGTCTAGGTCATGCTTGCACCATCACAGTTTGCCTTCAGATATATAAGACCTCTTTCCAGAAGTTGTTTTAAGAGGTAGAAAACATCAGACTCAGACTCACAGGCAGTTTTATCAGAGAAGACAAGTAATAATCTGCATATCGATCAAGAGCTAATAAAGTAGACAAAGCAAGAGTTTTTTTTTTATTATGGTAAGTTTATTTATTTTTAATACACACTGATTTGTGAATCATGTTTGGAAAGAAAAATCAGAACAAAAGGGAAAAACCATGGGAGAGATTTAAAAAAAAAAAACCAGAAAAAAACAAGTAATCATAGCATGTGTTGATTTCTGGATGCAGATGGCATTTTCTGTCCAAAGTCTATTGGGACTGCTTTGGATCACTGAACCACTGAGAAGAACCTAGCCTTTCATAGTTGGGTCATGCAATGTGCAATGTACAATGACCAATTGCACATTCTTGCTTTTATTGTACAGTTTATTTCTGGTTCTGCTTGTTTCTCTCAGCATCAGTTCAAAGTAACAGAGGTTAAATCGGCCTTAATGACCTGAAGAAGCAGGGTATGGCTCTCTCTCTATATATAACTTTGTGGCAATCTGGTCCAGGTCCATTGCTGATGTCTCCAGGTGAAGATGTTGACACACCAAGATGCTAAAGAAAGTTTAGCATAAATCTACAACCATAAAACAATAGCTGAAGAGGGGGAGCATCAGGTTGAGAGCCACAGTGATGCAGAGTCATGTAGGATAAGCAGGAGCATATTTGGGTTTCTTACTAGACAAAATGGAAGTATCACAAGTGAACTTGTTGGGAACATTACCTCCTGAAGAATGAGGGCATCAATAATAAGTAAGATATTGTCTTCTGCTTCTCCACTTAGGAGATACTGAGACATTGAAGGAGAATTCCCCTTATTGATGATGATGCACTTTAAGGGTCCCAACTCAGAGGAATTATTGCTCCCCCCGAGCGTGTAGGATCCTAGAAGGGAATATAAGTGGGGTATAAACCCATGGTTTTCTGGTTTTGTTTTCAGGAATGGTCCAAGAGGAGGTAAAGAGTTGTCAGGAATTCTGCAAGAAAAGATAATAGTAAATGTTGGAGGGGATGTGGAAAAACCGGAATACTAATGCATTGTTGGTGGAGTTGAGAAATGATCCAACCATTCTGGAGAACAGTCTGGAACTATGTCCGAAGGGTTATCAAACTGTGCTTGCCCTTTGACCCAGCAGAGACATTACTGAGTCTGCATCCCAAGGAAATCATAAAGGAGGGTAAATCACAAGCCCACATGTGCAAAAATGTTTGTCCCAGTTCTTTTTGTAGTAGCAAAGAATTGGGAAATGAATAAATGTCCATCAATTGGGGAATGGCTGAACAAGTGATATATGAAGATAATGGAATATTATTGTTCTATAAAAATGATGAACAAGCTGATTATAGATTATAGAAAGGTTGAGTGAAACAAGCAGAACCAGGAATACATTGTACACAATAACAGTAATAATGTGGAATGATCAAATGTGAACAACTTGGTTCTTCTCAGTGGTTCAGTGATTCAGTGCAATTCCAATAGAAAGCCATCTGCATCCAGAAAAAGAACTAAAGATACTGAATGTATATATATTCACTTTTTTTCTTTTTTCTCTCTCCTACAGTTTTTCTCTTTTGCTCTGATTTTTCTCTCCCAACATGATTCAAAAAGCAATGTCTGTTAACAATTTAAAAAGAGAAGTTTCCATTTGGGGATCATTTAATAGTGGGTCCAAGCTTCCATAGCAAATCTCTAACCAGAAGACTCTTGGAAAATGAGAAGATCAAAAGCAGAGTTTTCCAAGGGCAGGGGTCTCACAATTACATGCTGAGAACATAATTTAGGGACCTTTGAGGAACTGACATTTATCCTGATGATATCAAAAGTAGGCTAATATTTAGTATGTTTAAGCAATGGATGAGTCAGAATGGAGTTTAAGGCCCCAGTATCTATTAAATAGTCATAATATTTTTCTTTTTACATGATGGTGATGTAATGCTCATGGGGGACAGGAGACAATGGGTTAATGGAATAAAGTGTGTTAGAACAGAAGGATTGGGTGGTCAGGCCCAAAGAATCCATCCTTCTCCTATCATGCTCCCTTCTTTCTCCCCACACCCTCATGCTGATGAGGGTCCCCTGCTTCAAATCTTGCTTAATTTCTACAATTTTAGTCAAAGTAGTCCTTAGAAAAAGCATCCTCTACCTCCCTTTTTGATTCCTGAACATGTTTGGTAATAACAGGAGGTATCCAATAAGTGAGTTATAATTTGGAAGTAAGATCATGACCTCACCTTATTGACTTATATTTCCTAATAACTGCCCCAGAGCCTCATTGAACTAGGATTTCTTAACTGCTAGGTGGCCAGGTCAGAGGGCCTGAAGTGGGACCAGTCCCCTTCACCTGAAGGGCTAGAATAACTCAAAAAAAGGAAAAAGAGAAACATGAGTGGAGTCAAGAGTAAGAGGTATATTAGTAATGGAAGGGGACAATGCATGATAGACAGAGGGAATAGAACAAAGGCCATGGGAATAAAGAGAGAGGGAGGGAGATATTAGAGAGAACAGACCAGCCAAATAACACTTCAATCACCTGGGTGTGTGATTCTCCAGAACTAAGTTTTAATGTTTTTAAATTTGCAATCAAAGATCCTGTCTTTGGATGAGATCAGGTACCCATCAGGATTTTTACATATTTTAGACCAATCTTTAGATAATTTTGAGAGCTCTTTTCTTAATAATCCTTTTTTGAATAAGAAATTTTTGTTTTGTTTTGTTTATCCTGTTTCCAGGATAATTAGAACTATCCTAAGGATCATCATCATCTTACTAGAGCTAGTCCCAGTGAGACCCCCTCCCCCCTATTAGGTATTACTTACCATTTCTGGATGTGATTTGAGGAAGGAGAAGGTGGAGGTCCAAAGATAACATTCACTGAGAAACTCCCTCAATAGAAAATCTTACTGCAACAATCTTAAGGGATTTTTCCAGTGAAAGCCTGGTTGTCCCACAGATGTTCACATCAACACCTTTTGCTTGGTTCACTAATGTTACACTGAAATAAAGAAACTAACTTTCATTCAAACAAGTCTTTTATTTAGCAAAAATTGCAGCTGCAGAAACAAATCAGATCCAAAGGCTCTCAATGGCAAAAAGGGTCCTGAATCCTGAGTTCTGGTTAATATGCAATTTGGTGGGAGTGATAAATGAATGTAAGGTTTAAGCTACTTGGCTTCCTATTGGTCAAGAGGATTGAAAGACACTCAAGTGAAGGGTACAAGGATATTCTTGTAGTTGGGTGAAAATTGGGAAGTTGAGGAAATTTGTGCAATCTACAAAATCAGGTGATTTATATGGGACTGAAACAACTTCAAAAAATGGTGGTTGAAAACAAAATAAAGATATTTATAATAGTATTAATGTAACTACTCAAGGAACCACCAATTTTCCATCACTCAGATTCTGAGTCTAGGGGGAAAACATAACTCATTTATTCTACCATATTTTCAAGCTATCATATATATATATATATATATATATACACATATATATATGTATTTCATTTCATACATATACATTTCATACATATCCATATATATGTATTTCATTTCATACATATACATTTCTTTTGTCATATTTTTAACTGCCATTGCAAAGAATAGATATTACTACAAGGTCCTATGCAGCAACTATATGTCTTAAGGAGCATACTTCAATAATTGTTAGAGACACTGCAGTGACTGTTGGTGTGAGAAAGTCAAGTGTTTGAAAGATCATTCAAGACCACAATTCAAAAGAAAACTGAAAAAAAGCATAATCAAAAGTGAAAACAAACAAAAATGAAGAACTGACAAAGGGTAGCTGAAAATGGCCAGAGGCAGCTGGAATCTAAAGAGAAGGGTTCTTTTTGATTCTTCTACAATGTCTTATAGGCTTCTTGAACTTGTATGAACAGAAAAATAAAAACTAATTCATAAACAACCTTGGACCATATCAGATATCATAAAACATTAAGGTATTGACCCAAGGAATAGAATATATGTTTAACACATTATATTTTAGAAATTGTGATAAATACTGGAGAAATAAAATTAAGAAAGTAAGACAGTCCTGACTCTCAAAGAGTTTACATTTAAAGAAGGGAAAACAAAACACAAAAGAAGCAGTCAGCAAGGACCAATTAGAGTAATCAGCCTTGAGCAGATAAGACAGCTGGAATGGAAGTAGAAAAGAACAGAAAGTGAAGAAAAAGTGAAAGGAGGAAGCAGAAATGAGATTGAGATAAGAATGACTCAGTGTACTTGGAACTAGCTGATTCAAACCTCATAGAAAAATCTATTGGCTATAATTTAGGCTAGAATTAGGAAAATAGACTGTTTATCAAAGATACATTTAACATCCATTATGATTTAAAAGTGCTTCTTCATGATGTGCCAAAAATCTTGTGAACTCAATTATGAATTAATTGTGTAAAATCAGTGAATGTAACAAAAAGTAGGTGGATTTGAGTCTTAAAGTTATTCTAAAGAAGTAAAAAACAAATTTATATTATTATATTTGTCAAACTATTTAAATTATTTTACTTTGTCCCTTTACATACCATTTTATTTACATCTCATTCCCAGTGGAATATTATTGTTTTATAAAAAAAAAAAATGAACAAGCTGATTTTAAAGGTCTAGAAAGATTTACAGGAACTGATACTGAGTGAAACAAGTAGAATCAGGAATATAGTATACAGAATAACAACAAAAATGTGTGATGATAAACTTTGAAAGGCTTGGTTTTTAATTCAGTGATCTAATGCAATCCCAATAGTCTTTGGACAGAAACTGCCATCTGCATCCAGAAAAAAGAACTATGGAGGTTGAATGTAAATCAACATATACTATAATCATTCCTTTTTTTCTTTTTTTTTCTCTCCTATATTTTTTTCCCTTTTGCTCTGATTTTTCTCTTCCAACGTGATTCCATAAAGCAATGTATATTAAAAAATAAATACATTCATTAAAAATAAATTCATTTTAAAAATCTCATTGCATTCCAATCTAAAGTAGGAACCACTTGACAAGCCTGTTTTAGGTCTGTCCCAGAACATCAAGAGCAATGTCCCATCAGAACCATAAGATATCAGTATACTGATACAGGGATATTATTATCCTCCTGAACCTATTTCTAGCTTTTTGGACTTCAAAGCTTCTCTAGTGCAAGTTTCTCCAAGAACTTCCTTCAAAACTGGGTACTTCCTCTCCTTGGAAAAACCTGCCAATCTAATACCAATATTCATGTCTTTCTCCCTATTTGTGAAATCCTAGAGCTTCTATTTTTGTGGAAGAGCCCAGACCAGCCTACTTACATTCTTCATTCATATTTATACACCACAACTTATTCAGCTATTTTTCAATTTTTTAAAAAAATATCAACTTAGTTTCCAGTTTTTCACAACTGAAAAAAAGGAACCATTTTGTATTTTTGTTCATAAAAGACTTTTTCCCCTTTCTTTGATCTCTTTCCAGTATCCATCTAGTAATGGTCTAGCTGGGCAAAGGACATACTATTGAAAAAATATTAATTTACTCACAAAGTCTGTATATTTTTGAAAGGTTAGGAAATATCTCCTCACATTCTCAAAGTATATTACTCCTATTTTCAAAAATGTTTGAGGGGATGTTAACTTTCCCCAGTCTGAAAGCTGGGACCACTCAGCTTACATTGACATTATAGAGACCATGTTTGTCTAGCCTCTGATATAGTAGTTCTTTCAACAGCTTCTGAAACCAACATACCTAAATATAACTGAAGTGAATACACCAACATATGTCACAACATTCAAATTCTTAGTTTAAATAATTTGACTTATAAACATAGAAATATTTAGTTTCCAACTTATTGACTTAAAAGATTTCATAAAGTTGAGGGGAAGGGAGAAGATAGTTTTCTTTTTTTTGTAATCTCAGAATATAATTTTCCTGTATATATTACATGAATATTTTATGTTCATAGAATATAATACTTACTTTTGAATTCTGTAAAGAGGATTGAAATTATATGAAATTAGAAATTATAATTTAATGAAATCATTTCAGAAGTGCCAAGAAAATTGTTGTATTGTATACTCACTTTGTTTATGAAATGTCTTCAGTCAATGACTTAAAAATGAAATAACTATTTTTTGTTATTCACAATGTGCTTTCTAATACCTTTTTTTTTTCCATTTAGGCATGCAGAGTTTGCTTCTATCAGCTTTCCCATTCTCCTTCAGTGTCTGCCTCCATAACAATTTCACAGGGTGATGGCTCCTTTCTCCCTTACTGAAAGTCTCATGTTGACCTGCAGTGCTTTGATTTTGTTTGATTTATTTAATTTGCACATTTCAAGAGTGTTGAATAATAAAACTGGCATCACAGATTATAGAACTGAGAAACTGTTTAAAAATATTTGTTATTTCTCTCACTTTTTTGTAAAAAGTAAGTTTTCTAGACCCAAATGTGGTTGGGTCAAGAGCCCTAGGGACAATAAAACAAATTTAATGTTTCTTTTGTTTTGTTTTTATTTACTCACAAAATCTGTATATCTTTAAAAGGAATAGAAACAATTCCCTCCATCCTCAGTATATTAACCACCTTTGCAAAAGATGAGCCGGAGGGAATGGTGACTGTCCCACCTCTGAGAGCTAAGGCCACTCAGCTCATGTTGACAATAGGGAAACCATGTTTGTCCAAGCTCTGGCAAAGTAGTTCTCTTGATAGCTCCTGAATCCAACACACTTGGATATTTATAACTGAAGTGAGAGCACCAATATAGGTCACATAAGTCAAAAAAGTGTGACCAACTGAATGAAAATGTTTTTCTGACATTTCCATCTAAAAAATATGAACTAAGAAGCAAAGTTAAAAAATGTTGCTTCCTCTCACTGACATGTTTCATCTCTGAGCTTGCTTTTCTTTCATTTCAGTTACTCTTTCCCAGGAAATATCTCCAAATTAAATATTCAGTAAGATAGAAAGGTAGAAATTCATAGTTTCCATTCAAACCTTTTTCAGTCTTTGCTACAATTCTGTACTTCTCATTTAAAAAATAAATAAATGTGAGCAGTCTCAGTGTGTGATGAAGTAGAAAAAGAAAAATAACAAAAAATAGCAAGCATTCTTATCCAGTACATTTGCTTCATTTCTTGACTGATTTATATTCTCACCTATTCCTAACTATAGTCTTTCATTAATCCATATCTGAATTTGTTCTGTTAGTAAATACATCTGTAACATCTCTTCTGAATACACATAAGATATAGTGACAAAGGATCTGTTCAGATTTGGGCTTTTTAGGGAAAATTAAAATTTATAGAAGCAAAATCTATAGTGCTTTGCCATTATTAAAAATATGGCTGAATATGATGACCAGTCCTGATGGATCAGGCCATCCTCAGCAACGAGATCAACCAAATCATTTCTAATGGAGCAGTAATGAACTGAACTAGCTATACCCAGAAAAAGAACTCTGGGAGATGACTAAAAACCATTACATTGAATTCCCAGTCCCTATATTTATGCACACCTGCATCTTTGATTTCCTTCACAAGCTAATTGTACAATAATTCAGAGTCTGATTCTTTTTGTACAGCAAAATAATGTTTTGGTCATGTATACTTATTGTGTATCTAAGTTATATTTTAATATATTTAACATCTACTGGTCATCCTGCCATTTAGGGGAGGGGGTGGGGGGGGGTAAGAGGTGAAAAATTGGAACAAGAGGTTTGGCAATTGTTAATGCTGTAAAGTTACCCATGTATATATCCTGTAAATTAAAGGCTATTAAATAAAAACAAAAAAAAAATATGGCTGAATCTGAAGAGCCTTTGTCTAGAAAACGAGTGTTTTCTCTCAGTAACTAGAGCAGAATCTTGGTTGCTTCCAATGATGATGGAAACTAGAATACTGTTGGATCAGCTACTAAACCTGTCCCATGAATGGACGGTGTTATCTCAGACAATTTGTCACAACAGCCAGACAAATAGGATTTGTATTAAACGAGCTATCTGCTAAACACTTATAACCTATTGCCTTACATTTAAAAAATAAGATTTTAGAACTATAATGCTTAGACACAAAAGGATTCTCTAATATCAATCATTGCTAAGCTGAATCTAATTTCAAAATATTTTCTTATCTGATTTCCACAGGAAAAGAAATAAAGAAAGTATTTGGGAAATAGGGACCCACAAGAGTAATGTAAGTATAAGGTTCTTACAGGGGACAGAGCATAAATAGTCCCCCCTGCTTGGGGCATAAAACATGGACAATGGACTCTTGAACTTTATGAGATAGCAATAGGGATCTATTAAAGGATTCTGAACTGAGGTGCGAGCCAACTAAATCTATTCATGTGGAAAATGTCTGAAAGCAACACAGGGATGACATGGAAAGTGAGACTTCAGAAAGAAAGCCTTATCAGAAGAAACTGAAATAGTGTAAGCAGGGGGTGATGAAGGCTTGTGGTAAGCTGGTGGTCAATGAACACAAGGGAGACGGATAGTGTAAAGGGAGCAGGGCAAAATTTGGAGACTGGTTGGATGTGAGAACTAAGAACAAGGTGAAAGTACCAAACTTGTCCAGGGTCACACAGCCATTAAGTGTCCAAGACTAGATGGATTTTACTGAGTAATGGAGAAGGGGGTGCCATGAGGGATGCTGATGGTTCAAGTGAATAGAGCCCTGAGTCAAGAGGCAGGAAAATTGAATTTGAATCTCCAGACTTTTTCTAGCCATATGATTCTGAGCAAGTTACTTACCATTAGTACCAAGGTTGTATAAACCAAAATGGGGATAATAATAGCACCTGGAAGGATTGGGAAGATGGCAGAGTAGGCGGGTGAATTTCAAGCTCTCCCTATTGCTCCCACAAATAGAACAAATTTGCGCCTCAGAGCGAACACAGACTTGTAAAAAATCAAGATGACTAGGGGCAGTACAGGGGATGCAACCTGACAAGATCAGAAGAAAGTCAGCAGGGATTAATCCATGTGAAGTGCAAATGCTTCTGGGCTAGCTCCCCAGAAACTGCAAAGAGGGAGCCCTTGGGCTAGCTGGTTGTGGCTGGAGCCTCAGCAGGAACCACAGAGACTTTCACCTGCTGGAATGTTTGTGCAGTGGGGTCTGAGTCTGGGAAGACTGAGGGAATCTGATTGATTGGGAACACCTGGTCCAGCTGTTCTGCTGACTCGTGCCCCTGGGTGAGAAAGGACCAGCACACCTGGAGTGCAGAGATGCTGCTGGAGGTGGACATTTGCTGGAGGGGGAGCTCTTGGTTAGGGGTTCCTGGTTAGATTGGAGAACTGAAAGGAAGCTAGAGACATCATCCCCACAAACCGAGGATCAAAGGTGTTTATACTAATACCTCTTATTTAAAAAATGAACCATCAAAGAAGAAAGAATCCTACCATAGAAACATTCTATGGGAACAGGGATTTTCAGAGGAGGATATTGAAGTAAAAGAAGCTTCTACCCCAAAGAGTAACGTGAAATGGCTCCCTGCCCAGGGAGGATTTATAGAAGAACTCAAAAAAGAATTTAAAAATCAAATGAAAGACATTGAGAAAAAAAATAAAATTAAAATTAAAAACATCTAAGAAAAAATCATGAGGGGAGAGTTAAACAACTAGAAAAGGAGATATGGAGTCTCAAAGATGAAGATAATTCTTTGAAAATTAGAATTGGACAAAAGGAATTCAGTGAAGCTATGAGAGAAAACATCTTATTAAAAAATGACAGATTTAAAGAATAGATCAAGTAGAGAAAATATAAGGATAATTGGACTGTCTGAAAGTTATGGCCAAAAAAGGATATTGACACAATAATGTGAGAAATAATCCAAGAAAAATGTCCTGACGAGGTAGAACATGAGGGAAAAATGGAAATAGAAAAAAATCTACCAATCACTACCTCAGAGATCCTTTGTGGAAAACACATAGGAACATTATTGTCAAATTTTGAAGACCCCAGATCAAAGAGAACATTTTTCAAGAAACAAGAAAAAAAAATTCAAATATTCTGGAACTACAATTAGAATTTTATAGGACTTATCAGCAGCCATAATAAAAGACTGCAGGTCCTAGAATCATATCCACTAACAATCAAATGACATCCAGCAAAATTATCTGTAATATTGACTGAAAAGAAAATGGACATTCAATGAACTTGCAAATTTTCGGGACTTTTTATCAACCAAACCTTAAATTTATAGAACATTTAACATATAAGAAACAATATCAAAAACTGATTTCAAAGAACTCAACATGAATAAATTGTTTATCTTTTTTCACACAGGAAATAAATAACATGTTTAAGATTGACATCAACAATACAATAGCTCAAAAAAAAAAGACTAGGACAGAGTTAAGGTAAAAAAAAAAGTAATAATGCCATACAAATGAGGTGCAGAGAAAGAATAGACACCAAGGCATTAAAGTGGGGAGAACAACTCATAGTTCTGAAAACCTACTCACAGCCAGAATGGGTTCGATAGGCAACATTTCATATGTACCATGAAGGGTATAACACCCTCCAAAATCTATAAAGAAATAAGGGGGGAGGGAGGGGTGGACAGGGAAGCAGAGGGTGAGGGTGGAAGGCAAGGGAGGGATCCATGGGTGGGGGGAGTTAAGTAATAGCAAGACAAGTTAGGAAGCAAAGGGTCAGCAGGGATAGGAAAATTATGTGTGTGTATGTATGTGTATGTATATATCTACATATCTATATATAAATATATTCTTTTTCAACTACAGCTTGCTTGGGGGGAGGGAAGATGAAAGACAGAAAAAAGAATAAAGTAAAAAAGGTGCACAGCAGAGGACAAAAGAACAATTTACAAGAAAAAAAGAAAAAAATGGACACTCATGAATATAATTTCTTCTATGCACACACACATATATCTATATCTATACCCCTACACTTCCTTGAATTAATATTTGTTATTACATATTTTGAATCCTCCCTAATGTTCTGCTGGGCACATGACAATATTCTATTTTGTTTTGTATTCCTTTTCTGTTTTACTTTTTTTCTTATTCTGTTTATTTAAATAAAATAAATTTGGATAAAAAAAACATTGTGAGGATCAAATGAGATAATTTGTAAAAGTACTTAGTACAATGCCTGACACATAGCAGCTGCTATAAAAATCCTTATTCTCTTCTTCCCATATAAATAATATCTAGACGACTTTTGCTCCAAATCTCAAGTCCATATTTCATTTTTCATTTACTTTCTTTTCTTCTTTTTCATCCTTTCCTTCCTTTTTGTCCTTTCTTTTCTTCTCTTCTTTCCTTCTATTCAAAGCAAATACCTCAAAAAGGTTTGCCATTCTCTTGTGTACTATATACATTTGTATTATATGTATACATACACATATATATACATATACATACTATAGAACCATGCACAGATATGTATGTCCATGTGTGTATATACATACACGCACATATATACATATACATACTATAGAAGCATGCACAGATATGTATGTTTATGTGTGTGTATGTATATACTGAACATTGCAAATATATGTGTATGATGCATGTATACAAAAATATTATTTATATATAAAATATAAAAATATGTATTTTAAATATGTTTCATATATCTATATATTACATATGTCTATGTAAGATTTTATATAAAAGTAAACTTAGTAAAAACTTTCCTCAATATGTTAATTGTCACTAGGTATGTTCTCCACACTTACCCAAGTAATTTGAAGTGGTGACTGAGCCTGAGACAGAACTGCATTTATTTTTTAGTTTGTTCAGGGAGTATAAACTAAAATGAGTTTTAGAAGAAGGTTTGGGGTTTTCTGTGTGTTTAATTCAATCTCTTTTCCTCCACAATCCTCCAGACCCAAAATAAACAATGGATTCCACTTTGTTCTGTCTGCATTTCCAAATATTATCTGCACACAGGTCTCTCTCAATTCCACAGTTGTTAAGTTCAGCAGTATTGTAAGAACAAAATGAGGAAAATCTAATTTTTGTTTTATGTGGAGGTACAGTCTGAGTAAGTAAACAGCCCATCCACATGAGAGCTGAGTGGAATGTCTATAAAGCTTGTACACTGTGGTGGCCCATGATTTTAGCTCATACTTTCATGAAACACCTATTGACTTGAACATACTAACTTCCATTGATTTCAATTCCTAGAGAGCTGAGAGTATTGAACTAAAGAGAAGTAAATTAAAACAATCTGCTTACATAAAATAAAGTATATTCTCCCTCCCTTTTGTTACAACCTTAGAAATCTCTAACAGTTGGAAAATGTTGTTAATGGAAAACAGTACATATATGTAAGCATGAATCTTTGCCTTTATAAAATATATGCCACAAGAAAGAAAATCACTTTCTGTGACTTAGTGAAAAGAAAATAAAGAAACAAACAAAATTTATCTGCTTTACTTTTGTAATACTCCTATAACTACCCGTTATTATTTTTACATATTAATTTTGACTAAAATCAGAAATTAATCCTTCTGCCTTCCCTTACCCTATGTCAGAAGTAGGATGCTTCTGAGATTACACACACACACACACACACACACACTCACACGTTTGAGTGTCCATCAAAAAAGTTGCTAACATTTTTACTTAAAATAAATGATCCTATAATTGCATATTCTAAATGACCACATATGTAGACAATGTGATGTCTGTTTTTTCTCTTTCCCTCTGTTAATTCTGTTTTCTGCAGTTATGCTCAGTTTTTCAGCATAAGAAAACTAAATCTGTCCAACGCCACTAAAAAATATTAGTAGTGACAGGCATATAGAATATGTCATCTAAGCAGTAAAACTTAATAAATAAAATCTAAATTTAGGATGGAAAAAATGGTAATAAGTTATGATGACAATTTATATCATATTATGCACAATACCCAGTACATCAAAGTCTTTAAGACGTCAAAATGATTACATATGAAAACATAAAAAGAGCTGCCCCAAAAAAGGCACTATCTAAATCTCAAAATCAAATTTGTAGTAATCATCTATTAAGCTGTGCTGAGAAGTGCTTTTCCATGCTGTTTGTAAATAAATGAAAAAGAACCTGAAACAAAGGTAATTTTGTCACACAATAAAGAATTGCATTTTAGTTCCAAAGCAGGTCTCTGCAGGGCCATCAGACAGCTTCCTGGAGTGGAATAATTAAGTTTGAGATTGCTGGAGGAGACGGCAATGGTATTTTAGTTTATAGCTTCAAAGCCATGGAGACTCATTAAAATGAAATAAGGGAGATGGGGCTAGTTCCATGTAGGCCAAGTACCTGAATGATGTCACCATCATCAAGGTAACATACTTAAATTTTACCTCACCACATTCAATAGAAGGAGAAGCTTAGACTGTCTTTCTGACAAATGGCAGAACAGCAGTGATCTCCAGAAAGAATCCTGACAGAATGAGCTATTGAAAAGAGAACAAGTCATTAAGGAACCATTTGGGAGTTAAGGAGTTAATTCATGAGGAAGTTACCAAAAACTGATATTTAACTTGATTTAGCTGTGTTGATTTAGATGAAATTTCACATTGTATCTCTGTCTCTTTTTTTTATTATTTCTCTGTTTCTGTCTCTGACACTCTCTCTCTCTCTCTCTCCTTCTCTCTCTCTCTCTCTCTCTCTCTCTCTCTCTCTCTCTCTCTCTCTCTCTCTCTCTCTCTCTCTCTCTCTCTCTCTCTCTCTCTCTCTCTCTCTCTCTCTCTCTCCCCTTCCCTCTCTCCCTCCCTCCCTTCTCTCCCTCTCTCTCTATATATATTATATATAACATATATTTCTCTCTCCTTCCCTCTCTCTCTTTCCATCTCTCTCTCTTTCTCTGTGTGTGTCTCTCCCTGTCGGTCTCTCTCTCTCTCTCTGTGTGTGTCTCTGTCTCCCTCTCTCTGTCTCTCTCTTCCTCTGTCTCTCTCTCTCTGTGTGTCTCTCTCACTCTCTCTCTCCCTCCCTCCCTTTTTCTCTATGTGTGTCTCTATCTCTGTTTCTCTGTCTTTCTATATATATAATACATATATGTGCGTGTGTTTCTATAAACATATATGATATATACATATATATGCAATACTATAAAGTGACGAATTTTGATGTCAGTAAGATATGGGTGCAGCATTCCTCAGGGACTAAAAGACTCATAAGGAAATATGCCATAACTTGAAATACTGCAACCTATGAGAAGCCATAAGTATGCATGATTTAATTTTCTTTATTGGTAGAAATGAAGGTGATTAAAATGCTTCACTTGAAAGCTAAGTACTGTCACATTCAATTTATCTATTGCATTGTAAAAATATTACCTCACATAAAAGGGGAGTAAGTGACCAAGTTAATTACTAATTGCTTAAGTCCCCCAGTTCCTTGAGTCCTGAATTTTATTTGTTTCTCTTTATCCTTCTGTCTTACTTTTTTCCCTCTGCCAACTCCCTCCCTTTTTCTTTCCTTTTTTTCTTTTGAAAACCAGAATGTTGTTAAAATACCATGTAAGAAAAAAAATTGTAATGAAAAAATCTATCTTTTTTTGATGAATTTGAGTTAAAATCTTCCCTTTTATGTATTGGTTTTGCTCCTGTCATTTGAATCAAGTTTTTTTTTTTCTATTTGCATATTTGTAGAACCTTTTAAAAGCATTTCATATATATATATATGTGTGTGTGTGTGTGTGTTGCTTATTAAATATTGTCAAATAATGTCAATCTAGTTATTTGAATCTTAATACGAAGTAAATTATTCAATTAGCAAGCTTAGTATGTACCAGGCACTGTGCTCATAGTAGAATTAAACTTATATAATCAACATAAATGCTACTCAAAACTATTTACCTGCACTAAATATCATATGCAGTCCACTGAAATGGCAGGAGGTGCTGCCCTCCTTGTGACTACAACAGGGGATTAAGATAATGTATCACTAGATAGAGCCCCATCTCTACAAGGTACATTGGAGAGTATAGTATTTGCCAATGTGTATGTACTTAATTTCTGGACTCAGGTTAAAAAACAAAAATACTTCCAAGAGCTATAACTTTCAAATTTTATGAGTCAAGTTCTTAAATGTTACCAAAGCATCACAGGATTCCAGAGTTGGAAGAAAAATCAGAAGTCATCAACCTCTCTCCAAAACATAAAGCACCTCTCAACATTCTGGGCAAGCAACCTCCCACACTCCGCTTGAAGATTTTCAGTGTCAGAAACACTCCATTTTTGACAATCTCTAATTCCTAGGAAATTTTCCCTTAGGTTGAGTCAGTCTGCTTTCCACTAAGTTTCACTCATTAATCCTACTTCTGGCTACCAGAGCCAAACGGAACAAGTAGAAATCCTGCTGAATATGACAACCCTTTAACTATTTGAAAAAAGTGATCCTTTCCCTTCTAATTTGTATCTTCTTCAGGCTAACATCCTTAGTTCCTTCAAATGATACATTTTCATCATGAATTCTAGTCCTTTCACTATTTTAATCCCAGAGCCATAACTAAAATGAAGATAATAATAATAATAATAATAAAGGGTAATTAGTATTTATATTGTACTTACAATTTTATTCAGGAGTCCTCAAACTTTTTAAATAGGGAGCCAGTTCACTGTTCCTCAGACTGTTGGAGGGCCGGACTATAGTAAAAACAAAAACTTTGTTTTGTGGGACTTTAAATAAAGAAACTTCATAGCCCTGGGTGAGGGGGATAAATGTCCTCAGCTGCCGCATCTGGCCCGCGGCCGTAGTTTGAGGACCCCTGTTAAGTGCTTTATTATTATCTCATTTGATCCTTACCTCAACCCTAATGGGAGTAGGTGCTATTATTATTCCCATTTTACAGATGAGGAAACTGAGGTAAAAAAAATAGATGTAAGTGACAACTCAGGATCACAGAGCTAGTAAGTTCCTGGATTCGAAGTCAGGTTATCCTGAGTCTGACCCAATGTACTGAAACATCTCAAGACTTTGCTCTGAAATATAGAGGGGCCAACTATATCATCCTAGGGCATACATGTTCCCTTGGCAACTGCCAGTCCCAACTCTTCCCCAGCAATCAATCAGTCAGTCAGTGAATTTTTAGAGTACCATCAGATTGTGATGTTACCAAATATTTGCTTCTTAACGGCCCCTATGTGGGAGCTGTCTCCTACTTCCACAGAGGCTAATAGTCACCTTTACCTTCAACCAGGGATTCAGAATTACCAGAGTCAGTTAAGGGATTCCCTTTCTTCTTTCTTCTAAATAATTACCCATTCACCATAGTTATAAGGCAAAGTTTTTCTTTCTGATGCTGTTAGAAAGCAAATGCCTTCTCCATCATGGAGATTTGGAATATGATGCCCTGGCAATGTGGAAAATATATGTAAAATTTTTTGGCCTTCCCTTTGTGCCAGAGGAGACATTTGATTTACTATGGTATTTTATATATATAATGCATTTCTGAATTTCTATACTTTTTTTCTCTGTCTTCTGCTGGCCTTTGTTTGTTGTCTGTGGCTTATGCAGAACTCCCCCCCCAAAAAAAAAGTTCCATTTAATTCCCAATGCCAATTCATGATATAGTGAAACCATGATGAGAAAAGTCATGATGACTGTATATCAATAATACCAACCCTTCATCCTCTAAGCCCTTTCTGGGGGGTCTGAAATATCATAGAAGAAAGGAAGGTTGCAAAATGATAGAAATTCTAGCCATTTCTCCAGGGTAAATGGAGGCTTCTGAGGGAGTAAGGTTCTCAAAGCCCAGGAAACTCTTTACAAGAAAAAGAAACAAAAAGAAGAACTTGAGAGGATCAGCTGGAACCATATCCAAAAGCAATCTCTTTTCATCAAATAAGTTATCCTGGAAACTGGATCCAAGAAAACACTGGGCTAGAAAAAACACCCTCCTTCTAGAGTGGCAATAATTTATCACAGAAATGCCTTCAGGGTCAGCATTATGTGGTTTCATCACCCTGCTGTCCCGATTGACAACGGATCTGGTCCCCAGCCTCAACTGTTTTTGTAACAGCTCCAACCGGATTGTTTAATTCAGTGCAGAACATGGGTTATCTCTGATGAATACTAAAAAATTTCACCAAAAATAAGTATATAAAATGGGAAGCACTGGCAAAATTCTTCCATCAAACCTGACTCCAAAGGGGAGTCATTGATTGTCTAGATTTATTTCTTCCAGGCCCCAGGTCCTCTTGATCCATCCATGACCACTATGGATGGAATTAGTATAGATGACAAAGGTCTTTTGCATCCCATCCCACAATGATCTCACATATGTCAATCATGCAGACTGAGCTCAAGCCCTAGGGAAGACTTCTAAAACCTTCACTTTCTAATATGTTACCAGATTAGTGGCCACTGAATTCCATTTGCATATTATTCTCTTCTATCAGGAGCCTAAAATAAGCAAAATAAGGTAAAACAAGAAAAATGATGGTCCTTAAGGTTGGGAGTCCATTGGATTAATATTCCAAGGCCTATCCTGGAAACTTCAATTTCTCATATAATTGCAAACACATATTAAATAATTAATGAATGATTATTGACTTAGGGGAAATTACAACAAAGGGACTCAGGAAAAAGTACCACTTCCATTTAACTATAGATGCTTCCTATAACCTAGCCATCTTGTTAGAAATCTTATACCACCAAAATCATGATAGGAAACTCTGAACAAAGGGTGATTGTCCAAGTCAGTGGTAAGTAATTTGTGGTAGTAAGTGGTAGTAATACCAATTCAGTAGTAACTGAGACATTTTCAAAAATGGTCTAGTAAATGGCTTCTTTGGAAAACTCAAAGTTACAAAAGCCTAATAGTTACTTTTTCTGATCCCCCATTGAAGCCTTCCAAAATCTCCACTCTTCCTAGTCTTTATGTACAGAGAACTCCAAAACCATGGACCCCATGGAGTACTAAGTGCCCAAGGGCACTTATGAGAGACTAAGTAAATGAGAGTTATTAGGATACTCAGGTAGGCAACATGAGTTCTCCAATACTTGGAGTCTCAAAAGTTTCTTGACTTCCTTTTTAGACTGAGGGAAGCCAGTGTTGTAGTTTAATCTCGAGTGTACCTGCAATCTGCTGGGATTTTCTCTGCTGTATTCTTCTACTTACTTATTAAGGTAGCACTTGATTTTTTTACATTTTTAAATGATTTCCCAACCCCTTGGGCCAATATGTGTTGCGGAAAATTAGCCCTTGCATCCTCATCCAGCCCATTTAAAATGATGTCATCAGTGTAGTATATGATAGTTCCCTCAGGAAGGGAAGTCTCTTTCAGGTCTCTCTGTGCACTAGAATGTGGCAATTAAAGAAAGAGTTCAGGGAATTTGGGAAATAAAGGTTTACTGGACTACTTCCCAAGTGAAAGCAGACTGCTTTTATCTCCCTTGCAACCATAGGAATAGAGAAAAAAAATCACTTGTGAAATAAATATCCCCATACTATTCCGGACCTGCCCTATTTAATCTATGACACTGATGAGTTCAGAAGCAGCTGCAATGATGGGCATTACCACTTTGTTCAGCACCCTTTAATCCACTGTAAGCTGCCAGATGGCATCTATATAACTCACAGACTACACAGGGTATATGAAAAAGGAATCTGGTATTATTTTTACTCAATAAGCTTATTTTGCAGAACTTGGATTTCTATATCAGCTATCTTGTGATAAAAAATGCCTCTTCTAGATGAGTGTTATTAATTTTTCCCTTAAATTTTCTATTTTACAACCAGATAGACCTATTCTGAGAGAACCTTTCCTGTATTAACCAAAAATCAAAATATTTGCACCTACATTTATAAGAAATTCTTCTTATCTTAAAGGCAGATATTCTTTTTAATCACACTTCATCAGAAGAAATTGTTTCAAGAATCATTTATCCCCAAAGAATCAAAGATTCCCACATAAGTGGGAATATACTGATATACTGAAAAAACTACATAAGTAAAATGATATATACCTCTTATGTTTATGAAACCATATCCACTGGTCATTCTGGGCTTTCAAAGCATAAAAAAAAAGCTTGTTATCCACTTATAGGATTTATTAGAATATATTAATTAATTAATGGACATAGGATGTTAAGGATACATGTTCCCTGATCACTTGTAAGAGATGAAGTCACATATGTTATCCCTATACAAGCCTTGCCTAGAACTACTGTTCTGATAAGTGACTGTCCCTATTATTTCAGAAATATAGTGGTAAAGTCATGTGTTCTCCCACTGTTGATTCTTTGGCCATCTACTTCATAGTTTCTTTCACCCTAGAACCATAAACCATAATCAAACCAACTCTGCCATTGTTTCTGGATGGGGTGTATAATTTTATTTACCTACCATCCTCCTCAGCATTGCTATGGTTTTCCAAACCACAGGATATTTTCTTGATGTGAAAATACTTGGCTTCTACATTTTATCAAAACAGAGATCACTTTTCCCTAAAAGGCAAAAAAAAAAGAGCTGCTCTCAGAATATAACCTTGTGGTCACCTAACAACATAAACCCCATGTGGATTTGGTAGCTGTCTGACCACTCAGAGCACCTGACATAGCCTGCCCTGCTGCCCATCTTGATTCAATGTGGATGAAAGGGAAATTGTATCTATAAAACCTAAGTACCATTCTATCCTTATTGAATTTCCTTGCTGTTTGGGGGCAAAGAAAATTTCCTTTTGCTTACTGTTCAATGACTTATGCATGCAAGAGGTTGACATTAAGTAGTTTTGGACACCTGGCCAGTATTATCTTTTTTTTTTCTTGTTTCTCCTTATTCCTTGAGGGCAGGGACTTTGTTATTTGTATCTCTGACACTTTGCATAATGCATATCATATAGTAAGTGACATAAATTACTTTTCATTCATTCACTTTTCATTAGTCTATTGGGATAGGGGATGGTTGATATTACTGGAGACTGTACGGGTATGTTCTGAAGACCCTGGCAGCTTACCTGTACTGGAGACTGTAAGGGTCTAGTAGCTTACCTGCCTTGAAGACTGTAGGGGTCTGGTAGTTTACCTGTAGTGGAGACTATATGGATCTGGCAGCTTACCTGTCCTGAAAACTGTAGGAGTCGGGCAGCTTACCTGGTGCTGAGCCAGGGACCTAGTGCTGGAGTCTGATGGGTACTGAAGCAGGTGGGGTGTTTCTGCATTTGTCCTCGGATATACTGAAATAGGTGGTCAGTCTCTGGAGGTTGCTTGTGTACCCAGAGCTACACTAAAGCACCTGGAGGTTCTCAGAGTGAGGGTCTGCCCATTCCCCTGGCTACACTGAGCCGCTTAGCAGTGTCCAGATGTTGGTGTTTGCCTGGGGGAGCAAGGCTCCATCTCTACTCTTGGTTTGTTAAAATGAGATTTCTGATTCTCTTTTCATTCTGATACTCTTCCTGTCCTGGACTTCCCTTCTATTTTACCCTGAGGAGACAGACCTTTCCTGCCAATCTCCAAGTTTCTTTACTCAAAAATTATTTCACCCCATCTTTTTGCTGGTTCTGCTGCTCAGGGATTTGTTTAGGGTGCTATTTTACGGTTGCTTGAAGGTAAATATGGGAGAGTTATGCATTCTGTCGTGTTGGCTCCTGGAAGTAAAAAAAAATCAATATCTCTAGTAGGAACAGACAGTGAAGGTCTCCTGAACTCTTAGCTCTGTAATTGCTAGTGTTTGGGGAGGTTTTGTTTGTTTTTGCAAGGGAATAAGTGACTTTCTCAGAGTTATACAGTTAATAAATATTAAATATCTGAGATTGGATTGGAACTCAGGTTCTCCTGACTTCAGAGCTGGTGGTCTATTCACTGCACAACCTACATGACTCAAGTGCAAAATTTTTAGTGTCGGTCCTTCAGCACAATGTCCGAGTTAAAAGTAAAAGTCCGTGTAGAGCCCTCAATCCTCTGCTAGACAAACCTAGAAAAACAAAGTTTCTCTACCTTCTATCTAGATACCAACCCAAATGGCTTTGTCACCAAACTGATCGCACTCTTCACACCTGGGTAATCCCAATCAGAAGTCAACTTAAGGGGAACAATTATGGCCTGTAGGTTAAGTAGTACATACAGGATAAAGCTGGTTCCAATGCTAACATTTGTGCTTTTGAGGTCATTTTATTTTGTTTCTGGCTTAGTGCTTTTTGGAGTCAAATGATTTATTATTTCGTATTTTCCCCCCTAGCATATTCTTGTACTTGGCATTCCTTTTCATTCATTTCTTTTGTTAGTTCATCATTTGCTACAGCTTCTTATTTAGTTGTTTTTCAAGCGGCCTGAGTTTGTCTGGAAAAATTCCTATTGCCATCTTTCTGAGATGTTCCAGTTCCTTTCAGGGGACATTCCTCCCTGGGAAAATCTTTAACCACTTTATTTTGGTTTCAAATCTGTGATTTTATTGGTATATGGAACTCCCTGTGAGAAAATTTCTTCTACTAATATAGATCAACAACTCCTCTGCAACTTGTAGTCTCCAAGACTTGCCTGGGTCACAAGGAGTTTAAATTTCTTGCTCAGCCTCTAACAGCCAGCTTGTATCACCTAGAGGACTTAAAATCTTTAGTGCCTCAGGCAGTTCTCTATGATTATAAATTAAAACAGATACTGATCTGTATTGGTGTAAAATAGAGCTTCTCCTACAATAATTTAATGTATTTAAAACTGAGAAAGAAAAGATGAATTTTTCCTGTATATTTTATTTCTTTAATTTGTTAAATAAGTATATATAAGGGAAAAGGAACCTGACACACAAAACTTGTGTTCAAAGGAGAATTTTTTATAAAGGATTTTCTTTACAGTCACTTTTAGGCAGAGCACATTGCTTCAAGGCTCCAAAACTGCATCAAAATTGAGGGTTGGTTTTTGCTGTTACAATGTCCCAGCTTTCCTTTTATGTATAGGAAAAGTCCCATCTGTACTATGTGTTGAGATGTTTCTTCCTAATGGACATTTCAGGTTAATGATTAATAGGAAGCAAAGTTACCTGCTATTCCTGCTTCTAATGCTATACTTTGGGATCTTTGAATGCAGAGTAATAATCTGTTACAATAATTAGATCATTTTATGCCTAACGTCAAAATAATGACTCTTAAGGTCCACATGATTCCCTCTTCTGCAGTTTTGAGGAGTTTATTTTATATGAAAAGTTATGAATTCATTCACAGTTAGCTAGGTGAGCTCTCTACTTAAATGTATATTTGTATCTATTCCTATGGAATTGCATGACTTTTTGTGATTAAGCCACAATTCAGGTAACTAAAAACATTTAGAAAAGGAAAAAACAAACTCTCTTATAGTATCAGTGTTTAGAGAGGTAATAGGAAGAGAATTTCGGGGAAGAACAGTTCTTTTTTCAGTCCTCCATTAGTATGGGGCACTTAAGGCATCCTCCTTATAATAGGTCATCTATTTCAAGATGGCCCTTCTTGATGTCTCTCTAATTGGCCATGGGTCAATTCACTTCTTTGCCTACCAGTTCTTGTTTCAGCTCTGTATCACACAAATTCTTCCTTCTACTTCCAGATCTTTGGAATCTCTTAGTGGATCTGAGATAGGTGCTTATTTTTATACAAATTATTAGCATGTAAATAAGTCTCTCAGGACCATGGCTTTGATTTATTCAAGGAAATCAACAAGTCAATAAATATTTATTTATTTATAAATATATTATAAGCAATCAGTATGCTTAAGACAGAATAGAAGACAAAAGAAAGGCATTTCCTGCCCTTAAAGAACTCTAATTCTAATAGAATAAAAGTATTGGAACTAGTGCAAAGTCTAGAAAATGAAATATGCTTGGGCTTATTGCTTACTCAAAACAGAGGTTCTGGGAGAATTTCACAAATGAAGGGGGAAAGCTGAAGAGGTAGAAGGAGAAAGCAACTAAAATATACCAAAAAAAAAAATCCAGAAAGGAAAGCATGGCTGGTCTGAACCATTCCTTCAGACAGACATTTCTGGAGGAACTCCTCAACATGAGAAGAAATCTGCCGGATCTAAGAGAACAATTATTTTGTCTCTATGCCCTAACACATCTACCTCCATTAGCAGGTAAGTACTTTAAGAGCAATTAACATCTTTCTCTTTACTTCCATTTGTAATCTCAGCACTTAGGCAGCTAAATCATGGTAGTTTATGGGACATATAGTAGGTATGGAGGATCAAATTAACACCTGGTTTTGATTGATCTATTCAGTCAAGAAGGGTTCTTCCCTAGCAAAAGTAATTTATTTTTAAATGTATGAGATGAGGAAAGGAGCTATATGCTGATAGCAGAAGTTGGCTTCGGGGGGATAAAAGTATGAAAGTGGCCCATTATCAACTTTATTCAAGGTTGACCAAAAAGAGGGATATAGAAAGTCATGTCTATGAGTATAGGAGTAATGGGGCCATCAGAGCTCCATAGATAGACATTTTATCTATAAAATAGATAGATATACATAGACATTTTATCTACAAAATTATTATGAAGAGATGAGAACATCCTTTTGGCTGATTTTAGGGATAAAAGCCAAAACAAGTGTAATTAACACATAGGATACATGCCAATTATCTGTCAAATGCAAGAAAAATGGACTTTCTTTGCTCTCTCAAAAGATGAATCAAAGGATGTCAAAAAGTATTTATAGATTTCCCCCCCCCCTTGGTTTTCTTTATATTAAATGCTTATTTATATTCCATAGGGGAGAAAGAACACATTTCTTATATACACTGTTCCTAAGAAGGAGATAAAAGCCTTAATCATTAATACAATCATATATATATACATATTCTATTCACTGATAGTGAGAAAGAATAGCACTTCCAATTACAGATTTCTGAGAAGCAAATCTATATCATTATAAATATAATAACCAAGAAATATGAAAATTAGAGACCAAACTTGAAGAAAGTAATATTTTATTGGTCCATCAAATGATATACCCTTTCCAATCACATGGTTAGAGGATGTATGGCCTAGGTGAAAGAAAGCTGGCTTCAGAGTTAAGAAGACTTAAGTCTGCAACAAAATGCCTATAATACCTGACAATTCATTTAAGTTCTTCATATCATAGGCATCGAATAAGCTTAAGAGAAATTGCTAATTTTCTTGGGTAGATAAAATCACAAATTCATCAAGTCAAATGTGAATATATGTGTGTGAATATAAAAATGGATAGGTATGTTTGTATGTATACATGCATTTATGTCCAGAAGTTGTTAAGATAAGGTTTAAGATTCCCATGAAATGAAAACTTGGACTTGATTCTGAGCAAGCAGTTTAATGGCAGGGTGAAGTTGGGTCTGACGCAATCAGCAGTCTCAAAGGGAACAAGTGGCAGAAATAGCACATTATCCTCAAAGGAAGAGGGAGTACAGTTTTATGTCATACCCTTCTCAGAATGGCCATAATAGCCAGGAATCTTTATAACCATTCTGACTGAAGGTGGATGAGCCATCTCAAGGAGGGTACTTGAGTTCCTCTCAGCAGCCATGAGAGGATGGTTCCCAGCAAGTCCAGGAATACTCAGATCCCTCTCGAACACTAGGTACAAATATTCCAAGAATATTCTATTATGTTAAACTAAGGAGATTTTTTGGGAGAAGTGGATTCTTGGGATGCATAACTTTTCAAGGGCAAACAGTTCAGAAATCCTAGTCATAATTTGAATATTGTCATAATGTATATATTGATGCAATAATATAAATATTGATTATGTTATGATGTGAATATTGGCCTTTGCCAAAAATAACTCGGTATACAAAGCTTATACCAGGAACACTTATATCAATGAGGGAAAATTTCAAAGTCTTTTAATAATATTATATAAAAAATATAGATATATATGCATATAGAGTGTGTGTGTGCATATAGACAAGCATATATAGTAGTGTTAATGGAATGATGTGGCAGTAAGAGTTGTTCAGGCATTCCTATGTGTTCTTTATACCCCCACTGACATTATCCAAAATGAGTTTTTTCCTAGCTATAAATTGTTTCTCCACTCTGAGAAACAGAATCAAAATACGTCTGTCTCTTTATCTTTTTCATAGCTCTGGGCCACCAGTCAAAAACAGCATTTCTAGTAAAACTTTATCTTATTACACCTAGCTCTATCTCTTCTCTGTGTTTTTCCCAGTCCCCCTCACAACTGTGCAATAAGTACAGCCTCATCACAATTGCTGGTGCTTGTCATTTTTTAGGAAGACCATGCAAACATTTAAAACAAATAAAGAAACAACTCTCTACCCAGAGGCAAAGTTTTCAAATTTTCAAAAAAGGAGCTCATGGGGATACAGAATTATCACCTCAGGTTTGGTAGTAGTAGGTAGGAAAAGTCAGCCACACTATTTCCGTCCTAACATAACTCATCAAACAATCATCCTTAGTTCTAGAATCCTGCCTCCTTTCTTTATGGTAATTACTTGTATCTTAATTTCTGCTCTCCCAATTGTAGTTGTTATTGTTGTTGTTTTACAGTTTCCCACTCTCTATTTCTATGTATCTTCTACTTGGTCCATGAGAAGCTGTGGACCATTTTGAATCTCCTGGACTCAGTGAATTTAGTTGTGACTCATCGTGAGTTTTGGCCTATCATATTCTAGTATTATATTCCTTTCTGATTCATTCAAGGAATTAATTTTTACTCAACAAAGAGATCACCAAACATGTAGTTTAAGAACTTAGTACCTCCTTTATTTAGTTTTTAGCTCTTGGGCACCTAAGGATGATACTCTCATACACATTATATCTGATGTACATATGCTACCAAACCAGTTATTCAAACACATGAACACAAGTAAAGGTTTTATTTATTCATCTATTTGAAAAGATTTCTAATATACATTTAAGCTTGTATTGAAACTCTTGCTAACAGGCTAAAACTGGTAAAAATATTCCAAATCCCTGAAACGTGTGGGTAAATTGGTAAAATATTCCAAATCCCTGAAATGTTTGGGTGAAAAATCTACCAAGAATTTAATCAAAGAGGTCGTTTTCAAGTATATTCAAGCAAAGATGGCACTATAGGAATGTTTTCATTTACTGTTAAAAGTTAATCTTAGCAAAAAAAATGCTGTGGAAAACAGGCAGTTCAAGGTACTTGAACTGACTATAATACAATTCTCAGGAGATTGTAGGTAGCATCTTAGGGGAAAAAATAAACAACAAATATATGGGGCAGGCAATGAGGACACAGATAAAGTGTCATGGAACTCTTTTTTTAAATTCTTTTAGCATTTTAAAGCAATTTAGCAATTCTACCATGCCCTTTGGTGAATCTTCCAAAACTCATGAATTAGGAAAGAAGAAAGAAATTTAAGAAATCCAAAAGAACAAAAAAGTGACTTGAATGAACAAATCTTTTTATGAGAAACCTTTCGAAATTTGCTTGAGTTGACCTTTTCCACCTTACTTCATATGTTTTCCTTCACTCACTCTTTATGTTCTAAGCAAACTGTTCTGCTGGAGATTAGCTGGAATTTAGCATTTCATCTCCAGCAGAGCCTTCATACTTTTTATACAGATTGTCTTGCATCCCTAGAATGCACTCCCTCCTCCTATTAGAATCCTGAATTTCTTTCAAGCTTCAATTTCAATGTCCCTTTTTAAGAAAGATTTTCACTATTACCTTACTTGTCAGTATTCTATCCCCCCTCAAATTACATTTATTTTCACATATAAATGCTATATTCCTCTCTTACACACCAATAGGATTTAAGAATTTTTTTGTCCTTTGTATTCTCATTCACCCAGAACGCTTTGGAGGGGAAAGTGAGGCAGGTGACCTTGCACAGCCTTCCCTCACTTTAATCCAATTCACTTGCATGTCATGACATCACTTCCCTGATGTCATAGTCCCTTTTGAGAACGAAGAACAAAGAATAGCCTTGAACATGATAAACAAATACTTGTTGAATTGAATTAAATTGAAAAGTTTAAAGAACTTGATACATTTGAGCCTGCAGAATAAACCACTGAGAGAGAGCATAAAATCCAATGTCTTACCCTCAATTCATTTGTCTTTCAGTAACACCATTATGTTTTACATAGCCATACTCAAGGTTATGATAGAACAAGCACAACTCATCTCCACTAACAACTCTATTAGGGATTGAGGAGGGTGTACATTTAAAGGGCAACAGGATAATTTTAGGCTAAATATGCAGGAAAATTTTTAAGCTACAAAGACTGGAGATGACTGTCTTTAATTGACAAAGATTACATAATCTCTTTCATACGTATATTAAAAATAATAACAGCCTGTATTTTTAGAATATTTCATAATTATTATCCTACAAGCTATTACATCCTACACTGGTGACTGATGGTGGGGTAGGGTCAGAGTGGTGTATCAAGGCTCACAAGTCAGAATCATTTGCCAGTGAGTCAGTCTGAAAAAGTGGGAAGGGAAGTGTGGTTGAAAAGTATCCAAAAAAAAAATCAGGAACATTCACTAATTCTAAGCTTTTCACCTAGGAAACATTTTGTTGATGATGTGGAAATAAGCTGCAAGTATAAAATACTAAGAAGAGATCAAATTATAAGCATTAACCAGTTTCAGGAAGCAAAGTTTCAAGAACCCTTTTGTCAGCCCCTCTGATTCCTAAACACGCCATCATTGTCCCACTTCCATGGCTCTGCTCTTTGTGCATGCTTGCGGATGTCCTGCTTCTCCAGCTGAAGTCCCACGGATGCCTTAAAAGCCCACATTAAAGAGGAAGCCCACTTCTAGGCAGCCTTCCTTAGCACTCCCTTTGCCCTCATCAGTACCGACCTTTCTACTCAGATCTTACAAAGCACTTTGTGAATCTCCAGTGCATTTTTCACATAATTTTGTATATTGAAACTGCATCACCTGGGATACTCCCTCTTATCCATGGTCTTCCAGAAAAACTTTTGCAGATTCAAAACATGCTGTGGGTCATCACAAACTCTTAACTTACTAATATATTTACCTTTACCAGCGAGCCATTGGTCACAGAATACAACAAAATAGCCCTGCAAATAAAGGCATAATTAAAATATTTCCGTGTATGAATGGGGCACATTCTTTAGCAAATTACCACATTGTTAACAATGGTGGTATGCAAGAAGCTCTTGACCAGAAGACAAGGACACTCATGATGGACACATGTAGCCAAGGAATATGGATGGTGGGGTACATAGTGAGAAAGTACATATCCAGAGCATGCTTGGGACAAGCATAAATATAGAGAACATTAGTCACTAAAACCCATGTGGTGAGGTCAGCTCACACTTCCACGCTGCTAAATTGCTGACGTACTCTAGGAATGTTATCTTGCCTCTCCCTTCTGAGCACCCCTGCTGATCTTCTGCCAATCATTAATTAGACTATTATCTTCTGTGCCTCAATTCTTCACATTCACCTGCTAAGAAACGAATGCTAGAAAGCTAGACAGCTCCTTTACCCATAACCAAAGTTGGAAGCCACCACAATTAAAGCTGTGAACCACCACAATTAAATGAAGGAATGAAGGAAAGAAAGAAAGAAGGAAGGAAAAAAGAAAGAAAGAAAAAAGAAAGAAAGAAAGAAAGAAAGAAAGAAAGAAGAAAAAAGAAAGAAAGAAAGAAAGAAAGAAAGAAGGAAGGAAGGAAAAAAGAAAGAAGAAAGAAAGAAGGAAGGAAAAAAGAAAGAAAGAAAGAAAGAAAAAGAAAGAAGGAAGGAAGGAAAAAAGAAAGAAGAAAGAAGGAAAAAAGAAAGAAGAAAAAGAAAGAAAGAAAGAAAGAAAGGAAAAAAGAAAGAAAGAAAAAGAAAGAAGGAAGGAAAAAAGAAAGAAGAAAGAAGGAAAAAAGAAAGAAGAAAAAGAAAGAAAGAAAAAAAGAGAAAGAAAGAAAGAAAAACATAGAGTGCCTCAGATGAAGATTAAATCTATTTTTTTTTTTTTTTGCCTGAATCCAAGTCTACGATCTCAGACAATAGAGTTAGGCAATTTTTTTATAACTCCCATTTGAACTTTGATAGGGACCCTTTAATCCCAAAACAAATTTTGAGCAAGAACAAAAACTAAGTAAGTAAAGGTTATTGCCTATTATCCTCTGAGTCTACATTCTTGCTTTTATTTTGTATATCTGTTATCAACAAAGGTTCTGATGTTTGCTCTGTATTCTGGCCAGGACAAAATCCTTCATTCCTATATAACTATCTGTGTTTGTATCTATTTAAAAAAAAAAAAAAAAAAAAACTGTTGTACTGTAAGTTTCTTGAGGGGAGGGATTATGTCATCTTGACGTGGTACTGGTCTTGTCACTTAGCACCATACTCTGTATACTGTAATCATTTAAATGTATGTTGGTTGCCTATTTTGTTAGTGAATGATAAAATAAGTGAGTCAGTGAATGGATGGATGGATGGATGGATGGATGGATGTCTTGCCCAGTGAATTTTTACAGAGGAATAAAATCTCAGATTTGGAAAGGTGTCAGAGATCATCTGTTCTAAACACAAACTTAGACCAAAAAATGTTGATAAATGAGTGCATGACTGGATTAATAAGAATAATTTCACCAATGTGAAGAAAGTCCAAATAGATAACATTTTCTTTTTTTATCACTGCAATTTATGGGAATTAAAGAAATAACAATTGGGAGGAGTGTTATGAAGACAAAAGGAGAGATAAATAGCTGAAACAAGCGATTAAGTAATTGGCTTGCTGCAATTTTGTGCTGCCTTTAATCTCTTTCGGTAAATTTTTTAACATATGATACTCAATTATTTTGCATAATGAGAATTTTCCCTTTAATGTATGCATAAGTAGTTATAGATGTTCATTTTTGAAAATAATATCTAGACTAATAATTCTATGAAATTTCTTTGAATATCTCATTAATGTGTTCATTTTATAGGTATGTGCACTCTAATTAGAAATTGAATTAGCGAGATAAAACATTTTTAAATTAAATGATGCATTCTCTTTATAACATGGAAATCACTTTAGTATTTAACATTGAACATTATCAATTTCTTTCACTTGAAATCTCAAATCATCAGTATTTTCACAAGTCATTTAATCATACTATGTCCATATGTTATGTAAACAAATCATTTCAGACATAACTAAAAACCACCACAAATTGACTATTATCTTCTGTGGGAAGGAAAGAAGGAAGGAAGGAAGGAAGGAAGGAAGGAAGGAAGGAAGGAAGGAAGGAAGGAAGGAAGGAAGGAAGGGAGGGAGGGAGGGAGGGAGGGAGGAGCTATGCTTTTCTAAAGAATAATCATGATTGGTCTATCAATGTAGTGATATAGAAAATGAATATTTTACTCAGTAACCTGGAAACAGAGGTAAAGTGAAATAATTGTCTAGGAAACTAAGATAAGTTACACATAAGATGTCAATCTACCAATGAAATCATGGATCTAGATCCCATCCAGAGACAGTCTTTATTAAGGGAAGTGTTACTGTCATACTTGAACTATGTAGAAGATTCGCCATTATTTCTCTCTTTAAAAATGAAATTACATTATAATCATGTTCTTAGGACAATCCAATAACTAAATTGTTTAGAAAAGAGTCCCAGATAGGTCCATAACAATTTTTATTTAATATATATTTAGCTTTCCAGTACAGTATTTGGATTATTGAGAAAATTTGATTACAACAAATAAGCACCACCATAACCCCATTTACTTCTCAACTGGCTCTTGAGGGCAAAGACAAAAAAAAAAAAAAAAAAGTAGTATTCCAAAGCCAGTAAAAAATAAAAGCCTTATAAAGACTGTTGTATAAACTGTGGTATCTATACTGAGAATATGGAGGTCAAATTGACCCTGGTCATCTTCCCTGGATTCAAACTTCACTTCTGACATTTATTTGCTATGTGATGATAAGCAATAAATCAATCAATAAGCATTTCTTAAACATATTACATGCTAGGAGCTGTGCCAGGTAATAATAATAAACAAAATTAAAACAGTTCCTGCTCTCAAGGAAATGTAATTCTGTTGGAAAAGGCAACATGTACATTTATAAATATATACAGAATAAATATAAGGTAGCTTGGGAGGGAGTACGCTAGTACTCTGGTGGAATCAAGAAAAATTTCATGTAGAAGTTTGGGCTTGGATTAAGTATTGAAAGAAGTAAGGGATTCATTTGGTAAGCAAAAAAATAGTTAATTAGACTGAAGGATGCGGGATGAAAAGAGCAAATAGTAAAGTTAGATACTGAGGATAGTCTGTAAAGGGCTTTAAAAGCCCAAAGAGCAAATTATTTAACTTTTTGATTTTCTTGTAAGAATAACTTCTATCCCATTCAAGATAGGCTAGTTGTTTGTTTTTTATTTCTATAAAGTATCTGAAATCTAGACTGGATATGACTCAGTACTTTTTGGCTTGATATCTGATAAGCTATTGAGAGGTGTGCCATGTTGAATTTCTTGATATTCTTTGGTGCAGGCCATTTGGAGTTGCTTTTTTTAACCTAATGATACATTCACTATATCACAGTACTAACTAAGGTCAGGTAACAGAAGGCATTTGTAGGGATGATAACTTGAGTCTCCTCATTACCCACAAAGACCTTTTCAAGTCTAAAATGAACTCTTTCCTATTTGGAGATGTAGAGGGCTGGAACTCTGGAGAAGTATACTTGAAACAAGTTGTTAACTCAGTGGGATATGATGAGATGATGGTTCTCTAGTTCACATATATACTTAGTACTTAGTATGGTGATGTAATGGTCCTCTAGTTCACACATATTCAGTATATTGTAACGATGTAATTGTAATAAAGTATTTAAACTGGAGACAAAGTCAGATCTGGAGAGGGAGACTGGTTGAGACTGTCAGACTGTCAGACTGCTGGATGAGACTGGGTCAGACTGAGACTGGGTCAAACTATGACAGATACAGACTGTGTAAGAGACAATAAAGACTTTGGACTCTATTCTTGTCCATTCTCATGGTGTTTATCCTGCTGAGATCAAAGCCCTTCTGGAGGACATTACATGGAGAGACAAGAGTTATATAAATAAAATTCAAAAAGCAATGTGTGACAATATTAAATTCGATAACATTGACTAAAAATCAAGCTGAAAATGATGAGAGCATTCCAGATAGCATGAGCCACATCTGTAAATTCATTTACTTCAGTGATTACAATAAAGCTATAAACAGTGAATATAGTATTTGAAAATGAAAATGAATAAAGCAAATGTTCCATACTTAAGCTTCATTCTAAAACCTGCCCTATCACAGACATTATAAAAGATATATATCACTATCAGCTTCCCACATCAAAGTTTCCTAGTATAGAAGATATGGTTTCAAATCTATGCTCTCTCACTTATTAGCTATGTAAATTGGGAAAGTCACTTAATCTTCTTGGAATTCAATTTCTTCATCTATAACAGAGGGGTTTGGACTAGATAGCCTCAAAAATCCCTGGTAGTTTTAAATCTATACTCTCTCTTACTAATTTCTGCATCCAAAGAACTTCTGAAATATTAAATTGGAAAACTATTGTGGGACTGGAAGGCAATATATAAGACAGAAGCTCCTAAAATATTTGAAAGACACCAAATACAATAACCTTTAAGTATTGATATACCCTCATGAAGCAAAATGACAAAAGTCAAAGTTTTGTTTTCTTTTTTTTTTATGAGATGAATCGCAACTGGGTTCAAATAATTGGATCTTTGTAGACCTCTAATGCCCTCTCTCAACACTAAAGCAATTCAGCCAGAACTCAGCAAGTTATACATACCTCCCTGGCTCCCATGTCACATTCCTATCACTCCTAATTCTCATGGCTTCTGCCCAATCCATCTAACGCTCCTGGCAATCAGCTTCTGTCTCAGCTACAGTGGTCTCTTTTATCATTTGTCAGCTAATTACACCCAGCAGGCCCATTACCATGATGTACAGAAAACATGGCCTAAAACACAATTATAATTTTTACTTTAAAAAGGCACCAGATGTTTACAGCCTTTTGACCAAGTGTTGTTTGAGGTGTTTTAAATTTCTTTTTATCATTATTGATTACTTACTACATTCCAGCAAAAGAGCATCTGGAAGCTGAATTGACTTATTTTCTCTTTCTGAATCAAATGGGGAACAGCCTAGTTAGATTTTGCCTGAACCAATAGTGGCAAATAAAGGGAAGAAAATAAACAATTACCTGGATTTAGTGTGACTGCTTAGAGCTGGCACTTGCAGGAGCCACTTTTTTTAACTTAATGGTACATTCACTATATCACAGTCTAACTAAGGTCAGATAACAGAGGCATTATCCCAGAATGGGTTAAAGGGCAGAAAATTTGTACTATGGCAAGAGGTTTAAAAGGTCCTGAGAATAATTTTTCTAAGGAAAAAAAGAAAGTGAAGGAACAAGGGAACTCTACTAATGGATCCAAGCCAGGTGAACAAAAGAAAAGATGAGGGAAGCACATTCAGACTCCAATGAACTCTTACTGGGGGAACTCAGAGATTGTCTTGGGGGTTACTCCAACCAGAAGGACAAGGTCTTTAAAGGGCTTTGGGATGGGGAGGGAAGTTTAGCTTTGTCCCAAGGAAACCAACTGTGTTGCAACCTTCTATCCTCATAATCCATCTTGTCACTTGCGGGGAACAAGGAACCTAGGGAACAACATCCCCCTGAAGAGGGGATAGTGAGCTAGAATAGGTCAGTCTGCCAGTAAAGGTGGAATGGAGAGATAGTGCTTCCATCCTTCCCAGAAATCTGTTTCCTCCTGAAGATATTTCTGCTTTTCCCATCCCACAGGATTTCCCTTTCACCCGTAATTTCACCTTCTCTGATTTTTTCAGACTTTCTAGAAGACTTGTAATCCAGGGATTAGGAATAAGGGCCAAATTGAAAGCTCCCAAATTCTAGAAGCTCTCATTTCAGCAAGCTCTGCCCCAAGAGAGCGAAAATGAGGGAAGGAGATAGGGGAAAATAAAAGCAATGTCTAAGCCATCCTCTCAATACCTACATTGAAACACTTCTTTTCCTTGAAGCTTTGTTTCCCAAGATGCTGAAACTATCCTAGCAAAAGAGAAGATAGTGAGTTAGAAGCAAAGTAAAATTACAAGAAATTGTAGGTCTCCTCCCTGCTTTGGTGTCTGTCCTGAGACAAGAGACAAGAAACTGATCTTCTGAAAGGATGCTATTGTTTCTAAAAGACCAAATTTTAACAAATACAAGGCACTGAATTTGGAGGCACTCATCCTTCCTTTGATCTAACTCTGGGTCTTTCTTTCTTCCTCTATAAAATGAGGAGCTTGGACAAGGTGATCAATTACAGTGTTAATACAGTTCTGTTTGACTCCAATTTATGTACAATTTCAATAAAAGTTGAAAGACGCTTCCTCTCTGACATCAGATAAGCCATTTCTCCTCTCTGTGGCTTGCATTTTCTATCAAGTAAAATTAATGAATTAAATTGTTCAGATGGCCCCCTGAGGGTACTCTTAACTGTAACATAATAATACTCTGAAAATTTGGTGTGTGGAGCATCTTATTTCAGCTTTCTCCTCTCCCTATCCTCTCAAAAATGGATCGGTTGGCTGTAAGGACACCACCAATGAATAATCATGATTTTTGAATGGCAATTGTGAAGAAATAAAGGATCTTCACATTTAGTTGACAAGAATAATAACAACAAAATAATGAGGCTATTAGCTAGCTAGTATTTCTATAGCTTTGCAAAACATTTTATTCATATTATCTCAATTGATAACTCACTACAAACTACTTGGTCCAGTGTATAGAACTGTGACTCTGGAGTTCAAATATGGCCTCAAATACTTACTAGTTAAGTGATGCTAGGCAAGTCACCTAAGCCTATTTGCCTCAGTTCCTAATCTGCAAAATGAGCTAGAGAAAGAAATAGTAAATAACTCTATTCCTCTTCCGAGAAACCCCAAATTGGGTCACAGAGTCAGACATAACTGCAATGGCTCAACCATAACAATACAACTCTGGGAGGTAGGTGCTGGTGTTATAATTGGAATAATCCAGTTTTACAGATAAGAAAACTGAGGCAGACAGTAAAGTGACTTGCCCAGAGACACCTAGATAATAAACACATTGTTGACTCAGGATCCTGTCATTTCCTATTCAGTTTATCAATCAGTGTTGGAAAAGGCTCCAGTTAGGAGGGAGATACAAGGTCTTTAGCTTTTTGTATTACTAGTTCTTTGTTACCTCAAGCCTATCACCTTCTTGTTATCTTGGGGAGAAACTGAGATGCAGTTCAGCTGTGGTGGATCTATCTGAATTGTCTTAAAATTACCTATAAAATTTGCCCTCACCTGGAAGCCGTTGCTGACCTTCAGTGACCAGCCAGTCAACTGTTACTACCTTGACAAACTTAATAAAATCCTTTTAATTCTTTGTCGTGAGTTTTGTCTTGTTAATTAGGGTGAAAATTCCACCTTTTCAACAGTATGAAAATGGATTAGAACTCAGATTTCTTGATTTCAGGTCCCAAGCTATCTGTAGTCTCCAAGCATGGATATCAGATCTAGTATACAAATAACAATCTAGCAACCCATCACACCTTTCTCTCCTTAAATTCCCAATTATTTGGAGTAATTAATTTTAAAGGGGTATTATCAAATGACCTATTTCTTCTGAGTTTGGATTATATTGTCCTTATGCTATGCGGGAATTTGATTCTTCTCCCAAAAAGATCACAACATTAATCCCCCCTCCCAATCCAGAACAATAATTATAGTTAGCATTTAATAGTCCTTTTAGATTTTCAGAGTACTTTACATGTGATATTTCATTTGATCCTTATAGAAACCCTGTGAGAGAGATGCTATTATCATCTATAATTTTGATGTGGGAAATCAAGGATGATAGCGATTGCACAGTGTTTGAAATTAGTTTTGAATCCACATCTTCAAAATTCCAAGCCCAATGTTCTATCCATCTTGCTGACAACAGTGCTACTTGTCCTGGTATGATTTTGCCCCATGCACAAAAAGTTCTATACCACATAATCTTTTTATTAATGTTCATGTAATCATAGCTCTAGAGCTATGAGGGAGCTTATAAAGCTATCTAGTCTTAACTATGTTTTTTTGCAGATGAAGAAACTGAGTCTTATCCACAGTTATCAGGTAATCAATGACAAAAGCAAAAATTGTTATTGTAGTTTTTCTCATTTTATCTTTATTTCCTACAAACCCATTATTTCATCATTGATAAATAGATACAATAAATGAAATAATGGTTAGGAAAAATGAACTCAAGATCACTCTATCAAAAGTAGATGTGATGTTTAACATATATTGGATCACTTGCTATCTAGGGGAAGGGGTAAGAGAATGAGGGGGGGGGTAATTGGAACACAAGGTTTTGCAAGGGTTAATGTTGAAAAATTATTTATGCATATCTTTTGAAAATTAAACACTTTTAATAAAAAAATAAAATTTAAAAAGAGAAGAAAAAAAGAAAGAAAGAAAAAGGAAGGAAGGAAGGAAGGAAGGAAGGAAGGAAGGAAGGAAGGAAGGAAGGAAGGAAGGAAGGAAGGAAGGAAGGAAGGAAGGAAGGAAGGAAGGAAGGAAGGAAAGGAAGGAAGGAAAGAAAGAAAGAAAGAAAGAAAGAAAGAAAGAAAGAAAGAAAGAAAGAAAGAAAGAAAGAAAGAAAGAAAGAAAGAAAGAAAGAAAGAAAGAAAGAAAGAAAGAAAGAAAGAAAGAAAATACTAGAGAACAACAACATGGGGGGGGGAAGTAGATGTAGGGGGGAAAAATCCTTAATCCTCTTCATGTTGTCATGTTTATCTGGAGTGTTCTCCTATTTATTAAGGACTTTCTTCAGGGACTGCATTACATTCTGCATCCTCTTCCATGAAACTCCCTTTCTGTCACTGTTGGACATCAGTATTGATCTCATCTTGACTAACATTACCATTTACCTACTGTATTATGCTCTTTTGGCTTATAATAAAAACATAGATTCAATACTAGAAAGGAAAATAAATACCATCTAGTCCAGGAGTGGGGAACTTCCAGTCCACAGGCTGAATAATGCCCATAAAACCATTTGCTAAGGCAACCAGAAACAATGATGAGTTGAGCAATCTTCCACTGCTTGAATTCCATAAATTGATAATTTTGTATGGACCACAAATAGTGTTCTAAATATCCAAATGGTCCTTGGCAGAAAAAAAAAAAAGGCTCCCCACTCCTGAACTAGTCAAAGCTGCCCATATATGTGTATGCATACACGTCTATATATATATATATATATATATATATATATATATATATATATATATATATATACATATGTATATATATATACACACACACACATACATATACATACACACACACACATACTCAAATTCTAGAGAGAAATTAAGCAGTTTAGTCATGGTCATACATACAACAAAGAGTGGATCTAAATCCAGCTGTAACACTTAATATCTATATAACCACAATCTACTTAAATGCAATAAAGCTTATTTTTTCAGTTGCAAAATGAGGTTAGTAATAATTACATCCTCTACCTAACAACTATATAGTGAGTAAAGTGCTTTGTAATCTCAAAGCCCTATATAAATTTGAGGTAATATTATTTTATTGCTTTGTATTTTAAGAATTTTTTCATTCATTCAATTCAATAAATATTTAAGAGCCTATTACATGGCAGGTGCTATCCTAAGTACTTGGGATACAAAAGAAAAAGAAAGACAATCCCTGCCTTCCAAGAAGAAAATACATTTTAAAAGGTGGGAAAATAGGGTGGAGGTGGGGAGGAAGACATTGATGGGTACCCAGCATGGCAGCAGCTTGTTTTTGTGTAGTTAAAATTGGATAAAGCTGAAGATGGTAAGTGGCAGGAGCTAAAATTCAAATTCTACCCTCTATAAATATTTGTGGAGAAGTGCTTTCTCTTCCAGCCTTCTAATGAGAGAGGAGAGGAGGATGAGGAAAGGGGTTGACTATCAAAGACTGAATCAGCAGCATGGTGATGAGATTAGAAGTGATTAGTTTATTCTAGAAGGGATATCTTGTCCTTGTGGTTGAAATTAAGCAAAACCGAAAATGGAGTAATTATTTCCTTTTCTGGGCTGAAACTGTCACATGTTTCTTTTGTACCCTCCAAGAAAATACCAAGAACAGTGTTGGACACATAGCAAACAATAAATACTTTTGACAAATGAGGTTGGCTCTTGGAGCTGCACTGTTTGAGACCCATCAAATTGCAAGGATAATAATAAAAAAAAAAAAAAAATTTCCCTCCTACCACCATTCCACCTCCACCACCACCCTCCCAACACATAGACACAGACACACACACACAGACACACACATGCACACTCCTTCTCAATTTCAAAGATTACTATTTATTCATGCAGAAATCTTAGTAAACCAATGAACTAATCCTTGTTGATTATTTTGAAAGGAAATTTTTCACTTTTCCTCATCTGTAAAATTAGGGAATTGGACTACATGACTTAAATTTCATTCAAGCTCTAAATTTTTGACCCTATGATTATCCAACTACCTTTTCTCCTCCCCTCAAGAAATCTTAGCAGCATTTGATAATTTTTTTTTTTGTTATTCATCAGGGTAAAGAATGAAAAAGCCTAGCAAATAGGATGTTATTGAGTTGTTGCGATTACCAAAGTTCTTGGGGTTCCTTTATCTCCTTGATCCCCCAGGTCTGTTACCTCTTGATCTATATAGGCAGGTCAAGGTTACCATTTCCTTAGAATTTCCTTCCACAAAATCCTTTAGCAATATACCTTTAGCAATTTAAGGATCCCTTAAATATCCTCTTCAAATTTAGTTCTAATATAGATCAGAACTATTGAACATATGGGTAGATGAACTGGATGGACATCCTGCTCCAAGTGATAGGAATTCTCCAATTTTTTCTCAATGCCAAAAATAACATTTTAACTTTAATTCATAGGAATTGAGCAAACTGATTTTGTCTACATGACGTAAAATTTAGCCTAGCTTAATAGGGACTTATGATAAACATCTAGCGATATATATATATATATATATATATATATATATATATATATATATATATATATATATATCACTGACTTAAATGACTACCATCTGTATTTTTACTGAGCCTTTAAGTCATGTGTTGAACATTTGAAGGATTCTATCAATTTCATTCCACTCTTCCCTTGCTCTCCACATTGAATAACTCTGGAATAGATTTTTCAAATGATTTCCCTGGAATTAGAACTATTAGTCCCTTCTGGCAGACTTATAAATCAGTTACTTTAATGGTAGCTTCTATTTTCCATGCCTTCCCATTTTTTTTTTTTACTCTTAGGTTGTATATGTTTCCATCTACACCCTTTACCTCTAAACCTCTGAAACAGAAAATGATGTCTATAAGTACAGGTTGCTGATTTTCTTCTGTTGCAGCTCATTTTCCTCTATTTTTGTCATAAAAGTACATCCTGACATGTAACAATAATTTATTTTAGTATTTTGGTCACAGCTATTTCTAAACTGATTGTCTATTGCTATGACAGCCTATGAGTCAGTAACAAAACAGAACTAAAAACTTCTCTTCAGAGTTTATCAACCAATAAAAACAGTTGCCGACATAGATGAATATAACTTTTAAGGAATAACCAAAGGCTTTAGGGTATTACCCATAGAAAAGAAAGAACCTTTCCAATGACCTTGTTGAGGCCTTAATACCCCTAGAAAGGGACTACATAAATAGATTTGCCAATGATCCACATTCTTTGGGACAAAGAAAAAGTACAAGTCTGAGCCACACAGATGATACCGTAACCTATGTCTTTGTCATTCCATTGAGTCCAAATTAAGGATCATCCCATGAGCAATAGAGGAAAACATGTTGAAAGTAAATAGACTGAAACATATTACAAAGAGGTATTGTCCAACAGAATGCTGCAAAGGATGTTATCAGAAAGACACCAGGCTGTAAAAAAGAGAAGCTAATCATGTAGAAAGAAAAAAAAATAAAAAAGGAAAAACATCCTATATATTCCATTGGTGTCTACCTAATGTTAAGACTCAGTGTTAAAGGTTCCAAGTATCAGGTGAATCTTCTGTGACTTTAGTATGGTAAGACATACTAAGAGTTATACAGGATAACAGAAATAGATGGCTCATGATTTATCATTAAAGACAGTCCACATCAATAAAACTATAGGTATGATTTTTTTTAAAAAGGAAAGTATTAAATCTTCTCTCTTTTTTTTTTTTTTTTTTTTTTTTTTTTTTTTTTTTTTTTTTTTTGCTTCTCTCTTTTTTCTTTCCCCTGTAGAAGTATTGACAAGCAGTGAAGTGGCCAAAAGCCAGTCATCAGAGAAGAGTATAAGGAAAGACAATTGATTAGCAGTATTGGATTTCAAATTATATTACAAAACAGTAAACATCAAAACACTTCAATACTGGCTAAGAAATAAAGTGGTAGATCAGTGGAATAGATTAAGTATATAACATATAGCAGTAAATGATCATAGTCATCTAGTTTTGTCGATTCAAAAATCAAAGCTTTTGGAACAAGAATACACTATTTAACAAAAAATGCTTAGAAATTGGAAAGCAATTTGGCAGAAATTAGGAACAAACCAATATATCACACTGTATACCAAGATAAGGTGGAAATTAGTGTATGATTTAAACAAATTTAGACAATTTATATCTATAAATAAAAGAATTTATTACCAAACAAGAGATAAAGAAGATCATAGGAAATGAAATGAACAATTTTGATTACATCATATCAAAAAGATTTTTCACAAATAAAACAAATGCGGCCAAGATTAGGAGAGCAGAAAACTGGGATTTTTTTTTTAACCTAAAATTTCTCTGAAAAGACTTCATTTCTCAAATATATAGGAAACTGATTCAAATTTGGAAAATTAAGGAATCATTCCTCAGTTAACTGGTTGAAGGATATCAGACAGCTTCCATGAGAAGAAATCAAAATTACCTGTCTATAGTCATCTAAAAATGCTCTAAAATCATTATTGATTAGAGAAATGCAAATTAAAACAACTCTGAAGTACTATCTCATAGCACCTATCTGATTGGCTAATCCTATGAAAAAGAAAAAATGACCAATATTGGAGGAAATGTGGAAAAATTTGTACACTAATATACCGTTGGTAGATTTCTGAACTGGTTCAAATATTCTGGAGAACAATATGGAGCTATACCTAAAAGGCTACAAAACCCTGCATATTCAGTATTATCCTTAAATAACACTATGAAATTTGAATCCCAAAGAGATTAAAGAAAAAGGAAATGAACTTATATGAGTAAAAATATTTACAATAGCTCTTTCTGTATTGGCAAAGACTTGAAAATTAAGGGGTTGTCTACCAATTGGGAAGTGACCAACAAATTGTGGTATATGACTGAGATAGAATACTACTGTGCTATGAGAAGTGACAAGCATGATGTTTTCAGGAAAACCTGAAAAGACAAATGGATGCAAAGTGAAGTTAGCAGAACCAGATGAACATTATAAATAGTAACACCAATAATGTAACAGACTTAGTCACTCTGATCAATACAATGATCCAAGACAATTCTGAAGGATTTGTTTTTCATCATAAAAGAGAGGGAGAGAATCAGAGATCAGACTATATAAATAAAAAATATTTAAAATAAATTAATGAAAATAATAAATAAATTAGTAAAATTAATGAATATTTAAATTACAAAAGGAAAGGCAACGGACTGGCTAATCTATAAATAAAATAATGATTAAGTAATTTTAGTTAATGGCAAGACTGTATCTTTTAGCTGTGTAATTGTGACCTAAATCATAAGTAAAAATAATGGGGAAAAAAAAACAAAATTAAACTAAAATTGACTACTTTTATAGCACAAAAGGAAATTGATTTATAAAGAATGAATTATAAATATTGACTTTTAAAGTAAGAGGAAATTGTGAATACTATTTGACAGCCTTAGGAAAGGGAGAATATGATTAAATACAGGCCAGAAAGTATAAATACAAAAATGTCTATTTTTCAAAATTTCTTATTCTTCTTCATTCTACATACATAAAATAGATCTTTGTTTTAGAAGTTGTAAAAAAAGGTCACTGCTTAACCTGAAGTCAAAACGTTGAACTCTAAAGCGTTATGTGAAATCTATGATTTTGCTTCCTCAATGTTGAATTTTGCAGACTTTTAAACAAAAAGTTTCACTAGAATGAATTCTTAACAACCCACTCTTTCCCCATACCTAGTAGTTGCCCAGTTTTCCTGCTGCTAAGGAGCATGTCATTTGAGAGGGTTCATATGCAACAAAATTGTTTAAAAAGAGAGTTAATTTTTCACTATTCCTACTCAAGCCACTCTCATTGTCAAGGGAATGGATTCATGTGGTGACATTCTATGTTCTTATTTCAATCTTAGTCACAAAAACAAGTCTTTTAATTCCACAGCTTTTCAATGATAGACAGCACCATTCTGCACTAATTTGACCTTTTCCATGTCCTCTGGTTTGATTAGCAGCCTATTCCTGTTCCCTCACAGAGCAAAGACACCCTGCAATGAAGAGGTAGAATGGGCCAGCCCGTCAAAATTCAGAATATTTGAGTAGCTAATGTGTTACAGCAGATCACTGCTGGCATTTAATGTGGACATTAAAATTCTAATGACTCATTCCCATGTCACAGATTAGGAAAGGAATAGAAAGAGACATAACATGGATCCGTTTTTCTGAAACTAATTATAACAGGAATTTGAGATGGTAAAGACTTAATCCATTCATGTAAATCAGTGTTTCCTAGAACATGGGCCAGGAACCCCTAGGGACCCAACCAGAGTTCTTGTTGCCTGGAGGAGGACTTGTGCTTTAGGGATTTGAAAAGGATATTGAAAAGAGGAAGTAGCACAGGGTGGCAACAATATGAGGGTGGCTTATTAAGGAAGAAAAACAGAGAAAAGGGGTTGTGACAGAGTCATAAAAGGGAGTTTGATAATGAAATCAAAAGGGCATATCACTAAATCTTTAAGAAATTCTCTACAGAAAAAGCTAGGAAAGTCTTCAAAGGAAAAAAAAAAATCACTCAAAGACAAGAAATGGATATAACATCTTATTCAAATTTCTCAATTTCTATTTGATATCCTGATGGAATACTAAATTTTATGGAGTATCTATAAATGTAGGGGATTTGGTCTGTGACCAGATTGCCAACACAGAAAACCAATAATATAATCACAAAAAAGTAAAAGGCAGATAATGAAGGGTTAGATACTGGGCTTCCTACAGGGCTGGGTATGAGACAAGGAAATTGGCAGTGAGTAGATGGTCTAGCTCCTCATAGATGAGAAAGGAGTTTTTGGACCAGAATTGTGGATCTTATTTTGAGAGGGTGACTCAAGCATTTGAACTGTTCCAGAGGATTCTTCTTTCTGATGTTCTTATAATACATCAGAAAGTAGTCCAGTGATTCTTAAAGTGGATTAAGTAATTCACTAAAAAAGTCAGAGGGAAATTCTAAAAGTTGAATTCTTAGAATTGCCATGTTGGTTCCATGAACATTTTTAGCATCATCTTTAAAGTAACAAAATCTCTCTCCCTAATCAGTGATATCTTTGCTTGTTCCACTACTTACCTTCTTGTCCACAACAAGTTAAAAACATATATTGATTATAACATATACATGTGTGGATTACAGTTATCATATATGTAATCATGTGTAATATGTATGTGTATAATACATATATGAGTTCATAAAATGTAAACTTCATTAAACCTAATTTGGTAACTTTATGATCCTTGAAAATGTTAACTTTATATTTAGTCATAGGATTCAGTGTAAAACGGGAAAATATAAATCATCATAATGAAAGATGATTATCTTTCTGAAAATTGACCTGTTTGATATGTTTCTTTCTGCTTGAAAATACGATCAACTAGTTAAGCAAACTGCTCTAATCCTCTAATGAAAAATTGAATAATTTTTGCCATGATTATTCAGGAACTAAGAATTATGCTTCACAAATAATTCCATCATTTGCAAAGATTATCTTTGCAAATGATAGACATATACCATGTCTAAAGCTTTAGAAGCATAGATATTACAACAAGTTCCTTTACATCAAGCTAGGAATTCCTAATGATTTTCTGGTATGGTCCTGTCTTACATGATTTGATCTTCTAAAATCAATCCTCAGAAAGAAAGGAAGGTAATCCAATGAAAAAAAAAATTTTCTCATCTCTTAGTTATTAAAACTTCCATTCTGATTTACCAATGCCTGGATTTATTGATAGCCCAGCTTCTTTATAACTCATCTATGTCACAGAAGGAGGCAAAATGAGATGGGTAGAAAATGGCAACAGAGTCATAACTTGGAAAAGATAATTGGACTTTGCCTTGAGGGCTGGATTCAGAAAGCTCTGGCAGCAATTGTTCTTCTTCAGATACAGTAAAACAACAGAGCCTACTTAAAAACCTAGCTAGTATAACATTCCACAAGAGAGAAGGCTGGGGAGACATCCTCTCTTCAGTGTACTTCATCCCACCTTCCCACTTCTGCTAGGAGGTACCCATTTTTAGATGAAAGTCTTCCCTAAAAGATGGTCAATCATTTGCCCCAGGTCCAAAAGTGTCTAGTCTATCAAGGGAATTAAGGTCAATAATCATATTTCATCTCCTCTCCTCTCCTTTTTTCTTTTCTCCTTCTCTCTTCTTATATCACTAACCAATGCTAAGGGAAGTTCTGTTCTGCTTTTTCCACTTGTTAAATATCACAAGAAAAAATAGCAGGAGGAGGAGGAAGAGGAGGAGGAATGCTAACCTCCTAAAAGATGAATCTATGATCCATGCCATTGTTGGAGAAAGCAATTGCCAAGTATGGTAGTATCATGTAGGAATAATATATATATATATATATATATATATATATATATATATATATATATAGTGGAGTTTCTGGATGTCCCAAGGCTGCTGAGATAACTCTGAAGTCCTAATTGGAATCTTTGAATGTGGGCCACTTGGGATTTAGCAATTCCCAATTTATTCAAATTAGCAGCCTGTCTAGTAAATTATAATTACTTCTAAGAATGTAAGAAATATAGGGAGGCATACAACTGCAGGGTGGACTTGGCAAGAAGGATAATGGAGTGGATGTTCTTTAGTGTTTTAATATCAAAAGAAGGCAATATAAATCAGAACAAATTAGAAATAACAATCCCCTTCATACTGGAAATTCTGCAGTATAGATTGTGACAACTACAACTACTCATAACAAGAACTGAAAATGTAAATACATTTATTTGATGTCAATACTACATTATAGCAAAATTGGAAATAAATTCATAATTTACAATCAAGGACTTTTTAATTGCTTTTTTGTAGTACTATTCCCATCTCCAAGTTATATAAAAATATATTACAAATAAATCCAAAGCCATTATAATGACTTCATTTCTCAAATTATTAATGATAATAAATTACAAATAACTAACGGTAGAAACCAAAAAGTTATTTAAATCTGAAGACTGATGACTCTAGGAACCTGAAGAGACTGAAAGATATATATAACACAAATTCCGAAAAGCTAGCCAATAATGAAACCGAATGGAAAGAATAATGCAGGTAACTGAAATGATTTTTTAAAGGAGATAGACATATTTAAAATGGAATTTTGAAAAGCCCCTTTTGATTTGGATGGTAAAAATCCAAATAATATACCAGTTATTCTAAGACAAATAATAGATCTACTATACTAAAACAAGGGGCAGCAATGTAGCACGGAAGATAAAGTGGTGGTCCTGAAGTTGGGAGGATCTGTACCTGGCAAGTCAATTAATTTATCTTTAAAATTAGTTGGACAGTGTTACTACTGGGCTTATACCCCAAAGAGATACTAAAGAAGGGAAAGGGACCAATATGTGCCAAAATGTTTGTGGCAGCCCTGTTTGTAGTGGCCAGAAACTGGAAACTGAGTGGATGCCCATCAGTTGGAGAATGGCTGAATAAATTGTGGTATACGAATATTATGGAATATTATTGTTCTGTAAGAAATGACCAGCAGGATGAATACAGAGAGGCTTGGAGAGACTTACATGAACTGATGCTGAGTGAAATGAGCAGAACCAGGAGATAATTATATACCTCAAAAATGATACTGTATGAGGATGTATTCTGGTGGAAGTGGAATTCTTCAACAAAGAGAAGATCTAACTCAGTTCTAATTGATCAATGATGGACAGAAACAGCTACACTTAGAGAAGGAACACTGGGAAATGAGTGTGAACGGTTTGCATTTTTGTTTTTCTTCTCAGGTTATTTTTATCTTCTGAATCCAATTCCTCCTGTGCAACAAGAGAACTGTTTGGTTCTGCACACGTATATTGTATCTAGGATATACTATAACATAATTAACATGTACAAGACTGCCTGCCATCTGGGGGAGGGGGATGGAGGGAGGGAAGGGGAAAAGTTGGAACAGATATGAATGCAAGGGATAATGTTATAAAAAATTACCCATGCATATGTACTGTCAATAAAAAGTTATTAAAAAAAAAAGAGCTGGAGAAAGAAATGACAGAACACTGCAGTATCTTTACCAAGGAAATCCCCCAAATGGGTCACAAAGTCAGACACAACTAATCGACTAAATAATAAATGCTAAAGCAGATTTTAAAACTATATCTGGTATAACCTTCATTAATAATCACATTTGCCCATAATTTTTAGCAACAAGAAAACTTTTCAAAACCTATACATATCATTAAATGCCATGATAGACTATGTGAAGAATGGCAGAGCTATCTAAGAATTCTCTGAAGGTCAGATATCAAAAACTGCCACAGTAAAAGTGGCTATAGGAAGTAGTGAACAAGAAGGGAATGGTCTAACCATATCCCCTAAGGAGTAGCTTAGAGAATGAGATTAGAGAGTTTAGGATAGAACAATTTGACATCATCTCAAGGACATCATGAGCTTTAGAGATCTGAAAGAACTCACATTTTTTTCTATCAGCATCCTAGCAATATTCTCAAAACAGCTAGTGATCATATTTGCTCTGGATCCCAAGGACAAACATAGTAAAGAATTAACACGTCTGCGCTTAGTAGAGAATTAACATACAGAGAATTAGCTCATCTATGAAGTTTGTCAGTATATAAAGAATATAAACACTAATATTGAAGTACTGAATTCCTCCCCCAAACCATTTATAAGTTTAAATAGTTTAATCAGAATAATTATGTGTGTATATACATACACACATACAAATACAGATATTATATATCTTTTAACTAGAAATATATTATGCACATACCTATATGTGATTTTTTAATAAGAATAATTGTGTGCATATACATATATATAGCTTTTAACCAGAAATATTTTATGCACACATATATATGTGATCTTTTAGCTAGAGTAATTATGTGTGTATACACACACATATAAATATAGATATAACCTAGATGCAGTTATACATGTTAGCTACCTTTATTTGTCATCTTCCAGCCTACTTCCAGAACAAGAAGTAGAAAACAGAGTTAGGAGGAGATGTGAATATGGATGCTGGATACAAGAAATGGAGAATGAATGAGGTCTGAAGTGGCCAGATATAGCAGGACAGGTAAGTTTGCCCTCAATTCATTCACTAATCTTTCAAGACAGCTCAGTCTGATTCCAAAGCCCAGTGGATTAGTCCAGGGAAGAGTAAGGGGTGATCTCTGGAGACCTGGTCTGGAGGGTGCTTGCTGTTCTAGTTGGTAAGAGGAGGAGCAGCCTAAAGACAAATGGCAAGATGCCTGCGTTGGATAGATGCTTGAGCCATATTTTCCAAATACTTTCCACACTATCCCCCTGTATCCATATGCTTGCTTGTTTCATAACATCTCATCCAATTCTTCGTAGATGTTTTTCTACTTTTTTGTCCTCTTCCCCAGATGGGATTTAAGTTACAATTATCATCATGGTAGTCTATGTTCTTATGTTTATCACAAGCCCTGCAAAATGAGATAACCAAGTTTCCTGTGAACGTCAGTCCTTGTTGACTGTGGGTACACAATGTAAATGACTCCACTAATTCCTTTGCATGTCTCTCCAAGAACCATTTGGGAGCTTCCTTCTGCTTAGCCGCAGCCTCATTTTGTCTTTTAGTGAGAATGTCAGTATTTCTGTGGTTCTATTGCTTCAGCTGTGTATCAACTTACTGTTGCACAAAAATCTCACATTTAAAGCACCGGCATTTAAATTACTGTTTATAGACTGCTTTTAAAACTGTGTAATTCTTAATACTTTATGTCCTTTTTCCTTATCTACACTCTCCAAGCACCAATACAGAAAGAGAAGGCCATATAGAATCAGCATACACACATATATACCATATGTATGCATAGTTAGATAAGGGGAAAGGACATAGATATTAAGAATATACATATGTACATATTCATATAAAGATATAGAAATAAAGTAAAAGGTCTTAGATATTAAGAATATTCATATATACATACACATATATACACATAAAGATATAGAAATAGATAAAGGAAAAGGCCTTAGATATTAAGAATATATATGTATACATACATACATACATACATACACACATACACATATAGATATAGAAATAAAGGAAAAGGCCTTAGATATTAAAAATATATGTATACATACATACATATATACACATAAATATAGAAAAAAGGAAAAGGACAAATATTAAGAATATATGTGTTTGTGTACATGTGTATAAAATTTCTTTTAACCAGAAATATCATGTATCCAATGTTTTTTAATCAAAAAGGGGATCTTTTTTTTAGGTCATTTTCCTTTTATGGGCTATAGAAATAGTTGCTAATTCAAGTATAATAATAGGGTAGAAGAACCAAAAAATTTCTTCCACAAAGTCTGTTTATTTACTTTCTGCTCTGCTCTACCTCACAGGGTTATGGAAAGAATCCCCCAAATGAGATTTAAAAGTACAGCGCTTTGCATATCTTAAAGCACATAATAATAATAGTCACCATTTATACAGTCCCTAGCACGTGCCAGCTGCTGTGTAGCTTTATCCATTTCACGGATTACTGTGGCCAAAGACTTCCTGACCTAGAGGCCAGTCTTCTGATGATAAGCCTCCCTTTATACACCTAGGCTCTGAAAGCCGTCTAGTGCTGTTATGTCCTTGAAGCCATTCCAATTTGATAAAACCTATCAGATAAGGTCCTGTGTGAGTCGGTTTTACTTAACTGTTTTCTTTTCTTTTCCTTTTTTTTTTTTTTTTTGATCACAGATTTAAAGCTAAAAAGAAACTTAGAGGTCACCTAGTCCAAACTCCTCATTTTATAGACAAGTTCCAATGTTTAAGTGACTTTACCAAGGAAATAGGTGTTCATCTCTCTCTCTCTCTCTCTCTCTCTCTCTCTCTCTCTCTCTCTCTCTGTCTCTGTCTCTCTCTGTCTCTCTCTTTCTCTCTGTCTCTCACTGTCTCTCCATCTCTGTCTCTGTCTCTGTCTCTCTCTCACACACACACACATATATACATACACCCAAAATGACAGAAACAGGATTTACCATCAACTGCAAGGTGCATAGAATTCCAAATCCAGTGACTTTTCCACTACTTTGCACAGAAAGGAAGGCTTCCCACTCTGTGTCAAAGTAGGGATGTGTGTGTTGAGGGGACACTACTTATATTAGTAAAACTACAGCAATGGTGTTGCTCCCTCCACTTGTGTCAATTTTTTAAACTATATATAACAAAAGTTCTCTGTTTCCAGTACAATCCTTTCCCATATCTTTAAATACTGAAATGTTTGTGTGTGTTGATGACTGCTAATTTCATAATAAAAATGTTTTTAAATTTATATAATTTTTTAAAAAAAGAAACCCAATATCATCCTTATGCTCAGCTGAGACTAATGCCTGACATTTGTTTAGGAGCCTGCATTTGGTAGGCTTATTATGTTTGGTAAATTTGTCGAATTTTTGTTGACTGTCACATTGTTGAAAGTATAGTGACACAGAGAGGGATGAGAAGCCTGACAAGTCTTATTGCCCAGTCTCACACAGAAACCTGCCTTAAGGTATCTTTGTTGATCTGCACCAGTCTTTCAGACTGACAATTTGCTTGAAAACGACAAGGGACAACAGTGACTGTTCATATGAAAATCTTTTTTAAGAACTCCTTAAACTCAATGGAAGTAAATCTTACTCCACTGTCAGAGATGCTATCTGGCATTCCAATTCTGCAAAACAAACAGCAAGTGCAAAAATAATTATTTCACAGAACCGGGAAGTAGTAGAGAATTTGGATGGAATTAAAAGCATTTCAGGCAATCTTGAGAAATCTACCAAAAAAAAAAAAAAAAAAAAAAAAAAAAGGAAGTCCCACCTCCCCCAGTTGATAAATCATGAAAGAACATGAACTTTTCAGATGAGAGAATCAGTTATGTTTAGATGATTACAGATAGTCATAAAAAATGCTTTAAATCACTATTGATTAGAGAAATACAAATTAAAACAACTCTGAGCTACCACCTCACACCTATCAGATTGGCTAATAGCACAGATAAGGAAAATGACAAATGTTGGAGAGGATGTGGGAAAATCAGGACACCAATACACTGTTGGTGAAGTTGTAAACTGAGTCAACCATTTTGGAGGAAATTTGGAACTATGACCAAAGGATTTAACACTGTGCATATCCTTTGATCCAGCAATACCACTAGGTCTGTATCCAAAGAGATTTTTTAAAATAAATACAGCAGTTCTTTTGGTGGTGGCAAAGAATTGGAAATTAAGGGCATGCCCATCAAATGGGAAATAACTGAACAAATTGTGGTATATGAATGTAAAAGAATACTATTGTGCTATAAGAAATGATAAGCAAGATGCTCTCAGAAAAATCTGGAACGATTGATGCAAAGTGAAATGAGCAGAACATGGAGAACATTGTGCATAGTAACAACAATATTGTATGATGATCAATTATGAATGACTTAGTTATTCTTAGTAATGCAATGATCTAAGACAATCCCAAAGGACTTATAATGAACAATGCTCTCTACCTCCAGAAAAAGAACAACACAATATAAATGCAGTTTGAAGCATTCTATTTTTTTTTTTTTGTAGACTTTTTGTTTTGTTGGGGGGGGAGGTTTGTCTGTTTTCTTTCACAACATGACTAATAAAGAAATTTGTTTTGCAGGATTACAGGTGTATAATCTACATCAAACTGCTTATTGCCTCAGGGAGGGGATGGAGGAGTAAAAAAGGAATAAAATTCAGAACTCAAAATTACTTTTCAAGTGACTTTAAACTTGTTTTTATAAGTAATTTGGAAAAAATAAAATATTCAGTGACCCAAAAATAATTAAACAATGTAGGCCTCCTTCCCCTGGAATAGTTTAGACCTTCAAAATCAGGATGATTCTTTGCCACCAAGTCATTTATCCCTTCCCATGAAAAATAAACTTATTTCCACAGTTATGCCCAGTAAAGTTAGATCCTCTTATAATATCTTTATTATATGAATCTATTCCAATATCTCAGATGTAATTTTAAGTCAATTTCCTGAAAACAATTCCCAGATGTTTTTCATTTTATAATGACCAAGAGAGTTAGAGAAATGCTATCTGAAATTTTTTAAAAATATGTGGCATTGGAATAACAGCACTGAATATTCTCATAACAATTATCTTTTATAATTGACTTCTTAGGAATGGTTTGAATTCCTAAGTAATTTTCCTTACTGACAACTATATCATCTTTTTAAGAATATTCTGGGATCCTATGCAGTTTATCACTCAAACAATATGATCAACCTGAAAAAGGATGCATCTGGGGAAGCATTCTGTCCCAATTTTCTCAGGGATTAGAAGGTTTTCTCAAAGAATGATATGGGACAGTATTTTCAAAACAAGGTGGAATAGAGCCTTATGAGTAATGTGTGATCAACAAAATCAAGTACATCCCCTGCTGATGGAATTTCTTGACTCACCAAAAAAGAAAGGTTTTTTTTTTTTGGCATCTTGTATGTAGAATAGTTGTGTATATGACACTACTCCTGACCAGGAAGCAACTGGTGTCTCTTTATTTTTTGGCATCTCATAGCTAAGCACAATTTCAGCTCTGCAAAGAAAACTGTATTGGAAGAACTAGAAATTATGTTGATTGTAATGAACTAGCCAGAATAACTATCTGATATTCTGCAGTGTCCTTTGGCTAGCTTGTACAATGCCATACTGATGAAAAGACTCAGCTGTTGTAGAAGCAAAATAGGAATTGTAAAATGTAAGGAAGGGTTGAACTTCTTGCTGCCCTACTTTTTTTCATTCATGCATTCATTCATTCATTCATTTATTTTTTAATTTATATAATAAGCAAGCATTTCCATAGTATAATGTAAGAAAAAAAGATGATTGTACATGAAACTGTAAATCTATTATATACAACTTTCTATTCCTTTTAAATAAAGTTATCGTGCAAATTTCTTTATTTTTTTTCTTCTCCTCCCTTTTCTCCTCTCCCCATCCTAGAGATGGCTATGGAGACACACACACACACACACACACACATATATATATATATACACACATATATTTCTATTTATCTGTTCTTTCTCCAGATGTAGATAGCATCTTTCTTCCTACGTTCTTTCTAGTTAAATTGGATATTTATGACAATTAAAATGACTCAGTTGCTCTTAAAACACTATATACAATCTTCTCTTTGGTTCTGCTCATTTCACTCTTCATTATTTTGTGCAAGTTTTTCCATGTTTTCCTAAGTTCATTTAGCTTATTTCTTATAACAGAAATATTCTAATCACAATCATAGACCATAATCTATTCAGTCATTCCCCAAATGATTGCATCCTGCAATTTTTAATTCTTTGTCACCACAAATAGAATTGCTTATAAACATTTTAAAACACAGAAGTTATTTTCCTTTTTTCCTTAGAATCTTTGGAAATAGACCTAGTAGTGGTATTGTTGGGTCAAAGGCTACAAGCAGTTTAATAACTCTTTGGACATAATACCAGATTGTTCTCCAAAATGGTTGGATCATTTAACTCACCATTCTACCAACAATGAGACGTCAAATTTTTTCCAAATATACCCTCTAACATTTGTTGCTCTCCCTTCACTCATTTTAGCCAATTTGAAAATTCTATAAAATGATATCTAAAGGTTGCTTCAATGTGCATTTCCCTAATCAATAATGATTAGGGTATTCTTTCATAGATCTATAAAGTGTTTTGATTTCTTCATTGGAAAGCTGCCTATTCATATCCTTTGACCATTTATCAATTGGGAATGATTCATATTCTTATAGATTTGACAATATTTTTTAAATATTTGAGATACGAGACCTTTATTTGAGAAACTGAAGATGATGGAATAGGTCAGAATTTTCTCCAGATTTCCTCCACAGACAGAAAATTACCAGAAAATGAACACAGAGCAACAAAAATAAAGGTGTAAAGCAGTTGTCCTTGTAAAAATTAGTGGAGAGGACCTCAGAAAAGACAGGAATTCTAAAGACTAAGGTATAGCCTGAGTGAAACACAGATACCTCCTGGCCAATTCCACTAATCAACAAACAGCAAGCCATACATACATAGGGCAGCTCTTTGGAGAAGCAGACTAGGGAAATTTCATCTTAAAAACTTTTACCTCACAGCCTCAGGAACTTTCGTTTCATGAACTTTTTAACTCACAAACTTTCTTCAAAAGAACAGTAGACAGCTGAGTGGGGAAAGATTGAAGCAATGAGTCTCCCCTCCTCCCCCATCCCATCACTGCCTATTTCTGGAAGTAAGGGCAGTTATGCTCTTGGGCTGTGGCTGTGGCCTGGACAGACCAAGCACGGATCTGGTGAGTAAGATCCCACAGGGAACAAGAACATTTTGGGGTCAGTCTGGCTGGGGACTCACTTCTTTGCTGTTGGAATTAGTCCATAGCAGCACAACACAAGAAATTTGGATTTCACATTTTAATTTTTTTACTCTAATGACATTGGAGTTATTATGTAAGTCTTTCCACAAGTTGTCCCTCTGTTGGTACCAGAAGTTCTTTGTAATTGGGGATTATTTCATTTTTTGTATTTCTATTTCTAGCATAATGCCTTATGCACAGTAAGTACTTAAATAAAATGTGTGAATTCCAAGGCTGGAGAGTGATTTGGGGTACAAGCATCTTGAGCACGGAGGAAGAAATCCAGAGAGAAAGAAGACAAAATGATTGATAATAATAACAGATCCCCTTTATATAGCACATCATGCTTATAAAGCGTTTCCCCTATAATAGATCTGTGAGATATATATATATAGCACAAATACTGTCAGTTCCATTTTTATGGATAAGGAATTGGAGACTGAGTGTGGATGATCAGGCTCTCCATAGTCATAAAGTACTTACCACATGGCTTAACTTTAAATTCAACATATTTTTCCTCTACTATGCTATCTCTTAGTAAATAGAGAATACAACTGAAGACTTAGAAAGTGTTTTTTTTGTGAAACGATGGAAAATTATAGCAATGCACTCAAAATTCTGGACTGAAGGTACTTAGTTCAAAACACCCACAAGGGAGTGTTCAGTTATTGGCAGTGTCATCGTCAATGATCAGTTTCTTGATTAGTTTAAACAAGGTCAGATTTTACAAAGACATTGTCCCAAGCAAAATAGCAAGGACTTGATTGACTGCAGATACTGGTTCTGGGAACTGCTTATGCAGTTTATCATATTAAGTGCCTTATTATCAATGCAAGGGGCATCCCCACAAGGTATTGCCCCATCCTTGGGCTTTTGTACTGGTGTAATCTACTATCTATAACTAGTCTCATATACAATGTTTGTTTGGATATGTTGATTTTTCTCAGTAATTTTACCCTAGGGCAAAAGGATTATTTCTAGATTTTCAAATGAATTAATGCAAAAGTTATATCCAAATGGAATAATGCTGACTCTTCCTGAGAAGTTTCAAGTTCTCTGAAGAATATCTCTGAAATTGGTTGGCAATTTCCTGGTTTAATTACATAAATGTTTAGCATATTGATTTCTAGGGAGATGAAACAGTCCTTTCTTAAGAGACTTTTTTGAGTAATCCTTCTTTGTTGGTATGTAGAAGATAATCCACTAAAAAAAACAAAACAGTTTAAATTGCATCTTGTTCTGGTTTCTTTGATTACTCCCACTCCTTCCTAGTCAGTTCAGTAAGTTTATAAGTAGCCAGTATAAAATGAAAATACTAGGAAATAAGACTGCAAATAGAAACCCAGAAGCCATGTACAAAATGTCTCAAAGATCAAAGGAGCATAATTTACAAATCATACTATATCTTACCTAAAAATCACATCCTGTTAAGATGTGGTAAATCAGGAAAAGCCATCTGAGCTTTGATGTCAGAGCTCCTTGGTCCCATGTTATGTAAATCTCACTCACACAAGTTCCAGAAGACCAACACAACATCAAATGGTTCTGATAACTTTGAAATGTTGTGGTTATGTTAACTTTAAAGCAGTTTTTTTTCTGAAAACTTTAAGATGATTTGGATATATTAATGAACTTAAGCCCAAGGTAGTACAGATGAGAGTTAGTCTGTTTCCCCCCCAAAAAAAAACCCTATAAAAATGAGCCCCTCCAACTCCTCCCACCCCTTTCTTCTATCTCCATCTGGATCCATGCTGCTGAGTGCTTCAAAACGTATTCAGGTATCTACAAATGATACTCTCTTACCCCTCTTTCCCCCTTCCCATCCTTTCCCCCATTTGCTGTTTGCTTTCCTTCAACATCCTATACCTACCCACATGTTGTCTAGCTTGGTACCCCTTTATTTCATTGCTGATATGCACTTTTTTGCCTTTTATGCTTTATTAAAATATGATTATAGCCTTTTTTCCCTGCTCTCATCATGATATTCCTGGGCAAAATATCCAAAGAACTAGGTGTGTCTGCCCCATTTCATCATTCTGTAAATGAATTATTGATTCAAGCATCTATGTCATATTAATTAAATTGAATAGAATTCATAATAGGTTCTTCAATATTTTCTAAGTAGCTTATAATTTTGAATTGTGTGTGTATACACATTCATATATGTATGTATATTTATATTTATGTACATATATACATATTAAGTATATATACATACATACATGAATATATGAGTATGTGTGCATACCTCGATCATCTATAACAATAATCCTTGTGGGAAAAATTGTGAGTAGAATCTTGATCTATCATTGATACATCATAACTACAATTAATGGGTAACTTAGACACCATCATTCTTGACTTTTGTCAATGCTGTAACATTTTGAAGCATCTAGTCATCAAGTCTATGAATATAAATATATATCTTGTTCTAATCAAATAAATAATCAGGATTCCTCAATTTTAAAATAAAAAGATTTAACTACTTGTTCTCTAAGGTTCTTTCAACCTCTAACCTCTGTAATTCATTCATATCTGATGCAAGGTGATAGGAAGTGCTAGGAAAGTCCTTGGATTTTAATAGATCTTGAATACCTACTTTAAAGTCTCTTCAGATCTTAAGTTGACTGTGGATCATGCTGTCTACCTAGATCCAATCAAGCCTTTGGGAACATTTACACATAGAACTGTTTGCAGACTATAGGATGCTGAATTTGAATGTCATAGCAACTAGTAGTAAAAAAAAAAAAAAAAAAAAAAGCTGTAGTTTAATCTTTTTGATACTTGGCTCATTCAACATGCTTGAATCTGTAAGCAACGTGTAAAGACAGTCTGAGGAAAGATTAAACTCATGCATTGTTTGTTGATATTACTAAGCCTATGCTTTGTATATTCCACTAGCTAGCAAAAAATTTCTGCCACTCCATTAGAAATAGCTTTTATATAGAGAAGTCATTTTTTAAATTTATATTTTATCCAAATTTTATATGAAATCCAGTCTCATTATATTGATGCCAAACTCTTCAGTATATTTTAAATCTGTCATTTTAAAGACACTGTAGAGTCAACAAATGAAATGAATTTTTAAATTGTAGCAAGTTTATTTTTATTACTCATTGGTTAATGAATCATGTTGGAAGAGGGAAAAACAGAGCAAAAGGGCAAGCATGAGAGAGATTGAAAAAAAAAAAAAAACAGAAAAAAGAAGTGAAAAAAGCATGTGTTGACTTAAATTCAGTCTTCTTAGATCTTTTTCTGGGTACAGATGGCATTTTCTGTCCAAACTCTATTGGGATTGCTTTGGATCACTGAATCACTGAGAAGAACCACGCTTTTCATAGTAGATCATCACACATTCTTGCTGTTATTGTGTAAAATGTATTCCTGGTTCCACTTGTTTCATTCTGCATCAGTTCTTGTAAATCTTACCAGGTCTCTCTATAATCAGCTTGTTCATCATTTTTTATAGTACAATAATATTCCATTACCTTTGTATAACACAGCTTGTTTAGCCATTCCCCAGATTCATGGACATCCACTTTTTTCCAGTTCTTTGCTATCACAAAAAGAGCTGCTGCAAACATTTTTGCTTCTGTGGGTCCTTTTCCCTCCTTTACGATTTCCTTGGAATACAGCCCAGTAATGGCATGGCTGGGTCACAGTTTTATACTCCTTTGGGTATAGTTCCAGAATGCTCTTCAGAATGATTGGATTATTTCACAACTCCATCAACAATGCATTAGTGTCCCAGTTTTCCCATATCCCTTCCAACATTTATCATTAACTTTTCCTGTTATCTTAGCCAATCTCAGAGGTGAGAGATTGTACCTCAGAGTTGTTTTAATTTGCATTTCTCTGTTCAATAATGATTTCGAGCATTTTTTCATAGAACTATAAATTGCTTTAATTTCATTATCTGAAAATTGTTCATATCCTTTTACCATTTATCATTTGGGGAAAGACTTGTATTCTTTTAAATTTGACACAGTTTTTTATATATTTCTAAAATATATAGGAGAATTTTATCAGAAATACTCCCTGTAAAGATTTTTTCCCAGCTTTATAATTCCCTTTTAATTTTGTTTCTGTTGTTTTGTTTGTGCAAAACCTTTTTAATTTAATGTAATCAAAGCTGTTCATTTTGCCTTTCTTCTTTGATCATAAATTCCTCTCTTCTCCAGAGTGATGACAAATAAATTATCCCTTGTTCTCCTAATTTGTTTATGGTATCATCCTTTATGCCCAAATCATGTATCCATTTTGATTTTATTTTGGTATGGTATGTGAGATGGAGATCTATGGTGATTATTTGACAAATTATTTTCTAGTTTTCTCAGCAATTTTTGTAAAATAGTGAGTTTTTATTCCAGAAGTTGGAGTTTGGGGATTTATCAAATATTAGATTGCTATAAGTCTTGATAATTATGTCGTGTGTATCTAATCTATTCCACCTATCCACCATTCTGTTTCTTAGTACCAAATGGTTTTGATGATTGCTGCTTTGTAATATAGTTTTAAATTTGGTACTCCTAAGCCACCATCCTTTGTATTTTTTCCTTAATTCCCTTGATATTCTTGATCTTTTTGTCCTTCCAGATGCATGTTTTGTTGTTATTTTTCTAGTTCTATAAAATAATGCTTTGGCAGTTTGATTGGTGCGGCACTGAACAAGAAAACCAATTTAGGCAGAATTGTCATTTTTATTATATTAGCTCAGTCTAGCCATGAATAATTGATATTTTTCCAATTCTTTAGATCTGATTATATTTGTGTGAGAAGTGTTTTGTAATTGTATACACGTAGTTCTTACATTTGTCTTGGCAGGTAGACCTCCAAGTGTTTTATTTTCTCTACAGTAATTTTAAATAGAATTTCTCTTTCTATCTCTTGCTGATGGACTTTGTCAGTAATATATAGAAATGCTGATGTTTTGTGTGGGTTTATTTTCTATCCTGCAAGTTTGCTAAAGCTGTGAAATGTTTCCAGTAGGTTTTTGGATGACTTTCTAGGATTCTCTAAGCATATCATCATATCATCTGTGAAGATTGATAGTTTTATTTCCTCATTGTCTACTCTAATTCCTTTAATTTCTTGTTCTTATTGCTAATGCAAACATTTCTAGGACAATGTTGAATTGTGGTGATGTGATAATGGGTATCGTTATTTCATCCCTGATCTTATTGGGAATGTGTCCAGCTTCTCTATATTTAAATAATGCTTGTCATAGGTTTTAGAAAGATATTGCTTGTAATTTTAAGAAAAGCTCCCTTTATCCCTATGTTCTCTACTATTTTTAATAGGAATGCCATATTTTGTCAAAAGTTTTTTCTGTATCTATCGATATTATCACATGATTTCTGTTGGTTTTGCTATTGATATAGTTGATGATAATAGTTTTCCTGATATTGAATCAGCCCTGCATTCCTAGTATAAATCATACTTGATCATAGTCTATTATCCTAATGATAAGTTGCTATGATCTCTTTGCTAATATTTTATTTTAAAATTTTGCATCAATGTTCATTAAGAAGATTGTTTCTCTGTTTTGGCTCTTCCTGGTTTAGGTATCAGTATCATATTTGTGTCATAGAAAGAATTTGGCAGAACTCCTTCTTTATCTCTTTTTGTAGATATTTTGCATAGTATTGGAATTCATTGTTCTTTAAATATTTGGTAGAATTCACTTGTGAATCCATCTAGCCCTGGAGATTTTTTCTTAGGTTCATTAATGACTTGTTCAATTTTTTTCTTTCTAAAATGGGACTACTCAAGTATTTTATTTCCTCTTCTGTTAACCTGGGCAATTTATACTTTTGTAAATATTCATCCATTTCAGGTATATTGTCAGACTTGCTGCTATACAGTTGGGCAAAATAACTCTTAATTATTTCTTTAATTTCTTTTTCATTGGTGGTGTGTTCACCTCTTTTATTTTTGATGCTGATAAATTGGGTTTTTTTCCTTTTTTTCTGATCAAATTAGCCAATGGTTTATCTATTTTTTTCATAAAATCAATTCTTAGTTTTGTTAAATGGTTTTCTTAGTCTCTGTTTCATTAATGTCTCCTTTGAGTTTCAGAATTTCTAATTTGGTATTTAATTTTAATTTTTATTTGTTCTTTTTCTCACTTTTTTAGTTGCATGCCTTATTCATTGATCTCCTCTTTCTCTTTTTTATTTATGTAGCTATTTACAAATATAAAATTTCCCCTAAGAACTGTTTTGGCTGCATCCCATAGATTTGGGGATATTGTCTCATTTTATTGTCATTTTCTTGGATGAAATTATGTTATTTGTTTCACTCATTCTTTAGAATTAGGTTATTTAATTTCCAATTGGCCCTTTGTTGAATATAATTTTTATTGCATTGTTATATGAAAAAGGAAGCATTTACTATTTCTGTCTTTTTGCATTTGATTGTGAAGTTTTTAATGCCCTAATACATGGTCAGTTTTTGTGAAGCTGATATATACTGCCAAGAAAAAGGTATATTCCTTTCTGTCCCTATTCAATTTTCTCCAGAGGTCTATAATATCTGGGTTTTCTAGGATCCTAGTAATCACCCTAGTTTTTTTCTTGTTTATTTTGTGATTAGAGTTGTCTGATTCTGAGAGTGGAAGTTTGAGGTCACCCTCTAGAATAGTTTTGCTGTCTATTTCTTCCTGTAACTGGCTTAAAATCTTATCTAGGAATTTGCCTGCACTACCACTTGGTGCATATACATTTAGTATTGTTACTACTTCATTATTTAGTATGCTCTGTTTCAATATGTACTTTCCTTCCATATCTCTTCTAATAATATCTATTTTTACTTTTGCTTTATCTGAGATCAGGATTTCTATCCGTGTCTTTTTTTTTTTTTACTTCAGTTGAAGCATAATAAATTCTGTTCCATCCTTTTACCTTTACTCTGTATGTGACTCCTTATGTGTTAATGGGTTTCTTGTAAACAACATATTGTAGGATTCTGGTTTTTAACCCACTCTGTTATTTGCTTCTGTTTTATGGAAGAGTTCATCCCATTCACATTAGCAATTATGATTACCAGCTCTGTATTCACCTCCATCCTATTTTCTCCAAAGTATATACTTTGGTTCTCTCTTTCTACCCTCTCCTACCCCACCCTTTCTACCCACCCCACCCATTACCTTTTCTATCAACTCTTCCCCCTTCTCTTGTGTTTTTTACCCAATCCACCCACCACTTTATCTTCTATCAAACTTTCCCCCTTCTTGTACCTATTCCCTTAGTGTTTCTGACCTTTCTTCTATCCTGTCCCTACCTTTTCTTTTCATCTTTCTCTTCCTTTCTCTTTATAGGATTAGATACATTTCTATGTACAACTGAATGATTCCTTCTTAAATTATTCCTTCTTAAAGCTCAAACTGATGAGATCATGCTTCAAACAATGTTTATTCTCCTCCCTTTTTTCCCGGATTTTTCCCAGATTGTAATAGCTTTTTTGCACTTCTTCATTTGGACAAATTGTCCCATAATACCTTCACTCTTAATGTCTTTTTTCTTTAAAATCATCACATCAAAGTTCATTCACAACCACAACCTCAGTCCATGTGATGTCCTCCTCTGCCTGCCTCAGTGTCAAATGAAGCTCTCAATAATTACAGATATTGTTTTCTCATCTAGGAATGCAAACAGTTTAACCTTAAATATATTTTTCTCCTGTTTACCTTTCTTTGATTCTCTTCAGTTCTATGTTTGTACATTAAATTTTCTGTTTAGTTCTGATTTTTTTTCAATAGAAATGATTGAAAATCTCTTACTTCATTTAAGCTCCATCTACTCCCCTGAAAGTTAATTCTTGTAATTCCAGTTCCTTTACCTTACTAAATATGGTATTCCAAGCTCTCTAATTTTATTGTAGAGGCTGCCAGATCCTGGATAAGTCTGATTGTGGCTTTTTGATATTTGAATTGTTTTTGTCTCATAGTTTGCAATATTTTTTCCTTGAGATTATAGTTTTGGAGTTTTGTAACAATGTTCCTTGGGGTTTTCTTTGTAGATTCTCTTTCCAAAGGTGATCAATGGATTCTTTCAATAAGTATTTTTTCCTCTGTTTCTAGAATATTGGGGCAGTTTTCCTTGATGACCTCTTGTGGAATGATTTCCAGGCTCTTTTTTTTTTTTTTGTGGTCATGCCCTTCAGGTTCATCAAAGATTTTTTAATTGTCTCTTCTGGTTCTATTTTCTAAGTTGACTGTTTTGTCAACAAGGTATTTCATATTTGCTTCCATTTTTTCTTTTTCTTTCTTTCTTTTTTTTTTTTTTTAAATAACGTTTTATTGCCAGAACCCATGCCAGGGTAATTTTTTACATTATCCCTTGCACTCACTTCTGTTCCGATTTTTCCCCTCCCTCCCTCCACCCCCACCCCCAGATGGCAAGCAGTCCTATACATGTTAAATAGGTTACAGTAGATCTTGGATACAATATATGTGTGCAGAACCGAACAGTTTTCTTGTTGCTCAGGGAGAATTGATTCAGAAGGTAGAAATAACCCAGGAAGAAAAACAAAAATGCAAACAGTTTACATTCATTTCCCAGTGTTCTTTCTTTGTGTGTAGCTGCTTCTGTCCATCCTTGATCAATTGAAACTGAGCTAGATCTTCTCTTTGTCGAAGAAATCCACTTCCATCAGAATATTGTTGAGGTATATAGTGATCTCCTGGTTCTGCTCATTTCACTCTTGCTTCCATTTTTTCATTCTTTTTAGTTTGTTTGACCAATTCTTGCTGTCTCACAAAGTCATTAACTTCCATCTGCCCTGTTCTAGTATTTAACATATGATTTTTTTTTCAAGTATCCTTTGTTTCTTTTTCCATTCAGGTTTAAGTAGTTTCCCTCAGACCATTTTTCCTTTTCTTTTCCCAGCTGTTAACTTCCTCCTTTCTTTTCTCATTTTTTCTTCTACCTCTCTTATTTGCCTTTTAAGTCCTTTCTGAGCATTTCCAAGAAGCCTTTTTGGACTTTTTTGGACAATTTGGACAATTTATCTCCCTCTTTGAGATTTTTTTCTGTGCACATTCTGTCCTTGTCTGAAATTGCATTTTCCTCTTTCCTGTCATCATAGTATCTTTCTATGCTCAAAATTCTTTTCTATTTCTTGCTCATTTTCTTTGGTATTTCCTTTTTTATTTTTAAGGTGGAGTTCTCCTCCTGGAGCATAGGGGGCGCTGTCCCAAGCTTCCTATGCAGTTCTGAGCCTCGGCTTTGAGCACAGCGCCCCCTTGTGTTTGCTCTGCTGCTCTGTGCAGACACACCCTAGTTTGCCGCAGTTTCCCTCCTGAGCTGGGACTGGAGGCTGCCCCCCTCCCCCTCCTGCTGGGCTCCCCTGCTGAGCCGGGACTGCCGGGTTTCAGGTACTAAGACGCTCTCACTCTTTCCCAGAGTCCGTCTGGCCTGGGCTGAGGCCCCCTTTTGTCCCCAGTGAGACCGAGCTTTCTTGGAGTTTTTCAGTCTGTCTTCAGCGGGAGATGGGATTCATTGCGTCACACAGAGGCGTGGTCTCGGGTGGTTTTCGAGGGAAGCTGGGAAAACTCCAGAAGCTTCCAGACTTCAGAGAGAGAGATTATTCAATTTTTTTTGATAGATTTCAATTACATTACTAACTAAGATGTCAATAGTACACGCCTTTAATATCACCTGAGTGACGATGTGTGACTGTCTCCTTACTTTCTATGCCGACCCATTCATTCCAACCTGTTCTTCCCTGCACAGGGCTAGATTCTTAAAAAAAAAAAAAAAAAAAAAAAAAAAAAAAAAAGCCATCACCATGTGATTACATTTCTTGTCAATAGCCAAGAGGTAACTAACAAGGTTGAGGGAAATAGACTCCTCCTAAGCCATCATTGTTACTTTTCTGTTTACACAAATGAGCCAGTGACGCTTTAAACTCTTAAACATAACCATTTACTTTGTAACAAGGCAACAGATGGCATTAAGCAAGGGCATGAATAATCACATGTTGCGCATGTAAATCTGACTCGGGCATTTCCACCAGTGTATTTACTATGTCTGGGAGAGCGGGAACACCCTTACAGGGACCTGAGGGGGAAGCGCAGGAGGGAGGCAAACCCAGGTGCGGAACTCTGGAATATTATTAGTCTATTCAGGAGCATCCATACCACATAAAAACTAAGTTTCTACTAATTGCCTGCGTGTTGGACCTCAGTGATTCTCAACTAATCAAATCTTCTCTTCTATATTTAGATGTAACATTTATAAGCTACTTAACCATTATTCTTACAAAGGGAATTGAGAAAATTTTACTTTATATCACTATTCCCCATTTAGCTAGAGAACTAGAGAGCTTATTAAGATGGTTGTCTCTGAACCTTTTGGTTAGCGCAGATACTTTTTTTTTATTTTCATGCATTTATTTATCTAATTGTTTATTTATGCATTTGTTTATTTTTAGTGTTCATTAAAATTTTTTTTTTAGTTCTGAAAGTTTTCCTTCTCTTCCCCGATCAGTCTCTTCCCATCCATCCCATATTTTCTTAAGATAACTTCTAAAGTAAATTTAAAGGAGGAGAATAGAATGGACAGAAAAGAATGGATTGCAATTTTTATCACTATAAGAGAATAATCACATGGATAAGTAGCACAGATACTAATTAAAGTACTACATTGTCCAATCAGGGCATGGCTCAAAATTAAGCCCTCGCTTTGACTTTCTTGGCAAGGCAAACGAGTCAATTAGTTCTCCTAAACAGCAACTTGTCTCTCCTATTTCTTCTTTTTTTTTCTCTCTCAAACTATCTGGGGCAGGGGGAAAAAAATCACTCTTAAGAAAATTTTTTTTTCCTTTTTCCCTCCAAATTTTTATTTATTTTAACTTAAATAAAAAATGATATTTCCATATACATAGCACAACATAAAGAGAGCATTCAATATATAACCATGAATTCCATTTCAGACTGTTGACTTAAAAAAATGCAACTATTTTCAAAGCTTTTCTGCTTCTTCTGATCTCCCTTCTAAATTTTCTTTTGTTCCCTGCTGTGTACTTTTTTTCATCCCTCCATACTCCTTCCCAGAAATTAAAAAAAATTAAAGATATCTATCTATCTATCTATCTATCAATCATCTTTCTATCTTTCTACCTTTTAACCATTTTTCTATCTTTCCAGCTATTGTTCCTTCTATCAATCATCTATCTTTCCATCTATCATCTATCTAGCTATCCATCTCTCTGAATTTCCATCCGTCTTTCCTTCCATCCATCATTCCTTCTGTCTTTCTTTCTTTCCATTTTTCTATATGTAAAATCATACCATACCTACTACTATTTATTAGTTCTTTCTCTGAAAATGCATAACATCTTTGTTCATAGGTTTAATTCCTTATTTCTATCCTTCTTTTAGTGCTATTTCTCATTTCTTTTAAAAACACATCTGGATCTTTTATTTTCACTTTGAAGTGCACTTGCTTTACTAATTACGATGGTGAAAAAACTGGTTATTAATATTTTGCAGATCTTTTTTTATTTTTTCTTCTATTTATTGCCATCCTTACAGTTTCATCTTTAAATGTCCTTAAGATAATTTCCTTAGTTAGTTTTCAAGTCAAATTTTTTATAAAACTTATAATTGCCTTTACTTTTCCCTATTTGTGTAGAATGAAGTGATACTTACTGCCCATAACATTCTATTATCCTTTTCCATAAGATTTTATGAAGTTTACACAGGAATTTAAAAAGAACAAAAAAACCCAGCAAAAACATAATACTTTATCATGATCACAAGTAACCTTTTGGAAGATCAAATCAGTGAAATTATATTTTAATAGCCTCTGTCATTTCAACACAGAATCATTACATAAACTCACTTAGCAAAATCATATTTATTTTATAAAACCTCAATATTTCAAATAAATCAAGAGACATGATATCAATAATGTGGATGTTCTATCCCCTGTTGCACACTGAAATCTGTTCACATTTTTTCATTTTTTGCCACACTTGTGCATAAGACTATATAAATTCCCTGTAGATATTCCATGTGCCGGGGATCTTCCTTAATGTTTCTTGAGCTGTTGTGTATACTAAATTAATATGCAATTGAATCCAAATATCATTCAATTAATCAACCAATAAACATTTATTAAGCACATACTATGTGTCAGGCACTGTACTAAGTGTTGGGTATACAAAAATAGGCAAAAGGAAGTCGCTGGGCTCAAGGAGTTTACAATCTTTTTTTTAATCAAGCTTGTTAACTAATGACTCACCATATCTCTGAGAAAGAATCTTATGAATTGGAAGCAAAAACATGCTTTTTCATTTGTTTTGTTTTTTTTCTTTTTGGGGAGGGCTAAATCACCATGATTTTTCCCATTCTTTTGTTATCTCCTCCTCTCATAGTTACCTTTTAAAATAAACCTTGAATTCCTTCAAGATTGTCCCCTCTAACATGGATTTTCTTTGTGTGTATTTGGTCTGGTCTGATTTGTTGCCTTTCCTAACTGTGTCTTAAGAGTCATTTCACTGTCCCTGGATAGTACCTTGAGACTGACATGTTATGATCTAAATGTCATGATTCCACTGTCAATGATAAAGAAAATAAATTCCTGAAGAAATTTGTCCCAGGTTTCATCTCTGTTGTCTTCCTGTCATTTTCATCTATGAATTCTCTTGGGATGATGACTTAAATAGATTCAAAAATCTTTCTGCAGACTTGGCTGTTGCTATATTTTTTCCCTCTTTTATGATGTGAGCTGATAACTGCTTAAAATTTTCTGCCATTCACCTCTTCAGTATTCTATAAGTAAATCTGCATTTCAGATTGGTATTGGACATGTCTGCCATGTCTTCCCACTTGTTCAGAAAATTAGGTTTTGTTTTCTAAGGAAGTTGCTAGTCTCTTTTTAAATTCTTTATCCAGTTAACATCAATAATAACTAAATTTTTATAAGAAAAAGTAATAATCAAAATCTATTTTTGCTTTTTTTTACATTAATCTTTCCTCCACATGGATGATTTCTTAACAAGTTATCAAAGTATTTGCAAATGTGAGCAATAATTTTTCCTCATCTTAATCTGCTCTCCCTCCAAACTCATCCCGTCCCAGTCATAATCTGTTTAAATACAGACACATCTATTTTTGTATCACTTTGGTAACTAGTAATTCCCTGGTTATTAAAATAAAGTCAGCTTCACTGTTTTTGATGTTTCTTAATACTCAGTATGTCAAATTCCTTTCAACTTTCTTCTTAAAGAAAATATTCAAGCTATATATGCATGAGATTTATGAGTAATCTACAAATAGAACCTTCCTTCATTTCTTAGACTCAAATCTTATTTTCAATATGATCTCCTTTATGTTATCATCAAAGTTTCCAAGTATCAAAAATATGTTGATTTTGGAGGAACTTGTCAAATTCATCATAGAACTGATCTCTTTATGCTCTATGATAGAACTGACACATAAGCTAAACTTATATCCCTGGTTATCTTTTTGGTTATGCTAACAATACACACTGTAAGAAGAGATGACTGTATTTCATAGAATGATGTTTCTCATTGCTATTAGGAATATGATCAAACAAAATCTGCCAACTCTTTTGTTCACCTCTTCTAAAAACACCATGAGCCATTCCATTTAGCTGCCAGTTTCTTTAATATCTGCTTTAATTTATTGTGAGAATACCAATATTGCTGTGGTTCATTTCTTCAATTTATTAATCACTGGAAAAGGTTCTGAGATTTACAATACCAATGATTGAGGTAATGTTAATAGTTAATAGCTACTAAGAAGGTGTGATTCTTAGTACTCTTTGCTCCTTTTAGTGCCACTCCATCATGATCACTATAGAAACAGAAAGGGATTCATTGAACTAAGGGGAATTTTTATTCTTTCTCTATCTCATGGGTTGCCATAGTGAAATAAGCTATCATCTCAAAGTCCTACTACTGACCTTGGGTTCTCCAAGGCTATGAAAGTAGAATATTAGCTCCATAAGTTTCTACATTTCTAAAAAAAAAGTTTCAATTATGTCATGAGTCTATTGTCTGATACTAGGCTACTAAGAATGAAAAAGGCTAATCATCACTGTGCTAGCCAATAGGTGGTAAATTGATTTACAAATGAATAAAAGTCATTTTATATTATCTTTAAGATATGCTCTTTTTTGTTTTACTACTTTAAAATCCATTTAGGGTTTTTTTTGCTAGATTTAGTATTCCAGAGAAAATGTTACTGATTAGTTCATTAATGTAGCATTACAGTTACATTGCATTCAATATCATTGATTGTGAACTCTGTGATAATTTGTCTAGAATATATGTCAAATTAATTCACAATTGATGCACACTTGAAGATAAAAAACAAAAACAAAACATTTTGCCATGACTTCTAGGATTATCACTTCACCATAACTGAAGGCCTCATCTCCATTCCATTGCTGTACCTTTAAAACTTCTGAGCTATTCCATATATCCTACAATTAAATTTTCTTGAATGTTTTGGCTCAGTCTCCTCCAATTAGAACATAACCTCCTTAAGGACAGGTAATCTCCTTTTTTCTATTTTTTCTACTTTTTCTATTTTTGTCCCTAGAATTTAACACAGTGCTTGGCGCATGCAAAATACTTAGTAAATGTTTTCATTCATTTTCATCCTTTTATTTGTGCTACTTAGAAAAGCACGCATTAGTAAGCATGATTATTGTTTATTTTGGAAATTGAAAAATACATCTTGGTATGTGCAGCTGTTAAAAAGTGGATTTTTAAGAGCTAAAAGTACTCCACTAAGAGCTTACATAATTAAATCCATTTTGTTCTGTACTTGCTATTTTGCTAAGTATTGACTTAACTCATACTGCTGTATCAGCTTACAACAAACTTTCAGTATATCCTTTTTACAAAAGATTTTTTTATCATTGAAAAGAAAGAATTTGATAGCCCAAGAAAGGAGATGAAATAGCTACTCTATATCAGAAGCTTTACAAATATTATCTTACCTGATCTTACAACAACTTTGTGTTGTAGGTACTGTTATTATCCCAATTTGATAATTGAGAGAATTAAGACAAAGATAAAGTGAGTAATTCAAAGTCACATAGTCAGCACATGTCTAGGGTTAAATTTGGATTCTGGACTTGCTAACTCCATACCTGGAGCGCTATCTACTAAGTCAACTACTAGTAGCAAAGAAGTCTGCCTTTTCTCTTTATCTTGTCTAAGAAGGATGTATGTTCCCCTTTGTTTAGTGAGAATAGTTTTTCTAATAAGGACATATTTCTTCTAACAAGAGATTCATGTTCCCCTTTGTTTAGTTTGAAGTTTTTTTTTTTCCTTATAAGGATATATTCTTTCTTTTGTAACAAGGACTAAATCTCTTCTTGTAAGAAATACTTGATTGGGGTAGCTAAGTAGATAAACTACAGATTCCAGAATCCGGAGGACCCGAGTTCAAATTCCACCTCAGAAATTTGCCACTTATTAGCTGAGGGATCTCGGGCAAGTCACTAAATACTATTTGCTTTGAACAAAAGCAGCAGCAGCAGTATTTGATCATCCTATTCTGTAACAAGTATGACTCCTCTTGGTCTCACAATAAGAAATGGTTATATGAATATAAAGAATAGCTCAAATTTTGGCAGTTGAATTGTAAGAAATATACACATGTCCATCAGAGCAGGTTGAGTGTATCTCATTGATTTAAAGTTTTTCTGTTTCTGTCTCCTGTGCTGGTTTATGACAGTGTTTAGTCAGGTAACCAGGTAACATACTCCTGTACCCTTCTAGACTCCCACATCCTCAAAAAGCTTCACTGGTTTCTTATTGGCACTAGAATAAAATAAAAACTCTTCAGTCTGGCATTTAAAGCTCTCCAAACAATTTAACTTCCCTGTCTTATTTCGCATTTCTCCCTTTGCTCCATGCTGAATTCCAGTTAAGCTGACCTATTAGCTATTCTCTATATAGGTCATTTGATCTGCCAAGGTGCCTTTAGAAAAGTGATCCCCCATGTATACTTCCTCCGTACAGCTACCTCAATGGATCCAAAGTTTCCTTCAAAGCATAACTCAATAAAGACTTATCTGACTTGGCTCTTTTCAACAATGAGATGGATTCAAACCATTTCCAATGGTCTATTGATGGAGAGAGCCATCTACACCCAGAGAGAGAGACTGTAGGAACTGAGTGTGGATCACAACTTAGCATTTTCACTCTTTTTGTTACTGTTTACTTGCTTTTTGTTTTCTTTCTCATTTTCTCCCTTTTAAATCTGATATTTTTTATGTAGCATGATAAATGTGGAAATATGTATAGAATAATTGCACATGTTTAACATATATTGGACTACTTGCTATCTGGTCAGAGGTGGGAAGGAAGAAGGGAGGGAGAAAAAATTTGGAACACAAGTTTTGGCAAGGATGAATGTTGAATACTATGCATAGGTTTTGAAAATAAAAAGATGTTTAAAAAAACAACTTATCTGAATTCTAAGTTTGATAGAGAGCTGCCCAAACACATCTCTCTGTTCTATTTTTGTTGTGGTTGTTTGACCTTTTCATTTGTGTCTAACTTTTCACAATCACATTTGGAGTTTTCTTGACAAGGATCCTAGAATGCTTTGCCATTTCCTTTTCCAGCTCATTTTACAGATGAAGAAACTGAGGCGAACAGAATTGTCTTTCTCAGAGTCACCAAGTTAGTATTTGTTTGAAGACAGATTTGAACCCAGGAAGATGAGTCTTTTTGACTTCTTCCCGGTGCTATTTATCTTCTCCTATATTTTAAATTTCTTTTTAGCTATTAGCTTCAGAGATGTTTGATGCATCACTTGACTTCAGTCAGCCCTTAGTTTCCTCATCGATAAAATAGGATGATGATAATAGCGCTTACCTTCCTAAATAAACTCTTAACAACATCCTTAATAAACCTTAAAGTGTTATATAAATGCCAGTTCTTATTCTTATTTTTTATTGTTGTTAATAGCCAATGGTCTATTTAACATCTCTTGGGAATGATTCACTGAACTGGTAGTTCTGTTCAAAAGAAATTATCTTATTTTAAAGATTTCTTAATGTAGTTCTAAGGGGTTTTGTATCCACATGCTTCTTATGTAATTCAAAAATACCATAATAAGATTTTTCAGCCAATCAGAAGGTTCTCATTCTACTGGTCTCATGGGTTTTAGCTGGTATTTTAAACAGTCCTTTTCTTTTTCCCCATTGAAAAAAAATAATAAAACAAACAAAAATCAGAGATGATATTTGCCTTTGGAATCTAAGGAAAGGAATCAGTGCTTTGCCATAGAGAAATTGCTCTTCCTCCTCCCTATAGTTTTGAAAGTATGTAGATATTGCTATCTTAACCAAAATAAGCAGATTTTCTGAGGGTAAATCTTTTTTTTCCTCCATGGGAGTAAATTAGAGACATTGGGAGGCATAATAAATGTTATAATGCTGTGCCTTTCACCAATAATTTCAGAAATGATGAAAATGCAAAAGTAATTGCTAGCTTCCCAAGAATGCCTTGTCACTGGGAAAATGTGGATTCCAATAAATGAAATGGGAAGTACATTCCATTCAAACATATGCTTCCAATGATATGTTCATACATAAAGTTATATTTGTCAGGTCTACATTTTCAGTGTAGTTGAGGTACTATGGTGATATCATCCTTTAAACTTCTCTTTAAGTAAAACAGATGGTTGAAAGTATATATGTTGTATGAGTATAGTTAAGCAGTCCAGAGAGAATTATTTAATCATCCTTAAGAATGTCTCTAATATTCAACACATGTATTTCCAAATTGGGGAGTTCTAATCCAGTAGAAAAGCTTCTATGTTAAATTATATACATATCTCATTTAAAACAGCTTCCATAGAAATGATAGTTCTTAAAATAAATTTAAGAAAAATGATTGCTGAGCATTAGTTCATGATTTTTATAGTTTTATAAATCAATAGGTTTAAGGGCATAAAAGGCTAAACCTTTTCACCACAATTCAAAAATAAGCCTTCTTAAGAAGCTTTGTGGAAATGAATGGAAATGATGCAGATCTAATGTTTCTCTATTCATTCTAGAGGCATTAAAGTCAATGGCTGTCTCAGAAGTCTGGTCTCATCTCTCTTGTGTATTCTTTATTTTTGGTGTAATTGAAAGAAAAATGGGCTTATATAATCATGGAGCTGGGAATCTTTGTGATGGAAAAGTGATAAGCCCAGTAAACGAAACAACTTAGAAGGAGAAAGGAGGGCAATAAAATTCCAAATTTGATACCTGAAACTTTCCTCTACTCAAATATATTTTAAATGGTACTGAGTGATCTTCTAAAATTTCCTAAGGATTGAGTGAGTGTCCCAGTTTTCCCATTGCTGAATCTTTTCTCTACATGTTGAAGGATGAGAAGGAATAATAGAAAATAGAAAGGAACACAATCAGAAGGGAAATGGGAAAAAGACATCTTTTTCCTGGAATATGTAGAGTAGGATGACAGAAGAATTCAATCAAATTCCTTTGACTCAAACTTGAAATAAGATAAACTTTAGTTCAAATTTGAGCTAGACATTTTTGGAATGGTGAAGGGAGGGCAAGACGTCTTCACATGAAAGTACAAAATAATTTTTAGTAAAATGTTCCAACTTTTCTACTTGTTAATACTAAATGAATTGTTCCACATATACTTTCCAGTTCTTTAGAACTATCTCAGTCCTATAAAGATAACAAATAGAGAATGACTATAAAATATGCTTCAAGAATTAGAGAAGCAAGAGACCATTTCAGACATTCAGAGAAATGATTGGTGGAATGCTGTGGCTGAAGATTCTATAGAAGAAGTCGGCACAAGAGGGAGTGGAAACTTTCAAGAATGAAATTTTGATGACACAAATGGAAAAAAAAAAAATTTTTTTGTGAGAAAGGGGAAAAAATTAGGAAGGTTTATAAAGGAAAAACTCTTAATAGTCAAAAAATCATCAAAGGACTCAGATTTTTAAATGTTATGTCCAGAAGCTAGAAGTAAGACCAGATAATTAAGGACAAACACAAGACTGGTAAAAGGAAGTTCAAAGACTAGAACAAGGTGATAACTTGCCATAAACACCAATAAGGGTAAAAAAAGGGAGGAGGTTCAGAGGGAGAAGCTGGGAACCCCTTTTTGGATAGCTTAAGGATCAAAGGAAAAACAGAAGTATTAAAGGCTGCATTTTAATCCAGGTTCTTGATATCCAGCCAGCAACTTTTCTTTCTTGTATATCATGATTTTCCGTCATCTTTTAAAATTTGCACTGTAGTTATTATTGTGTATGTTATTCATTTCTGCTTTTTTTTTTCTTCCTAAAGTTTTTTGAATTCTTCAAACTTATTACTTGTACTGCATAAAAATATGTCATGATATTCTATGCACACAAGTTAGTTTTATGTTTGTATTTTTGCCATTGTTCAACAAGACAGTTTTCACTTTGTTTCTGTTGTTTTTTTGTTTGTTTGTTTGTTTGTTTTTAACCAAAATTAATCTTATTGTGAATAGTTTGGTATTGATTCTTTGTCTCCTTTTTCTTTTTGTCACCACCCTCTTTGTTATATATGCTCAGTAATGGGATCATTGAGTCAAAGAGTATTAATAATTTAACCATTTTCCTAAATAATTTCAAACTGATATCCAGGATGATTGGTCCAATTAAGTTTTACCAGGAATGTCCTGCTATACAGAGGACCCATCTCCTCTAGTACTAATTATTCAAGTTTTTGTCATTGTTCTTCATTTATAGAACATGAATTAAAGTGAGTTGTCTTTTTAAAATTATTATTTATTTATAACATCTTTTTTCATAAAAACATTTTTTTGAGATCCCTGTCTTTCTTTTATCAATTGATAAGGCAAATAGTAAAAACAAATTATTTGTGTAAAATGATGCAAAATATGTTTCCAAATTAGCCATGTCAAAAAGAAAAAAGCAAGAAAAATAAAACAAGTGAAAAAATTTATACTTCAATTTGCACTCAGAGTTCATCAGTTGTCTTTCTACCCATAGATAATATTTTTTGGTCACGAGGCTTTGGGAATTGTCTTAAATCATTACATTGATGAGAGTAGCTAAGCCTTTTACAGTATTCTTGTTACAGTGTACAATGATTTTGTTCTTCTCTCTTTCCTCTGTATCAGTGGTCTTCCAGGTTTTTCTGAAACCATACTTGTTTTCATTCATTATAAGACAATGATCATAATCAGATACTGCAACTTATTCATCATTCTCCAAGTGATGGGCATCCCTTCAATTTTCAGTTCTTTTCTACCACAAAAAGATATGTTATTATTATTTTTTTTTTTGCACAAATTAGTCCTTTTCTTTTATCTTAGATCTCTTTGGGATACAAAATTTGTAGCAGTATGGCTGGTTCAATGAATACACACAGTTTCACAGCACTTTGGGCAGAGTTCCAAATTATTTTACCAAATGGTTGGACCAGTTCACAAATTCAACAGTGGTATTTGTATCCTTTTTTTTTTTTTTTTTTCCACATTCTCTCCAATAGTTGTCTTTTTCCTTGTCTGGCATTAGAAGCAATCTGATTCCAATCTGATAGTATGGGACGGTACCTCAAAAGTGTTTTAATTTTAATGTGATTATAGATAGCTCTGTTTTCTTCTTGTGAAAAGTGTCCATTCATATCCTTTGACCATTTATCAATTAAGAAATAGCTCTTTTTAATTTAAATTTGAATCAGTTCCTTATATATTTAAGAAATATGGCCTTTGTCAGAGAAACTGGTTTAATATTACTTCGTTGTCTATGATACCTTTTAGGAGAATGTAGTTTCCCTGAGTTGTCTTAGTTTTGAGTTGAAGTATATTTTCAAATGGTTATTTCTAGCTTGCAATTCAATATTTGTTATTTGCTCTTTTATCTACTTATGTCTTGGGATATAACTCCTGCTGGCATATATTTTCATCATATATGCCAGCAAAATTTTTTATTAGAAATTTATTATACGAGTATTTTCCCACTTGCTAGTTTCTCATCCTTATTTTACTTTCATTTATTGTATTTATGCAAAAATTATTTAATTTCAGTTATCTTATCTGGAAAATGAGAGATTAGGAGGTCTCTCTAACCTTGATGATCTTTTGATCTACAGATCTTCTATTCCTATTTGGATAATAACTTTCTTCCTAGTCATAGATGAAAAAGATCTCTTCTACATACTGTATGATCAATCTGATTATTTAAATTTAGATCAAATATCACTTTGGAATTATAGTATATTTTATAAGGATGTTTATATACATATATAAAAACACTTACAAAAAATATATTATGCATATATAATATATAATATATTATGTTGTATATAATATATTTAATTGGATATATTAGATATATAATATAAATATTTTATTTTTGGATAGGGAAACCATATCCAAGGTTCACCTTTTAAAATTTATTAAAACCACTTCACTACTATTTCTATTCCTTTGATTACAATCTATGGACCTTTTTTAACTTTCAGTCAAAATTCCAAATACTAAATCAACTCTTAATTCTATAGTGTTTTTAACTATATTAATATAATTCATCTTAATAAGTTCTTCTGCATACTATATGCATTTTTAATTATTTAGTGGAATTTATATTAATAGTTCTTCCTTTTTTATTAGCTCCATATAGAAATGTTGATGATTTCGTGGATTGATTTTGTATTCTAATGTGTACAGAAGCTTTTAGTTGTCTGTTTCTTACTGATTTTTCAGAGAAAGGGGAGGGAGAGGGGAAGGGAGAGAAAGGGAAGAGGAAGAGGAAGGGAGAAAGGGAGAGAGAGGAGGGAAGGGGGGGAGGAGAGAAGGGGGAAGGAAGAGAGGAAAGAAGGGAGAGGAAGGAAGAGGAAGAAGAGGAGGAAGAGGAGGAAGAGAAGGAGGAGGAGGAGGAGGAGGAGGAGAGAGAGAGAGAGAGAGAGAGAGAGAAGGAGGGAGGAAAGATAGATGTAAGCATGCTGAGGCAAAATATGATGACTTTCTTGAGTTCCTTGAAGAGTTGTCATATGAAAGGGGGATCTGGATTATTTTGCTTGTCCTCACAGGAAAAAAAAACAACAAATTAGAATAATAGATAGTATTTCTGTACCTGATATTGGGGAAAGAACTTCCTAACAGTTAGAGCTACCTGCATATGGTAGGGGCAGCCTCAGAAAGTTGGGAGGTTCTTTCAGAGAAAGGAAATCAACTTAAATAAAAACATGATCAGGGCAGCTAGGTGGCACAGTAGATAGAGCACCAGCCCTGAAATCAGAAGAACCTGAGTTCAAATTTGGTCTCAGACACTTAATACTTCCTAGCTGTGTGACTCTGGGCAAGTCACTTAACCCCAATTGCCTGGGGGTGGGGGGTTGGGGAACATGTTCAGTTCTAGGTTTGGCTATGATTTTGAATACCTTTTCCTGCTCTGGTTCTTTGACTACATATATCATTACCTGAAACTTTCCATGCTAGGAAGTACTTTAATACCAAAGAAATCCCATATTGTGTCAGAGTAAGAGATTATCCAGCAAGAGCAACTGGCAAATTTCTTCAAAACCCATTTATATGAGTTCATGAATTTGGCTCACTCAAAAAATACAAGGTATACAATAAAACAGTTTCTCTTGGAGGTTCTATCTAATACTTGAGACAGAAAACAGGTATGAGGCTTATTCTTGGAAGGAAACTTGGCAAGAAAAAAAAAAAAATATATATATATATATATATATATATATATATATCTCACCACTGAAAATCTTAAGTATTAGCTTTCTTCTTTGAATGCCTGTTTTTGACACTGTACACATATATGGGACCTGCTGAACAGGCTTTGAATAGAGGAAGGCTAAGTGCAGCCAACCCAAACAGAAGACTAAGTGAAAAAATCCAAAGAGCAGCTTCAGGCCACACATATTGTTTGAAAGGTCCCCATCTTAGAAGGGGACAAAGAACATAAACAAGTTACCATCTGGCTGAGTGTGGTGAATACTGGCCAAAGAAGGAAGATGATATTCCAAGAAAAGAGGCAGAAAGAATTTTGTTTGTTTGTTTATCAAAAACAGATTAGATGAGATGGAGTATGAACCAATGCTCAGGAACACAGAAAGTAAAAAACAAAAACCAACAATAACAGCAACAAAAATCCATCAACAACAATAGAGAACTGTTTTTTGGTAGGAATGTACATTAAGCAGCTTGCATTTATTAGGAAATGACCATATGCTTTGGTGTTCTTGGCAGTTCTGTGTTAATCAGAATATATATTGTAATCCCAAATGTTGGTTTCTGTTAAAATTAAGAAAATATGGATGTCATAGTCTTGCATATCTTTGAAATATGCACACATAAGCCTATCTATAAGTAGAAATACATTGCAACTATAATAGCATTTTTCTTAAACATATATCAGTCATCTTGGATTTTGTTTCCTAGTGTTTGTAGATTTGTCTTTAATCCTGGATTTTTTATGATAAATTTTTTAAAGTTTGAAGTAGATTCAAGAATCTCAATAAGAACTTTTACAGGGAATGACTGGAAATTATTATTAAAACAAACAAAAAACTAATTGCATTTAAATAATACTTTAAAGTTGGTAAAACACTTTGCACATGGTGTATTGCATTTGATTCTCACAACAATCCTGGGAGGTAAGTGTTATTATTATCTCCATTTTTCAGATGCGATCAATAGAGGTTAAATGACCTACCTACAGCTAGCATCCAAAAAGCTGGTTGTTCAACATTTACCAACACACTCCTATTCCAGCTCTATTATATTTATACACCAGTTAATATTATGATATCAAAGAATTGTGTAATAAATATATGAGCCTCATTGAAAATAGAACCACCTCTGATTAAAAAAAAAAGTATTTTAGATGTAACTATAATATTCCTTTGGGGCAATTAACTTTCACATATCATGTTATAAAAAATTTGGATACAGTTATAAAAATAAATTCTTATTTTATATATAGATGATACTATAACTCACTCTCAAAACTTATTTTGATTCTTTTATTAGTGGGGCTTAATTTTTATATATCTTCCTTCTCCCTGCTTTTACTTTTCCTCCTCTTTTCCTTCCTCCTTCCTCCTTTCTTTCCCTCTACCCATGGTGGAGTAGAAAGAACATTCAATTTGGAATCATAAAAATCTAAGTTTGATTTTCAATTCTAATACACAACAGCATGTGACTACAGTTAAATACTTCCTCTCAGGATGTCAGTCTCTTCATCTGGAACAGGGCCGTAAAAATACTAATGCTATCTACCTTTAAAGCAAAATACTAATGCTACCTACATTTGTGTGTTGCCTTAAGCCATTATATAAATGTCATTTGTTACTAATATTAAAAACACTTGGATGTCCTGCCCATTGATGGATTGTGAAGGAGATATAAATGAGAGAAAATATCTGCCCTCAAAGAGCTTATAATCAAATTAGCATCTTAAATGTGCATGACCTTAATTAACTAAATATATTGAAATGCAGATTACTGTTAAGGGGCTTTACCTACTGGAGTGAACTCACCAGAAACATTCCGATTATAGCCATCCACACCTTAAATAAATAAGCAGAATTTAGCCTGGAATCAGGAAGAGGACGGGTACTGAGCAAATCAATTAATTTAACCTTGTTTATCTCAGTTTCCTCATCTATGAATTCAATTGGAGAAGGAGATGGCAAAGCACTTCACTATCTTTGCCAAGAAAACAAGAAATGGAGTCATACCATAGAGTAGGTTATAGCTGATAAGTAGTGAAAAATTTTATTCCATTTCCATATAAATGTAACTTTAGCATATGAGTTACAAATGCATGAAGATAATGATTATTAATCTTACAGATGTACTAAGAGAGGAACCCTAGTAGGTTCCATAATGGATGACTATTATTGTGTCATAACCTAAACAAACTGCCTTGAAAACCACATACATTTTTTCTTTGAAAAACTCAGTAGTTAATTGCCACATCAAAAATCTCACTTAAAAAAGCATACTGATTACTAGTAACAGCACCCTGGAAGTCTTGTATTCTCCTTTAAATGAAGGTATTTTTTAAAATACCAAAGCTCACATTACAAATCACATTATCTATTCAATTAAAAAAAAAAAGCTGCTAAAAAAAAAGTTTGGAATATGATTAAGCAAACATTTATACATAAATAAAAATGGTGAAGAGAGCTCCAGTTCTTGGGATTTAGCCAGTTCAGTTTCCTGTAAATACTTTAGTAACAAAATCTATAGTTACAAAGCAAGATAATAAACCTGCCAACTTTTAGTCTTAGACAAGTGAATTTATACATATGGAACCAATCGGTTCAGTTTAGCCACGTAGGTGTTATGTATTTGTCCCAGAAATTGACATCTGAAAGAAATAACAGGTTTAATTCTTCAGATCTGGGGACTGAGCCTGATCTGTGACATAAGTACATTATTTCATCCAGAACACGGCTCACATTGTTTGAGCAAGCCACTTTAATGGAGACTTCAGAAGACACCTTTGTAATGATCAGGAGAAGATGATCAAAACTTGGTAGGGTGTTATAAATATCACATAGTACATAATGTCTCATGCTTACTGTCTTAAATAATTCTGACACCTTTTTACCATCATCCCATCTATTCTATATTGAATGTTAAATTTAGAAAATATGAAAAGGTACATCTTAGAATTGAGCAATAATGATTTTGTTTCAGGACATGTTCTAAAAAGTAAAAGCTATAGGGTATTTGAACCTTTATTTTTCAGTCTACCTTTCATTATTAGTTCACATTAAATGTTACTATAAGTTATGCAACGAATTCAGGAGGTAGCAGGTGGCAGAGTGGATACAAAACTCCTAAGTGTGACCCTGGGCAAGTAATTTGTGTTAACAAAAGATCTTAGAAATTAAAAAAAGACCTTAAATAAAAAGAGAGTTAATCATTGATTATAAACTGTTTAGTGTCTGAGAAAAGCTTGCAATGGAGCAGAGAAAGAGACGAACACTGAGACAAGGTTGGAGACATGGAGTCGGAGACATGGATTCAGAGGCAGAGAGAGAGAGGCAGACATTCAGGGAAACAGAGGCAGAGACACAGAGAAAGAGAGACAGATACACAGAGAGACACACAGAGATAGACACACAGAGACAGACACAGAGACAGAGACAGACACAGAGACAAAGATAGAGAAACAAGACAACCAGAGAGAGACAGAGAGACACACAGAGATAGACACACAGAGACAGACACACAGAGACACTGAGACAAAGATAGAGAAACACATAGACAGGCAGAGAGCGACACACAGAGACGGACACACAGAGACACGGAGATGGACACACAGAGACACGGAGACAAAGACAGACAGAGACAGACCCAGACCCAGACAGAGACACACAGAGAGAGACAGGCAGAGACAGAGACAGGCAGAGAGACAGACACAGATACAAGCAGAGAGAGGCAGACACAGAGGCAGACAGACAGACAAAGAGACACAGATATAGACTGTTTAAAGGGGAGGGGGGGAAAGTAAGATAATATAGTTTCTAGAGGTTTTTGAACTGGAGCCAGGGGTTAAGAAGATGTCTGAGTTAGTAATATATACAGTATACTCAGCAAACCCCAAAATACTCTTGAACTTTGCAAAGCTCTATTCCATTTTGAAGTTTCACCTCACATCTATCAGATTGGAAAACAAAATTGGAGGGACTCTGGGAGAACAGGGTACATTTGTACATTATTGATAGGGCCGTGATTTGGAGCAGACATTTTGGAAATTATTTTGAAACTATGCTTAGAAAGTTAATACTGTGTACACGCTTTTTGAGCTAGCTATGTCATTACTAAGTCTACAGCTCAAAGAAATCAAAGAGAAAAAAGATATATGTACAAAAAATTTTAATAGCAATTTTGTGACCATCAAAAATTGGAAACTTAGTATTTGTCATCCTATTCAGGAGTGTTTTAACAAATTGTGGTATATTAATATAATAGAATGCTATTATGCCATTAAAAATTATGAAATGGACAAGTTCAGAAGGAAGAGGAAAGATCTCTCTGAACTGATGTAGAGTTAAATGAGCAGAATAAGCTCGTTTTGTGAAATGATAACAATTATACAGAAAAACAACTTTGAAAGAGGCTAGAATTCTATGGGTGCCCGTCAGTTGGAGAATGGATGAATAAATTATGGTCTATGAATATTATGTAATATTATTGTTCTAAAAGAAATGATCAGAAGAATGGTTTGAGAAAGGCTTGGAGAGACTTACATGAACAAATGCTGAATGAAATGAGCAGAACCAAAAGATCATTATATACGGCAACAAGATTATAAGATGATCAATTCTGATGGACGTGGCTCTGTTCAACAAGATGATTCAGACCAGTTCCAATTATCTTGAGGTGAAGAGAGTCATCTACACCCAGAGAGTGCTGTAGGAAATAAGTGTGGATCACCATATAGCATTTTCACTCTTTTTGCTTTGTTTGCATTTTGTCTTCTTCCTCATTTTTTTTTCTTTTTGATTTGATTTTTCTTGTGTAGCATAGTAATTGTATGAATATATTTACATGTATTGGATTTAACATATATTTTTAACATGTTTAACATATTTTGGATTACTTGCCATCTAGGGAAGTAGGGGAAATTTTGGAACACAAGGTTTGTAAGGGTCAATGCGGAAAAATTATCTATGCATATGTTTTGAAAATAAAGAATTATGATAATAAAAGAAAGAGAGAGAGAGAGACAGAGAGAGAGAGACAGAGACAGAGAGAGAGGAAGAAAGGAAGGAAGGAAGGAGGGAAGGAAGGGAGGGAGGGAGGGAGGGAGGGAAAAGGAAGGAAGGAAGGAAGGAAGGAAGGAAGGAAGGAAGGAAGGAAGGAAGGAAGTTAGAATTCTGATCGATACAAAGTAAACTGGGAGGCCGAAAGAATGAAAAAGAAAATCATCACTCTTGACAAAAAGACGAGGTGCTTAAAATCACAAAGAAATACACGTTTTTAGATAGGAATAGTGTAGGAATTTATTTTTCTGGAACATGTAGATATGTCTAGAAAAATTTGGGAGTTTTGTTGTTGCTCTCATTGCTGTTTTCGTTTGCACAGTGGAGAGAAAGGTAGAATATAGTAAAAAGGCCATTACGTTGCTTTTTTTTTTTTTTTTTTTTTTTTACTTTAAACATTTTTTAGAACAATTTATTTTATCTTGAATTTTGTTATGCTTCCCACCCCACCATCCCAAGTGAAAATAAAGGACAACCCAATCCTTGCAACAAATATAGGAGTGTTTTGGCAAGGAGAAAAAGGAGAGAGGAGAGTGCTGGGGAAGGGGCGGTTAAGAAAGGTCTTGCCAAAAACAATATGAAAAGAGGTTTACATTTTTTAATCCATAAAAAAGAACAAGGAGAAATTGGGGGAAAAAAATCAGGACACCTTTGAAAGTAGCATTATGTATTTATTGCATATTTAAAAGGAAAAGCGAGCTTTATACAATGGAAATTGTTGGTTTCACCTGAAATGCTCACTATCCTGAATTACTTTGTATATGGTGATGCTTAATTAATTCTGTTTATTTAGTTTATAATTTAAAACAATCTTTAAAGTACAACAGTTAATACCACTGACAGAGAAATCAGAATTTAAAATGCATTCTCACTCAAATACAGACTTGCTATTGTCCCTTTTTTCTTCTTTTTCCTCCTATGTTTATTAAAGTTTTGTTTACTGTGCTCTGGAGTTAGAGACATCCTGCAATTTATCAATCAGCTAATTGCGAGAGAATTTTAAATAAGGGACTTTATAATTGGTTGGTGCTTGGTTGGTTGGTAGTAGTCCTTCCTAGGGAGAGATCGGGGAATAATAATAAGGAGGATGTAGACAATGAATTTGGGGGAAGGAATCTTCTCCCTTTAAAAGGTCAAAGAAAAAAAAGCTACAGTTATGTAAATAGAGATAGTCCCTCAGTCTGCATACCCAAGAATCAGATAAATCCACTGACTGTATCCTTTTGGAAGCCTTAACTATTTTAGAAACCTCCTGTCTATTGAGAGGAATACAGCCTCACTAAAATATTCAAATGGGATTAACTACAGAAAACAACCCAAGGAAAACAAATCTTTTTGTTTGTGGCTCCAGAAATGCCAGGATTAACACTTTCTCCCCTAATTCATAGAGAGGGAAAGTGAGAGTGAGAGTATGTGAGTAAGTGTGACTGTCTCCCTTTGTTTCCAGAAGTTAGTAGTCACCTGACCATTAATAATCAGTTGTTATTCATTATACTTTTTGTCTTATAGCCTGATTTATTGACCTCCAGTCAAACTATCCACGGGCATTCTCAGATTTCTGTGGTGAGAAATTCCCCCAACTTTAGCAAAGATCACAGGATGGTCTAGGAGAGAGAAACCCAATAAAGAATTTTTAACACAATTAACCTAAGCTGGGACGCCAGCCTTATCTACATGCATTGCAGATTGGAGCAGAACTTTAAAAAACCAGAGGGAAGGTAAGCTTCTACCTTATTTTGTTGGAATCACCCCTCTTTCACTTTCTAGTCCTTTCCAAACCTCTAAATTATGGACATCCTGCTCCCTCTGGGTAACCTCCCCCCACCCCACCCCCCCTTCTTGCTAGTTCTCCTTTATGAGTTGTCTTTTCCCATCTGAACATAAGTTACTTAAGAGCTGGGACTCTCTTGCTTCCTTATATTTAAATCCCCAGTGCTTACCAAAGTGCCTCAATACTGTAAGAGCTAAATAAAACCTTTATCTTTTATTCATTCCTTCATGTTGGGACTGTGAGTTAACCTTCCCTAAAAAGTGCAGCCTCCCATTCTAGTATTCTTTTGTTACTGTCTTTTCTGCTCAAGTCTACAAGCATTTTTACTAGGGATATAAAGAAAAAAATAGTCCCTACTCCCTTGGAGAGTCAACAGGCAAACAACTATGTATATTCTGCGTTAAAGTGTAAGTAATCTCAAAAGGAAGACACTAGCTCTGAGGATAATTTTTTGAGAGATGAGCTTTTGAACCCCAATATATTGTACAAGATGGCACAGATCACAAAACTAAACCAGCAGAAGGAATGCCAAGCAAGGTGAATGAGGAAAGACTTCTTGTAAAAGGTAGAATTTTAGATGAGAAGGAAGCCAGGGAAACCAGGAGACAAAAAAATTGAGAGAGCTTTCTAGATAATTGGGGGCGAACAGCCAATCAATAAGTCAATCAAAAACTATTGAGTGTCTTCCACATGCATTGGGTGAATATGCTTTGTCAGGAGATGGAGCACCCCTAGATTACAGTAGATTATTAAGACTGAAAAAGTAAAATGGAGCTAGGTTATGAAGGGCTGTAAGAGTCAAATAGAGCATTTTAGGTTAGATCCTAGAGGGAGAGAATCACTGAAGTTGATTTAGTAAGGAAATATGGTCAGGTTTATGATTTGGGAACATTGCTTTGGCAGGTGAATGGAGGATGCATTGGAACAAGGAGACACTTGAAGCAGTGACATCAATCATGAGGCAATAGTTCAGTCATGAATGAGTAATTAAGCATCATACGGAGTGCTAAGGATACTATTAGAAAGGTAAGACCCTGCTCTCAAGAACTTTCATTCTAATCAGCAAGACAACACATATACATGGCAGGTTTCAGCTTCAAGTCAGATGGAAGAGTCCCATGATCCTTGGGGCACAAAATGAAAACAGATATTATAAATGACTTTTCTTTAGTGCAATTTCCAGTGACAAAAATAATAGCATTTTCTGATATTGAACCATTTGATGTTGCTAAGACTTGGGTATCCAGAACTTTCTTTTTCTGGGTCTTTTGTAGCTGTAACTTTAACATCTGCGAAGTACTTATCTGATTCCATATGCACAGGTGCTGCTTCCTAAAGTAAAAGTTAATGGCCTTGGGTTGGAAGGATTTCTATCATCAAGGCTCTTGAGTTGAGAGTCTCCATCTAGATCTGGGAAGTTATTAGTCAAAGTGATCGTGGTAGTCTCCTTTGTCTGGAACATGCTTTTCCTGTTTCTCCCTCAGGGTACCTTGCTGCTTTAATTACACTAGCTTACCTATCTTGTGTGTGCAAGATGCTGAGAGAATGGCTAGCTCCTTCTCCACAAGTGTTACTTTACCTGGTGATGTCTGTGATGGCTACACCAGTGGACGGGAAGGTGTTGCCATTTCTACGGCTCCTATGCCATTCTGTTGGTGACAATTAGCTAGCAATTACTGCTGGTAATGATGAGGAAGATGGGATTTGGGAGCATTGCTATTTCCTAGACTTTGGGGCTCAGAACCACAGGCTGTTTCTATCACTGTCTCACTGAAAATAGGAGAGATGGTTTTTTGACTTACCTGGCATATGCTACCATCTTTCTCTCTACCTCGGAGTTCTTTGCTGGCTTACATGCCCTATAAATGGTGATTGGTGAGGATGTCTAACCCCTTGTCCTTAGTAGTTGCTTTTCGTGGTGATGAAGTCCAAGGCTACCTGTGGTAGCAGACTTAGTCTGGCAGGTATGCTTTCTCCTTTCCACACCTATCAGTGCATAAGGTGATGGGGACTTGTACCAGGCTTGTGGCAATGTCAGAAGAGAAATAAGGGCACCTGTGATAGATATCACAGAGATAAATCCAGTAGACTTGAGAACAGACTGGATATGGGGGAATGGCAGGATGGGGGAGGTAAAGGATAATATCTGGGTTATAAACTAGAGTAACTAGGAGTAACTGGGAGGATTAGTGCCTTTCACAGAAATAGTAAAGAGGAAAGGGGAAGGGTTTGAGGGGAAAGATAAGTTCTGTTTGGACATATATTTGAAAGATCTATTAGTTTAAGGTGTCCAAAAAGCAAGTGGAGGTAAACTTTAGCCCCATCTGCCAACATTCTCTTTATATGCTTTCTGAATAGGACGATGGTATGAAAATCATTGTTTGGAATTACTGGAATTAATCTTCCCATATAAAGTCATTTATCTGGCTGAACTAATATCCTCATTTTGATGAGTAATGATTTGTATATTTGTCTTTGAGCTAAGATTTACCCAAAGCAATCAATGTTTGTTTGATTCTTAATAAATTTCATAACCTGTTTTTTTGAGGAAAAGCTTGAAGGATTGTGAGTACCCTGGTAGGATCTGCAAAAATGCATTATTGCCTAGGACAAAAAAAAACTAAGGTGACAGTAGTCTTGCAGAGTTTTATCTAACTTAGAGTAAATGAATGGTGTTTTATCCCAAGGCACTGTCATCTAAGGAATGGGTGTGAAGCTTATGTTATCACAGGTCCTGCTTCCTCTCTCTGGGGGCTACTAACTTCACTCCCCGTCTCGAGGTCTTTGACCAATCTATTGCATAATCAACCAGAATATATCTCGTGTCCTGTTGCTATGATGTCCCTTGCAAGAGCCTCTTAAAACCAATGTTAGCAAGGGCCAGATTGTCTGGATTCTGGGCATCTCCCTTTGTCAGAGCAGCTGCATCTGTGGTTGGAGTTTTTCATTAATGCTAGCAGTTTGTTTTTCATAATCTGTCTTGAACAGTCACATTCGTGCCAGATAAGTATAAAATTGAAGCAACATTATTTTCAAAAAAGTTTCTGGCTTTTTTTCCCCTGAAAATGCAGGATTGAGAAAATTAGTTAAACTACGTTCTTCACTTGTGCATTGGAAGGACTCAAGGATTTTATCATAATATCTCCATCTCCCTCCCACTCATGTGCTCTTGTTTCGGGTGCCAGAATTTCTTTTTATAACTGCTCCTGGAATGTGTGTGTGTGTGAAGAATAAATCCAAGAAAGGAGAATGTGTACCAGTTGTTTTTTTTTTTTTTTTTTAAACTCATCAGTATGATGGAGTGAATTTGAACTGACTCATAAGATGAGATATTTAAATTTTCAATGTGAGCACTTACACTTCAAAAATTGGCACATGCTATAAATCAGAACTTTAATTTTATTGTCAGGATTTTGTAAGGTGATAGAGAAAATGTTAATAATACAAATTAAATTTAAAATTATGCCATAAACATAATGGCATTTGTTTTTGTTATTGTTTTGTTTGTTTTGGGGGGGATATTTTTCATTATTAGCAGACTCTTGTTTGAATGTCTCCAATGATGGTCAACTCCTTTCTATTTTGGACTATAATTGTTAAAAAGTCCTTCTTTATTCTGAATTAAAATTTGCTTCTCAGTAACATCCACCCTCTAAGATGTCAAAGAAACACAGAATATAGACTACTTCTGCTTAGGAGACCTTTAAATATTTAAAAGTAATTCACTTGTTTTCCAAGATATTCTTTTTAATCCAAACCTTCTTCAATTCCTTCAACAATTCTTCAAATGACATGATTTCTAAATCTCTCAATATCCCAGTCACTCCCCTTAAATTATGTTCAGATCCATCAGCATTCATTGTAAAGTATGATCTCTGACCCCATTTTGACTTCTGTAGCTTTGACCTTCACTTGTCACCTTAGCTTCATTTTGTTTTGCTCACCAATGCAATCTTGTTCCCTGTTCATGACCATGGCTCAGCTGTCTGACCCTTTGAAACACTGTTTATGACCAAGAAGACAGTTTCAGTCCTACTCTACAACTTTGTTCAAATGACCATGCTTCTTAATACATTTTTCTTTGTTAAAAGAATGTCAGAAAATGTTTGTGGCACCCCTTTTTGTATTGGCAAGGAACTGGAAATGGAGTGAATGCCCATCAGTTGGGGAATGGCTGAATAAGTTGTACGTGAATGTAATGGGATATTATTGTTCTGTAAAAAACGACCAGCAGGATGATTTCAGAAAAGCTTGGAATGAGTTACATGAACTGGTACTAAGTGAAATTAGTAGAACCAGGAGAATGGTATACACAAGTACAGCAAAATTGTGTGCTGATCAATTGTGATGAATCTGGCTTTTTTCAACTACGTAGTGATTCAAGGCAATTCTAATAGATTTGTGATGAAAAATGCCACCCACATCTAGAGAGAGAACTGGAGACTGAATGTGATCCAAGCATAGTATTTTCACCTTTCCTTTTTTGTTATGGTGGTTATTTGTTTGCTTGTTTTTTTTTTTCTTTCTTGTGTTTTTTTCTTTTTTGATCTGATATTTTTGGTATAGCATGATGAATATGGAAATATGCTTAGAAGAATTTCATATAGGTTAAATATGTGAACCTATATCAGATTGCTTGCTGTCTTGGGGAAGGGGGTAGAGAGGGAGAAAATTTTGAAACAAGAGGTTTTGCAAAGGTGAATGTTGAAAACTATCTTTGCATGTAGTTAGAAAAATAAAATAATACTTAAAAAAAAAAAGAATGGCAGTTGGAATCCCCACTGGTAAGTTTCATACACTGTGTATAAAATAGTTTTCTCATTTGCATTGCCCTTCACAAATGAACATCTATCCTTTAATTTATCCCTTAAGATCCTTACATAATTTGATGAACATAAATCTTCCCATGGATCTTTACTCTCATTAATATTGATATTTCCTCCAATAATGTAGAATTCCATTCTTGCCTGCCTTTCCTTTTTATCCTTTACAAGTCCATACATTTGCAACAAGTGTATACCCACTGGGCTATCATCATATTCTCTTCACATCATGTGAAGCACACAGGCTATCTATTGTTTTATTCTACCTTTTCCAAATAATGATCCTTTTTTCAAGTTATGCATGTCTCTGATGACATCTTTAATATCTCTTTCTGAGTAATTTCTTATTTATGATATGCTGTAGCCTGTTCATATCTGCTATGTCCCTCCCTGTTGCCTTTTTAATGACCTACTATATCTTATGTTTGAATACAGAAACATTCCATAAGCTTTTGATTGTACAAAATTGTTGGAATACTTTTATTAATAAAAGAGACCTTCATTTCAGGGAGAAACAGGGTCACGTTCAATTGAATAGACAGCCCATAGAGGTCATCCTGAAGCACATATGTGTGTATATCTTGGACAGATACTGCAAATATATAAAGAGATGGAGCAAGGGTTATGTAGAAGAGTAAGAAGGGATTGTCTTTAGGAAGATGTAATTATTTTAATGGCCTTAAGTTTCTCCCTGAAGTAAAAACCTATTTTATTAATACCCAGATGGCATTGTTCATCCTCTTAATTTTTCCTGTGTGAATGAATTTTATGCAGGAGCGTCTTCAGTGCTCCAAGCCTTGATGTAATAAGCAAGACAAGAGTATTTGGAAGAACTCACCAACTATATTGAATCCCTCTTCAACTTCTACTATATAATAGATTACTTCTATAACAGCAGGTGTTTTCTTTTTAAAAGCATAAGTATTATGTCTTATTCACTCACTTAATATTAATAATCAGAAAGTCATTGGACAAGGTTATCTGCAGTAAAAATATCTGCAGTAAATAAAACAAGTTGATCTTGTATTATTTCAGGCATAAGAATGAAAACATGTTTTTGAAAGTCTTTTAAGTGACATTTTGCTACACTAGATCATATATGTGTGTGTGTATAGACACACACACACACACACACACACACACACACCAGAAAACAGATGAAGTAGGATCTTCTATTTTCCTTACCTTGAATTCAGTTTTGTGATTAAAAAGACATGGTCTACTGTGCAATATCATTTGTGAAAACCTGCCAGTTCCCTTCTGATACTCTCATCAAGGACGTCCTCCATGTATCTATATCATATTCTCATTAAAATGTTGCATAAATGTGGATCCAGGCACACAGGTTGGTAGTTATAGATATTCTTTCAGAAGACTTTGGTGATATTGGAGGGAAGGAGAGGTACAATAAAATCCATTTCCCCCATATCTTTAGTAATCTTTCATATCTTGATAATTAATATGAACCACTTTGAAACGTATGCCATCTCCAGTATGAATATACTTTATATTCATTTGGTACAGTGTAGTTTTCTTTCTTATTTTTGTTTTCTTTAATGCCATTTCTACCTCTAAAAGTAGCATATTTGGGACTGTCATGTTAGCATCTAAGTCTGGTTGCCTCACTGCTCTTAATGTTGAAGTCTTGTATGTATATCTTGAATTTTTGTTTTTCATCTTTTTGTTCTCTTTCCAATTTTATCCTTAAATGCCTTTGGGGTGACTTTCCTTAGTGTTTTGATGAACATCAGGAAGATATAGTTGAAGATGAAATGTAAAAGATTTCAAATAATAATTACTTGATAAGGGTTTCACACAAAGATCATAGGATCAAAGACTGAGAGCTTGAAAGGGTTTGAGAAATTATTTAGTTCAGCTCCTTTATTTTATAGATGAAGAATCTGAGGGCTGGAGATGTTAAGGGATTTGGCAAATTCCCACTGGTAGTAAGTGGAAAATCCAGGATTCAAACTAAAGACCTCTGATTCCAAAAATCCAGGGCCTCTTTTTCTTCCTAAATATACTTGCTGTGAAAGCTTAAGATATATATTAAGAGTATTTGGTTCATTAATGAGAAAATTGAGATTGGATTTTGGATTATAAGTACAAAACCAATTTGGGTCCAAGGAAGTGGTTTAATGCAAAATGGTTGTATTAATATTTCTGTAAAATGAGAATTATTTTATATTCTTTTTACAGAATTGACTTTATTTTGCTCCGTCTCTCTTAATATATAGATTCTTCCCTTTTCACTTAAAAAATTCTAACACATGTTTTGGTGAATTTGTGTTATATACACTATTATTTTGCATACATGCCTTATCTATCCTGTGTTTACAATTTCTAATCCCCTTGAGAGCAGGGTCCATTTTGTTGCCTTCCTAAATAAGTGCCAATAGAGTTGAATTATCATTTGTTAGGTGCCTATTGTGAGCATAGAATTGACTGCTAGATTATTTTATATTGTCCTTCATGTTTTCAAAACATTTTTTACATAGATTTTCTCCTTTGTTTCTTAAGAGGGCAAATTGAATTATATGGGATGAATAATATGACCTTTATTTAGTAGAGAAAAATTGAAACAAGATAATGTTAAATGATTCCCCAAACTCATTCAAGTAGTTATTGAACACACAGATACCAATGGTTCTAGATAGCTATATCACTTCTCCAAACCAATAGCATAATGGATAAAACAAAAACAGTCCCTGCTCTTATAATCTTGCTTGAGAAACAAGATGTAATAAAGGGTTAAAAACTGACTGGCATCCTGAAACTTATAGTTTATAGAGACAAGCATTCTCTCATATCCCTGAGAATGATTTTGAATTATTGTGATCTTTGAGACTGGGGGATTGAGAGGGGAAAAGCAAACTTGAATAATGTCTGGGAGTTTTTAAAAGGAAAAAATATAATCTATAGAAGAATAGGAAGATTAGGGAGACTACATAGACCTCAGCAATAACAGTAGCCAAGGAGGTGCAGTCCCCAATCCTGCACAGACTTAGTATACCAACCTGGAAAGAATCAGAGGCCCAGGGACAATAAGTAAAAGGAAATTTTGAAAGAAAAAGTGAACAGCAAAGATGGGAGAGGAGTAAACAGGCCATTTTGGTCCTTTTGGGAAAGAAACTTTAGCCTCAATCTGCCAGTTGTGATTGCTGCTACAGCTGCTTCTGCTTCTGCTTCTGCTCCTGCTCCTTCTACTTTCCTTTTCTTCTTTTACTTTTTCTTTACTTTCTTCTTCTACTTTCTTTTCTTCTTCTACTCCTCCTCCTCCTCCTCCTCCTCCTTCTCCTCCTCCTCCTCCTCCTCCTCCTACTGCTACTACTACTACTTTATCCGTACTCTTCCTTCTTCCTCTCCTTCCACTTTCTTCTTCTCCCTCTCCTTCTTCCTCTCCTCCTTCTTCCTTTTTCCTCTCCTTTCTTCTTTATTCCTTTTTTTTCCCTTCTTCATTTTTGGTTTTATTTTGTTTTGTGTTGTTTTTTGGCTAGGTAATCAATGTTAAATTACTTCCCAAGGGTCACACAGATATTGTCAAGTCTCTGGGGCCACATTTGAACCCATTTCTTCCTAATTCCATGTCTGGTGCTCTGCTCTGTATAATTGCTTCTTAAGGGCTTAGAAGAACTTGGGGAAATTCCAAAATAATTACTTTTACTCAATCTCCTTTCCTCATGCTATACATAATCTGCTTAATTATTCTACCCAAGGACTTCCCACGTCTGAATTTTGCCTCAAATATAAAGAAAACAAGGATTAGTTAGAAATACACACAATTTGGATCATAACCTCTTTGAAGGAAGGAGCTGTCATTTTGTCTTCTGGTATCCCCAACACCTAGCACAATGCCTGGAATAGAGTAAGCACTTAAAAAATATTTATTGATTTGATTGATTAAATAAAAAATTAGGTATTTTCCTTTACTGTGACACTGAACTATTGTGATTGTTTCCATTTGAAATAAATAAATAATAGGTAAAGAAACCTATTGGCACCAGAAGATCATTATATTGTCCCTAAGTTTAAAAAAAAAAGTGACAAGTAATAGAACCCAGGAAATAATATGAATACTAAAACACCATAAACTGTATTTTTATTTTTACATTGTGAGGGAATGCATATAAAAGAAAAATTAACTGGGCAGAGCTAGGAAAGGTTACTAGAAGGAAGATAAATTAGTAGATGATAATAAAAAATAACTATTGCAGGCTCCATAACATGACTTTGAGTGGTTATCAAATTGGGAAGAGATTTGAGCTAGGAAAGCTGATATGATAAGTAGATGAGATTACACTGAAGACACTTGGATCATTTACTAGATAGAATGTAAAACTTGAATTCATAAGAACTCGAGTTCAAATGAAGTCTCAGACATTTTTTACTAGCTGGAGAAATGTGAAAATTTTTCTTAATTTCTCTCAGTCTCAGTTTCCTTATTGGTAAACTGAGGCTGATAAAATAGCATCTATTTCCCATAATTGTTATAAGTATAAATGAAATATTTGTAAAGTGCTTTGCAAACCTAATAATCCTGTATAAATTCTAGTTTTTATGTTTTATTATTGTTTTTATTATTAATAATATAATTGAATGATGGTTTTTATTATTAATAATATAATTGAAAAGACCAACTTAGAGGGTATAAGGATATGAAAAGGTTCAGAGTTGAAACAACTCTTTAACTTCCTTTACAACTTTATGGTTCTTGTAAGCCAATAACCAAAGACCCTATTAACTTGAAGATACCTCAAGAATCTATTTTGCTCATCATATTAATTCTTGCAACTGTGCCATACACATTGTTTCACCTATAATGGGCACACCATACATTATTTGCTGAGTAATGATTAGAGAATGTAGATTTATTAAAGATAATTCCTTGATTCTATATAATTTCTTTGAGCATGAATTAAAATAGATACGTAGAACTATATGGAACATTTCTTAAATTGAGTTTTTACCTTAATTAACAATTACTCAAAAGTTTCTTGGGTAATCTGCCTCCAGAGTAACAACTATGGATATTGAATGTGTATTGAAGCATATTATTTTCACTTTTTTTCTTTCTCATGGTTTTGTCTTTTGTTTTGAATTTTTTCTTTTTGACATGACTAATATGGGAATATGTTTAAAAGGATTGTACATGTATAACATAATTGCTTGCTGACTTGGGGAGGAGGGAGAAAAAAATTGGAACTCAAAAACTTAAAGTGAATGTTGAAAACTGCATATAATTGGAAAGAATACTATTAAGTGAAGAAAAAAGGGGAAAATATGTACCAGTAAATGTTTGAAGACCATCTTTACATATAATTGGAAAAATATTAAATGAAGAAAAAATCATAATAGTAAAAGTCAAAAATTATTTTACATGTGATTAGAAAAAATTCTATTAAGTAGAAAGAAAATTCTTTCAATGAATAAGCAAATTCCCCATCCAAAAGGGATATCAGGACACAAGTATTGTGCTATTGGGAAAATGGCCATGGTTTCTTCCTAGAGATACTACTGCTCTTTATCTGCAGCATCAACACCACAAATTCAATTCTATTAAAAGTAATGAAGTAGGGATGTCAGCACACTTGTCTGCAAATGGTTTGTGTCTGTTCAGTCTTTTTTCACAGTTCAGGGTAATAACTGCTGCAGGCTCATATAATTTCAGCAGCAAAACCTGGCTGTATGATGTTTATGAGCACCTTAATTCATAGCTTCTACATCCAGCCTTTGAAGGTGTGTGGTTGTTTGGGTCCCAAACTCAGTTTTAGCAGTGATTCGGTCAGTTGCTATCCTTCATTTTCAAAGAGAATGAAAGTGGCATCACTATAGTAGGATCAATTGACAGTGTGTCCAACAATGGCTGATTAGACCAGCGTGACCTCGGAGTGCTATGCCAGAGGTCAGGCACAAATACTCCATATAAACACTTTTGTGGATTTTCTAAATTTGAGCATCTACAGTGTCTTTTAAGCTACTTTTTATTATAGTAAGTTTATTTATTTTTTATACACATTATATTATGAATCGTGTCAGGAGAGAAAAATCAAAGCAAAAGGGAAAAACCATGGGAGAGATTTTTTAAAAATGAATATAGCATGTGTTGATTTATATTCAGTCTCTTTAGTTCTTTTTCTGCCTTTGAGCTACTTCAATTCTGCTTTGCTCATAAAGCCCAGCACCTTCTTTGATAAGAATACACCAGATGGTCCTGTGCCCCTGTCTACTATGTCTCACAATTAATTCCAAAGTTTTTAAGGGAATATCCTTGTATCACTGTTTCTGACTACCATGTTAGTGCTTATGCTGTGAGTTCTCCATAAAATAGTCTTTTAGGCAAGTGTAAGTTTGACATTCTGTTCCCTTCAGTAGCGTTTGAATGCTTGGCAGTTTAGTTTGAGAAAGAACTTCGGTGTCTGTTATCTTTTCCTGCCAGGGGATTATCAGACTCTTCCTAAGACACTTCAAATAGAAATGGTTCCATTTTCTGGTATGATGCTGAAATATCATACAAGTTCATATGCATATAACAAAAAACCGGTATATGGTATAAAGGATAGAGCATAGGATTTGGAGATTGGAAAATCTCATATGAAATCCAATCTCAGACACTTAGTAGCTGTGTGACCCTGGACAATCAGTAGTGAATAAAAATTTCTAATGCAGTTTGGTGAAACTGGGACCTCTCCCCAGAGAAAGAAAAAAAAATGTAGCTATAAATAGCTGCAGTGACTGATGAATCAATCCATTAATTCTATATCCAGTAGAATGTAAGCTTCCTGAGGACAGAGAAAGTCTCCTATAGCAGTATGACCCTATGCAAGTCTTTTAATCCTATTTGTTTCAGTTTCCTCTTCTGTAAAATCAGCTGGAGAAGGAAATGGCAAGCCACTCCAGTACCTTTGCCCAGAAAACTCTAAATGGGTTTATGAAGAATTGGACGTGAATGTAAACAACTGAACAAGACTTTCTATTTTGAATTTGTAAATAAGCTCAGTGGAGAGTAGAAATTCCTTTAAGTCTAATATTGAGATAGTATTAGGGTAAATGTCCTACAGGAATTGGGGAGAAATGTTTGTAATTTCTGTCCTTGCTATATTTTTCCAGTAAATACGTAAAGTATGGCTAGCTCCTTGGAGGGCCTCAGGGTCAGCCAGAGTCAGGATAAATCAAATTCCTTGGTCTTTAGGGGGAGAAGTGAAGGAGGTAGACAAGCTAAATCCTCGATTCTGGAGTCCAGAGTCTCCAGCCTCTCTCCTCCTCATCTTGCCATCAAGTGACTCATTTCTCTCCCTCTGTCTTTCAATCCTTGCCTACTATTATCTTCCTTTGGAACATTCAGCAAGCACCAATGGTGAGGAGAGCCATCATCCAAATATATGCTTAATAGAGCCATTGTCTCACATTGAATAGGTAGCTTTAAGTGCTCTCCTGTCTGATTCAGAGTTTCAGCCCTCTACATAAATAATATCCCTTAATAAATGCTGTAAAAATAATAATCATAGCAAAAAAAAAAAAATAGATGGAATTCTATCAATCTCTGTGTTTATCCTTATCTACCTGACTCAGGGTAGGTAGATTAAGATGCCTAGAGTATCCACACCCTAAAGTGAAGTTTTGTAAAGCTTTTGGCTTTTGTTGTTGCACAGTTGTGTTTTGGTTATGACTTGACTCTTAGTGACCTCATTTGTGGTATTTCTGACAAAGATACCAGAGTGGTTTGCCATTTCCTTTGCCAGCTCATTTTACAGATGAGGAAACTGAGGCAAGCAGGGTAAAGTAACTTGCTTAGACTCACACGGCTAGTAAGTATCTGAGGACAGATTTGAACTCAGTATACTGCACCCTCTATCAGCTCTCCTTTGGTTTCACTTCTTAAACCCTTCTTTGTCCATAACCTGAGTACTCTGAATTGTTTATAGTCAGCTTAGGATCAACTATCTGGGTTGTAGTTGTATATTCAATTTTATATTCCAGAGTGATTTTATAACCCAATGGCAGAGATGAGGTCACAAGTATTTAGAAAGTACTTAGTTAAGTTCCAGGAAATGTTGAGGTAGGAACTGTATATTCCTTGTACTCTTTTTGTTCAAATGTTCCTTGAGAAACAAAAAACCTAATACTAATGGAGGTCTGTTCTGTTCATAACATCCAGCCCCACATTCAATAAGATGCAACTTTATTTAATCAAGTATGTAAATCTTGCCTGCATTTCACTCAATAAACAGCTTTCCACTTAACTACAAGATTCAAAATGAATCAGGGGAATTAGAACAGGACTGGGCTCTGTGCACTTTTGTTAGCACTTTAAATGTAACAATTTTGTGGAGAGGACTCTAATTGCTGTGGCATTTTAAAGTGAAGCTATACTTACCTTCGTTATTAACTCTCTCCCCCATTAAAAAAATGAACACTAACAAAAATTTTCCAGAAGCTTTCTTGACCCTCAGCTAGTGTGTTTATAATGTTGCTGCTTTTAACAATTTTCAAGGGCTTTGCAGGGATAATTTGGCATTTTATAGAGAAAAATCTACCGAAATGACACTCAAGAGTAAAAGAACAGAAACCATACACTTTGTCTCTGTGAAAGTAGGAATTTGGTAAAGAAGTCATGGTCCCTATTTTGAGCAATATGGCAAAGGAGTAAATCGATGGTGAATAAAGTACATTTTCAAAATTACTCCCTAAAGCTTGCTTAGTTCCATTTTATTTTTTCTTTCTACCTGTCAGCTAGGGGAGGTGTTTTAGGTGAATGTGATTGAAGATGGCTATAACGTTTGGAACTTGAAAAGATCAGAGAAGTGGACCACCAGTTCTCCCAAAGGCAGAGTTCATTCTGGATTTTACAGCCAGCCCTCTAACCCAGTCTCAAAGTCATGAAGGCAGACAAGTGATAGAGGAGATGTAGACTTAGGGCATCTGGGTGGTATAATGGATAGAGTGCGGGATCTACAGTCAGGAAAACTTGAGTTCAAATCTAGCTTCAGACACTTACGAGTTATGTGAACCTAGGCAAGTCACTTAATTCTATTGGTCTCAGTTTCCTCTTCTGTAAAATCAGCTGGAGAAGGAAATGGCAAACCACTTTAGTATCTTTGCCAAGAAAACTCCAAATAGTGTCATGAAGGATTGCACATGACTGAAAACAATTGAATGAGACTTTCTATTCTGAATTTGTAAATAAACTTGGTAGAGAGAATGCTATGTAGAAATTCCTTTAAGCCTAGTATTGAGCTGGTATTGGGAGGGGGGGGGGATGTTTGCAACTTCTGTCCTTGCTATATTTTCCCAGGAAATGCACCTTAATAAGTGCTATAAAGTAATAATCATAGCAAAAAAGAAATAAAATAGTCTATTTATTAATTTGGTTTTCATATATAGATGTGACTTCTTAAAAAAAAAAATGAGAAAAACAAATGCATGCATTTGCCCCTCTTCCCAAAAATGCATTTTATAATCTGACAAATATAATGAGGACTTTGTTTTTTCAGCTGTTTGAGTTGTCTTACAAAGGCCAAGGTCTCCCACTGAATCCAGAGCCATCTCCATCATCCTGACCTGTATCTGGCCACTGGACCCAGTTGGCTCTGGAGGGGAAAGTGAGGCAGGTGACCTTGCCCAGCCCTCCCTCACTTAAATTCAGTTCACTTGCATGTCATGGCAACTTCCTGACCTCCTGGTCTCCAAGGACCAAGGACAAAACAACAAGGTCTCATGGCTAATAAGTGTCTGAGGCCAGATTTGAACTCTGGAAGAAGAGCCCTCTTGATTCTAGAGCTCCAATCCATCCATTGCCCAACCTAGCAAAGATATTACAGTGTTTGTGATTTCCTTCCCCCAAATATCTCTATGATTGCCTTCCTCCAAATGTCTCTATTTTACAGGTGAAGAATTGAGGCAAACTGACTTGACCAGCTAGATTCTGAGGTCACATTTGGATTCAGATCTTCCTGACTCCAGGTCTGGTGCTTTATATATTGTGCCAACCAGATGCCCCTTCACAAAGATGACTGAGAAATCTACTTAAACTTACAGCCTTAGTTTCCTCATCTCTGTTAAGCAGAAATAACAACAAACACTGTACTTGAAACACTGAGTTGTTGGGAGACTGATATGAGAATAATGTATGCAAATCACTTTTCCAACCTAAGAGCAATTAGGTAAATGTGAATTATTATTGTTAATAACTCCATGTCTTTCCTAAGGATGTGAAGTTCAGATGTGAAGCCCCCAAACCTGACAAAGTTAGCATTACTGCAAGAAATCTGGGTCATTTGAGGTACCCCATTAGAAAATTTTGCAATGCTTGCCTATGATTGGGTTATTCTGTAAACCTAAAAAGTCTATAAAAACTGGCTTTTGCTAACACATGGTCTTCTAAACTGTATAAAAATCTACGCATTCTGGTACACATTCTGTCAATTCCCCCCAGGAATTGTGGGGCTCTATAAACCCTCTTAGGGCAGCCTGCTGACACCCTGGAGCTGTTATACTCATATTCCTTAGGGTCAATCAAGCTATAACCAGGAGAGAACATTCTGTTGCCACTGGTTGTGGTAGATAGGGACCTACATCTGGTTACAAAGCCACTTCTTCAGAGTGCTGTAATTGTGACTCAAACGTGGCTAAGAGGGTGAAGTACACACATTTATGTTAAGTATTCTTCCCCAGCAAGCAGCCTTGATTGTGGTAATTGTGGCTTGCTTTCTTGGCTCAAGATCCAAACCCTAAATCGAACATCTGAGCAGCCTTGCATCCTGGGCCAATAGAGTTTTCCAAGAATGCTCCTCTTCTCATAGATCTCCAACATCTCCAGTAGCATATGACCCAGTCACCTACTTTACTGAGATTAAGTTTATTTATGTGCTCCCTTGTCAACACTTGTAATCAATTATTTTAAAATAGAGATGATATGCTTATAACACTCTTTCAGAAAGCAAGAAGCTAACAGGTTGGATGACAGAATCAGAATTTAAAAATATTTTGACAAATTATTATGATGGAACAAATATGAAAAATGGTGATTTATTTCCATTTTTCAAAGATGTGTAATTTCATCATGGGAAATATTCCTTCTTCGGCTATATACTATATTCCCATCATACCTTAATAGCAAGCACAGGGAATATCTGTAGGCAAAAATGCCTTCATCTGATGACCATTACTCTGTTTTAAACTGAGCTAACCTGGTGCTCAAATTAAATACTGCTCATCTCTTGGCACATATGAAAGTGATCTCAGCATGACAGGAACTACTACGCCTGGGCTCACTGGGAAAGGCCTTTAAGAACTGAAGGTCACATTTATAATGTGATGAGGCATCAGAGCAGGAATAAAATAAGAGTTTTTAGGGAATAATTATAAAGTCCCATACTGAGTTTAAAGAAGAAAAATAAAACTTTACAAGTGTAAGATGAGACAGCTGGATAAACAAGTTGGATTTAGTTGACAACAACCTCAATGAATATTAACAGGTGACACAGTATCTCTGAGGGAGAGAAATCAGGATGATGAGAGACTTGAAATAATGATAAGCTTATTTAGTATATAGGGGCAGAATTCAGCCTGGTCCCTTTCTGATGCTGCACAAGAGGATGAGTTGAAAAAACAGGATGTGTGACAGCTAGCCTTGGACAGAGCACCAACACTAGTATCAGAAGGAATTGAGTTTAAATCTGGCCTTAGACATTTAATAGCTATGTGACTCCAGGCAAGTCACTTAGATTGCTTCTAAATAGCCTACCCCCCCCCCCCAAAAAAAAAAAAAAACAACAAAACAAAAACAAAAACAAAAAAACAGGACATTGAGTCTAAAGATCAGTATTCATTAAGCATCTTCTTCTAAGTATCAGGCACCTAATAAAGTGTTTCATAAAAATGAAACTGTCCCTACCTTCAAGGAGCTTATATTCTATTGGGGGAATATAATATATTCATATATTATATTATTTTTTTCTCATTTAATCCTCACAACAGGGCAACATTTACAAGATCCAAAATTGTGTTCCGCCTTGATTGTTTTGCAAGACCTTTGACCATCCCTTTCTTCTTAATAACATCTTTGATTTCCATAACATCACTTTATCTTAGTTTTTCTATCAGTGTAACTGTTTTCAGCTTCTTCTCTCTCTAGACCATCCTACAAAAATAATCTTCCTTGATGAATAGGCATGAACATAACATTTATCTGTTCAAAAATCATATCTTGACTATTACTCAGTACTAAAATGCATGCTTTAGTCTAACATTTAAGGTTATTCATATTCTGGCCCTGTTCAACTTTTCTATCTTTTTTATTTGAACGATTTCCCTTCATATAGTATATTCTTCCTGAACTAGACTCTCAGCTATTTGTTTGCTGATCTTGTTCTAATTCTCCCATTCATATAGACCTTCCCTAGAAGGAAGTTATTCCTTCCATGTTAGTTACCTCCTGAAATCCATTTCTTTCTTTCAATGCCTGACTCAGGATTACCCTTCTGAAGACTCAACCTTTCCTAACTGGAAGTATTTTCTATACTGCCTCAATTTTTTAAAAACATCTTTCCTGGGACTTAGCTTTTTCCTTGCCACATTTTACTTTATATATAATGTTTATTTGTATGTAACATGTCCCTCCAATGATATTATATGCTCATTTGTTTACAGTTGAATTCCCAATGCTTACCACTGTGACTGACTGGAGGCATTAGAGTAACAGATGTTTATTGAATTGAGCTCAAGAACAATGATTGACTCTCTAGTGGTTAATTCTTAGTCAGTTTTGGGAGAGTTAATTTTGGATAGTAATAAGGATGACAAGATAAGAGTGATGATCAGAAGTGGGATCATACTTATCAGAGTTGTTCAAATCATATTATTTAGATTATTCCACACCCTAGGTGAGGTCAATCTAGAATATGAAATATATATATATATAGATATATATATATATTGATATATATGTACACATATATATGTATGTATGTGTATATATATGTGTATGTATGTATATATGTATATGTGTGTATAAATGTATATGTGTATGTATGTATATGTGTGTATATAAATATATATATATGTCTTCTATGTGGAATCATAAAATCATAAATTACTTTCTGCAAGAGTAGCACTTGTGAAGATATATTGATCCTTTGAAGTCATATAACTATTACCCAAACAAAACAAAACAAAAACCCATAGCTATTACCCAGTGTTTAACAGAAGTAAATTATTAAAAGGCTGGGTTATAGCCAAAAAGGGTACCTTTAAAAGATACATGCCTCTACATGTTTACTTAACTTAATCTAAAAGTGGGTAAATGGTTTGTTTCAGGAGGAATGGAGATGGATCTAAATGAGATGCATCTAAAGCATTTTAAAAACATTAAAGTACTATAGAAGTAGAAGTATCATTTGCAAGTCCTAGAAAGATAGAGGTAGTCTGGTGGTGGCCACGGAAGAAAAACAAGTCTCCAGAGCTCTGGGTTGTCTCTTTTTGGTTCTAAGGGACCATGATGCCCAAGGTAACGGCTGTGGTTTGATTCACCTGGCACACACTGCCTTTAGAACTCCGCCAGGATCTTTTGCTACTTCCATTAGACAAGTCTGCTTAATTGTGGTGGTGGCAATTGATCAATAGCTGTTGATGATGATGTTCATTTTTTTGTACTTTTATGTACATGGTCTTCTCCAGTAGAATGTAATATTCTTGAGAGCAAGGATTTTTGCATTTTTGTATTTTTCAGTTCCTGATACATAACAGAAGCTTAATCAATGCTTGAAATCTGGATCTTAGTATATAGGGAAAAATAGAAAAATATCAAAAGAAAGGAGAGAAGCAGAGATGTGGAAGATAGAGGACTCATTGAATATGGAATTTTTTTTTCTACAAAGATTATTTGGAGCTAAAAGTTCAAATCTAGATTTTTTTAGTTAACCATTTTTAATCCCCACTGATATACACTACTCTTTCTAGAAGTCCATTCCCCCAATTGTGCTTAGCTATCTGTCACAACTTTTCATCCATGATCTTTCTGTCTGCTCCTAGCAATAGACATAGAATGAGATTGGGGATTGCGGTAGAGATTGGACCATTAAAGCCATAAGGCTTCATCTAAACAAGATTTTTGTCATCAAGTTCCATTAGTTGACATTTCATCCTTGTGGGTTCTAAAGTACTCCACAATGCTAAAAGCTCAAAAACCCTATGTTCCAGATGACAATTTTGCCATTAGGCAGTAATTTTCTTTATTTACAGAAATAATTTTGACCATCAAAATATAGGTGAAAAGTGTAGTTTTTATATATTAGAAGCCATTTTTCACTCTTGCCTCCCATTTACCTCAGTTACTTTGGTTCATAACTTAGTAGTGAAAATAAAAGAAGGGATATTGACAATATCTATATAAACTAAGGAAAAAAAAGGCAAATTTTAGGTACTTGGGTGTTCATCTTTTGGTAATAATTTTGCAACTATTTCAGTAAAAAATGCAATCTTGAGAGGAAACTCTTATGATAACACACTCAGAAAAAATATTCATGCTAAATGCTACCTGAAATTGTCTCTTGAAATTCTATTTTCAGGGATTACAGTCAGGTGTGCTGGTTCTTAGCAAAACAAAACAAAACAAAACAAAACCAACCCAGATTATAGATGACTATAGATCAGAGCTTCAATTCAAAGTTCAGCTGCTACACCAGTAAATCTTCTACTGTTTCACATTTGTAAAACCTAGACTTAGCATTAGTAAAACCTAGAAAAAAAAAATATTCTTTCCCCAATGAGTCCATATAAACTTCAATTTCCAAATATTTATTAAATACATTTTTGTTTCCTCCAATCCTAAATCTTATGCACTATCACTAGGTTGGGAACACCCTGAAAATATATAAATCCAGAGATCAAAAATGTACCTGTTGAGCATGTGAAATTTATAATCAAGCTTTGCTATCATCATGGAGGATGGTATCAAGCTTTAGTCAGAAAGACCTGCCTTGGACACTTCAGACTCAACAGGGGTCCTCAAACTATGGCCCGAAGGCCAGATGCGGCAGCTGAGGATGATTATCTCCCTCACCCAGGGCTATGAAGTTTCTTTATTTAAAGGCCCACAAAACAAAGGTTTTTGTTTTTACTATAGTCAGGCCCTCCAACAGTCTGAGGGACAGTGAACTGGCCCCCTATTTAAAAAGTTTGAGGACCCCTGGGAGATAAACTAATGTCTAAAAACTCCTTTAAATTTTAGTTTATTTGTAAAATAAGAATCTTAATTCTGGAAATATCTACATGACAGAATTGTTGTAAGTCTCAAATGAGGTGCATCTAAATTTTTTTAAAATGTTAAAGTACTATAGAAGTAGAACTTGTTATTTTGAAGGGAATAAGCTCTTAATCATTTACCCTAAATCATGGAATTACAACCTTGTTTTGTTTTTCTTTTGTATGTTTTTGTCTTCTAAAATACATTCTTTTATGTTTTATTTTAAGAGACATAAGTTTAAGAGACATATTTTAAGAGACATTTTTGAACATATCCAATGATAGCAAAGTCACTATTTTCTGCATCCTTACAATGGCAAAGATATAATCAGGGTAGACAATTGCAACAAGCATTTCAGAGATGAAGACTATGACACTGAATTTAGAGAGCCATTCTTTCCACCCTTTTGATTACAGTAATTCATTTATTGTGAATTATTTGTACTGTTTTTATTACTACTATTCCATCTTCAGATTTAGATGGCACAATGGATAGAACTCTGGGACTGTAATCAAGAGGATTTGAGTTCAAATGTACCCTTAAACACTTACTAGTTGTGTGACCTGGGCAAATCACTTAACCCTCTATGTCTTGGGTTCCTCATTTGTAAAATCAGCTTGAGAAATAGCAGATTACTCCAATATCTTTGTCAAGAAAACCCCAAATGGGGTTGGAAAGAGTTAGATATTACAGAAATAATTGAACAATAACAATCTCATCCTCTTTTTCTATTAAAATTTGAAAAAATAAAATTAAAAATTAAATTTATGTATGCACAAACACATACACACATACACATGAGAGAGCTCCACATTAGAGGTGATTATTTAAGAAGGACAAAAATCAGTTACCAAATCAGATGCAAATAAGAACACCTACAAATTCTTTCAGAAAGCTGGAAAAAGATTAATTGTCAAAGGTATCTGTATGTAGCAGGAGTAAGTGCTTCTACACCTTGGTGTGTTAGCCCCTTTTCTAGTGGCTTACATTAACTTAATATATAGCAGTAAATAAATAAGCATCTAATGGGACAATTAAATCTCAATGGGGACATAATTGTGGAAGAGTTTTTTCCAGCTCCAGAGACCTAGTGCCTTCTGAACATTTAATCAAAGAGCTTTTATTCTTTGAACCAAGAGTTTGCACTTTCTCTTTTTGAAATGCCTCTGACAAGAATATGAATAGAGTCTGTAGCACCTCTTGTCCCTAGTGTCTGCCAGAGGGTTTATGCCTAACATTACTTACAATAGTCTGGAGAATTGTAAGCATTTTCAACTTCTGAGGTAATACTGAGTCCCTTTCCTCAAAACTATTACCAACACAGGCTCTCTACTTCAAATCCTGAATGCTACTTAATCTTTGGTTTTCTGGTCTATCCCTGAAGCATTTTATTTTCCCTAGAGAAAAATCAAAACTTTGCAGATCATTAGAATTTATATTGGCTAGTGAGGAAGTGGTTTATAATTCTACTAAATTCAAAATTGAAATAAGTGGGTAGAAAGACCATGAAACTATTTCAAAATCCTTAAGGCAAGTTAAAAAAAAAAAAAAAAAAAAAAAGGAAAAAAAAAACAAAAAAAAATTTCAAAATCCTAAAGGAAAGTAAAAAAAAAAAAAAAAAAAAAAAAGGAAATAAAAATCATTATTGACTTCCAGGTTCCATAGTCTAGGCTTTTAAAAGTAGAAAGCTTGTTGATATGGTATTATCTAATGGGAAAACCTTTCAAATTGGGACAAAAACTTAATCTATTCTGTAATTAGATCACAATTAAGCTTTAATTATTCTAACTGAAGATTTGTATCCTCTCCTCATGATGGTCTCTCTTGTAGCTTGTTTTAAATTAAACATATTAGAAACATTAACTAATTTCCTCTGATGATGGGCCAAGTGTTCTGAACCAAAGCTTTAATACCTATCTCACTATCAGTTTAAAGATGTCACTTACTTTTAATTCCATTTGGCTTTTGATATGTTTCAGGAGCTCTGAAAGGGAAAAAACAACAACAAAATAAAACAAAGCAAAATAGAATTTACTTGAGCTTCCTCCTGTTTGTTTGAAAAAGCCTCAGTAATCACTTTCAGGGCAACATAAAGCTGAGACTACAGGAAAATAAACTATATCTCCATTGTACACACACATGAATCACTGAGCTGGAGACAAGATTGTCAATTCTTTTTCACTTTTGATATTTTTCTGCCAAAGCTGGAGATTCGGAAGCATTACACACAGTGTTGGATATTTTCTTTTGCTTAGTGGATGGGGATGTTAACTCTGCTCCATTTACATAAACAGCTCTTTCCTGTGTATCTGCATGGAAGTGGAAAGTTTGCTAGGATGCTCGCCTGCTTGTTTTGTTTTCCAACCTTTACATTTCTCTTTTATGTGTATTTCCCTCCCCATAGATCTGTTAGGTTGTGGGGTTTCCTGTTCTAGTTTGGTGAACAGATAGAATGCCCGAGTATCTGGTACACTTTGAGGGGGAAAATCATTTCCTTCTATTTTATCTGAAGCACTGTTTCTAGGAGATAATATCTATGTAAATATAAAATCTTTTTATATGTTTGATCTTAACTATAATTCCATCAGCTATAACTTAATGAGTTATCACTTATCTAATAAACACTAATCATACAGATATTTCTACTCCTTTTTTGGGGGTAGAGAGTGAGTAATTTCCAATAAAATTCCTTCATCATTTTTCATTTTGTCATTTGTCATTTGGTCAAATATCTCTCTGTCATTGTTGGAAATCACAAGAACTAGTAAATGATTGACTCTCTAGATGAGAAAGTTTAGATAAAAGAGCTGACTTTTTTCTGATCCTTTCAATCATTTAGTGTTCTTTCTCTCTTATTATTACTTTGAATAAGGAAGACTGGAAGTGTGATTTCATTAGTATGGTGAACTCCTGGATGGGGAAACTCTTTCCACCAACACAAGTTTACACCTCTTAAACCTTATTCTCTTATAGTATTGCTTAGCATTGGGTCATTCAGTGAGTATATGTCAGAGTCAAAACTTGAACCACTATTTCCCGATTATGAAAGAACCTGGTCTATCTATCAAAGCATACCACTTGTCATTTTTTTTTAAAAATATGGTTCACCTTTACTTAAGTTTGTCAGGATCTAAAGATTTTGGCAGGTAAACAATTGGTTGAGCAGCCAAAATTTTTAAAAGATGCAATCTTGGGCAGCATGAAGATGTATAGCTTCTGAGAATAGTTAGATAAGACCATTCTATTGACCCCCATAAGATCGATTAAAAAGGCCATGAATAAGCTGTAAAGTCCAGAGAACAGCAGTCAGGAGGATCAGTATCCTTAAGTCTGTGAGGACCAATTGAAAGAACTGGGCATATTTATCCTGGGATGGGAGTGAGAGAATATGTTAGGTGTCTTGAAAAATTTAAAATTTTTTGCCTAAAATAAAATGCCTAAAAAAAATTTAAAAATATGAAGGAAGGATTATTCTTGCTATTTGGTCTCAGAGGGCAGAACCAAGAACAATGCTTAGGAATTGCAAAGATATAAATTTATGCAAATATCAGAAACATTTTCTAAAAATTAGAAATGTTGAAAAATAAAGTGGACTACACTGAAGGAAAGGTCCCCCACCCACCTTTGGAGGCATGAAGCAATGATGAAATGACCAATTTTTTGGTCTGTTATGGTACCTCTTTCTTTGAGGTTGGACTACATGACTTCTGAGGTAACTTTCCAACTCTTAAATTGTGCAAGTTTTGTCTTTGTATCACCAGGACCCAGCACAGAAGCTAGAACATAGTAGATGCTTTGTAAATTTTGTATTAAATTAAGCATTCTTGTCAAATGGAAAGTTCAAAGTTAATTAGAAATATCATCATAAGCTAATTAATCAAATACAATTTAGTACTTTTAAATTACAAGCTGAACTGAATCTTGGAATACTGTGTCTGATCATCATTAACTGATTAGGGAAAAGTTTGCTATAATAATACTGAGAATAAAAATAATAGATATACTGAGCATGTAGCGTCAGATGTAATTGTTCAGAATTGTTCAGAATCCAAACAGTGTCTGGATGCTAGGTAGAACCATTTGAGCTTTTTTTTTTTTTTAAAGGCTAGCCTGAAGGAACTACCATGAACCCAATTTATCATTAAAATGTAGGAAAAGCACATCAATTATAGAAAAGTCTATAAGGAAGGAACATTTGTTGAGAAGAGGAATAAACATAGATTCTAACAATTCTACATCCTAGTAATGGCCTAGTAATGGTGGTGTATATGAGAGCTAAAAAATTCATGACCTGATGCCACATAACCACATAAACCACATAAAAATGTGAAAAAAAATGTGATGCCACAAATTTAAAAGAAATCAAGCCATTTTCCAGTTGATAAATGGTCAAAGGATATGAACAGACAATTTCCAAATGAAGAAATGGAAACTATTTCTAGTCATATGAGGTTGCTCCAAATCACTACTGATCAGAAAAATGCAAATTAAGAGGAGTCTAAGTTAATACTACACACCTCTCAGATTGGCTAAGATGAAAGGAAAAGATAATGACGAATGTTGGAGGGGATGTGGGAAAACTGGGACACTGATACATTGTTGCTAGAACATTGTTGGTTGGATCCAACCATTCTGGAGAGCAGTTTGGAACTATGCTCAAAAAGTTATCAAACTGTACATACCCTTTGATCCAGAAGTGTTACCACAGGGCTTATATCCCAAAGAGATCTTAAAGAAGGGAAAAGGATCCACATGTGCAAAAATGTTTGTGGCAGCCCTCTTTGTAGTGACTAGAAATTGGAAATTGAATGGATGCCCATCAATTGGAGAATGCCTGAATAAATTGTGGAAGGGATAATAGAAGACAAGGTAGAGGGAGGGGTGAGTAAAAAAACCTACTGAAGACAGGGTGAAAAGAGAGAACAAAATATATACAGGAGAGAGAATAAGAGGGAAATAAAGACTTGTTAATCTTAACTGAATGTGAATGGGATGACTTTTCCCATAAAACAGAAGCAAATAGCAGAGTGGATTAAAAAACAGAATTCTACACTAAACACATTTTGACAAAGAGAGAGATACATACAAAGTAGAGGTAAAAGTTTGGAATAGAATTTGTTATACTTCAGCTGAAGTTAAAAAAAAAATCAAAGGTATTAACTCTGATCTCAGATAAAATTAAAGTAAAAATAGATCTAATTAAAAGAGATAAGAAAGGAAAGGATACCATAAACAGTGAAAGAGTATTAAATGTATATGCGCCAAGTGGTAGAGCATACCAATTCCTAGTGAAAATTTTAAGCCAGTTACAGGAAGAAATAGACAGCAAAACTATATTAGTGGAGGACTTCAACCTTCCCCTCTCAGAATCAGACAAATCTAACCACAAAAGAAAAAAGAAAGAAACTATGGAGGTTAATAGGATACTAGAAAACCTAGATATGGTAGACCTTGGGAGAAAATTGAATAGGGACAGAAAGGAATACACCTTTTTCTCAGCAGTATATGGCACTTTCACAAAAATTGACCACGTATTTGAGAGTTGGTTAATAGCTTGTTCTTTTTCTTTTTCTAAAATGGGACTGTTTAGACTATTTACTTCTTCCTCTGTTAATCTAGGCAAGCTATATTTTTAAAGATATTCCTTTACATTTCATTTAAGTTATCCAATTTATTGGCATAAAGTTGGGCAAAGTAACTCCTAATTGTTGCTCTAATTTCCTCTTCATTAGTGACGAGTTCTCCTTTTTCATTTTTAAGACTAACAATTTGATTTTCCTCTTTCTTTTTTTTATTCAGATTTACTAAGGGGCAAAAGGACCATCTCCAATTGACAAAATAGGGCTAATGATGTCTATTTATGAAAGTTGTCTGACTCAGAGAAATTAATATTTTCACAATTTCTTCCTTTTGTGCTCTTCCATTTTCCTTCTACCTGAGTTTCTGCTTTTCCTTCACTTTAATTCCATGCCTCTTTTGCAGTCTTACCCTGGAAAATCCTGAATCCCCAAAGTCTATTTTGTTGGTTTTTTCATAAAACCAACTCTTAGTTTTATTAATTAATTCAATAGTTTTTTTACTTTCAATTTTATTGATGTCTCCTTTTATTTTTAGAATTTCAAGTTTAGTGCTTGACTGGGGGTTTTTAAGTTGTTCCTTTTCTAGCATTTTTAGTTGCAAGCCCAATTCATTGACCTTCTCTTTCTTATTTTATGCAAGTAGGCCTCTAGAGATATGAAATTTCCTCTTATTACTGCTTTGGCTGCATCCCACACATTTTAGTATGACGTCTCATTATTGTCATTTTCTTGGGCAAAGTTATTAATTATGTCTATGATTTGCTATTTCACCCAATCATTCTTTAGTATGAGATTATTTAGTTTCCAATTATTTTTTGTTCTATTTTCCCCTGGCTTTTTATTGAATGTAATTTTCATTGCATCACTGACCATATATTTGAGCATAAGAACATCATAATCAAATGCAGAAAGGCAGAAATAGCAAATGCTTCTTTTTTAGATCATGATGCAATTAAAATTGTATTCAATAAAGGGGCAGGGAAAGATATACTAAAAACCAATTGGAAATTAAATTAATTTTAAAGAATAAGTGGGTCAAACAAGCCACAGAAACAATCCATAATTTCATCTAAGAGGATGACAATAATTAGACAATATATCAAAACTGATAGAACACAGATTAAAGCAGTTCTTATAGCAAATTTTATATCTCTAAAAAACTACATGAATAAAATAGAGAATGAGAAGATCAATGAATTCAGCATACAACTAAAAAAGCTAAGAAAAGAACAAATTAAACCCCTTCCAATACCAAATTATAAATTCTGAATCTTAAAGAAAATATTAATAAAATTGAAACTAAGAAGACTGTTGAAGTAATTAATAAAACTAATTGGTTTTATGAAAGTTTTTATGAAATTGGTTTTATGAGTTGGTTTTAGGAAAGAACCAAAAAAGAGATAAACCTTTGGTTAATTTAATTAGAAAAAGGAAAGAAAAAATTCAAATCACCAGCATCAAAAATGAAAAAGGTGAACTTAGCATGAATGAAAAGGAAATTATAGCAATAATTAGGAGCTATTTTGCCCAATTGTATGGCAGCAAATCTGACAATTTACAAAAATATCAGTTTTCCAGATTAATGGAAGAGGAAATAAACTACTTAATAATCCCATTTTAGAAAAAGAAATCAAGCAAGCCATTAATGAACTCTATTAAAAAAAAAAAAAATTTCCAGGGCCAGATGGATTTCCAAGTGAATTCTACCAAACATTTAAAGAAAAATTAATTCTAATACTATGTAAACTATTTGTAAAAAATAGGTAAAGAAGAACTACTGCCAAATTCTTTCTATGACACAAATATGATACTGATACCTAAACCAGGAAAGGGCAAAATAGAGAAAGAAAATTACAGACCCATCTCCCCAATGAACATTGATGCAAAAGTTTTAAATAAAATATTAGCAAAGAAATTACAGCAACTTATCAGGATAATATATTATGACCAAGTGGGAGTTATACCAGGAATACAGGACTGGTTTAATATCAGGAATTTATCATATTTATAAAATTACCATCATTGATCATAATAAAAAAAAAGAAATCATATGATAATTTCAATACATGAAGAAAAAGCTTTTGACAGAATACAGCACTTATTCCTATTAAAAACACAAGAGAGCATAGAGATAAAGGCAGCTTTTCTTAAAATAATAAGCACTATTTATCTAAAACCAACGGAAAGTATTAACTGTAATGGAGAGAAGCTGAACACATTCCCAGTAAGATCAGCAGTCAAACAAGGATGCCCATTATCACCCCTATTATTCAACATTGTACTAGAAATATTGGCTTTAGCAATAAGAAAAGAAAAATAAATTAAAGGGATTTGAATAGACTACGAGGAAATAAAACTATTGTTCTTTGCAGATGATATAATGATATACTTAGGGAATCCTAGATAATCATCCCAAAACCTATTGGAAACAATTAACAGCTTTGGCAAAGTTGCAGGATATAAAATAAATCCACACAAACGATCAGCATTTCTATATATTACTAACTGTGAAGATCGTGTATTTTTAAATCGACAGGAGTCAGGAATTCAGGTTAGGGGAAAACCGTCAGTCTTTATTCTCAGTGAAGAAGGCTCGGAGGTGGAAGAGAATCGGCAATAGCAATGTGTGCAGCTGAGTCAAGAAGCTAGCTCGACCAGCAGCCACACAACCAGCAGCTCGGAGTCTCGAACCCAGGCCCAATCTCCCCCAGATTCTCTTCCTGTCTCTCTCTCTGCCTCCACCCACCAAAATCGTCATTTCCTATACAACACATCAGGACTTGCACGGAGAGTGGGCAGGGACCATTCTTTATCCAATCCTGTATATTAATAGAGTATAGCCCAATTACTATTTAGCCTCACGTACTTGGGACCTCAGTGCATCAACTCAAACCTCAGCCCATTACAACTAACAATGTCCTGCAGCAAGAAATAGAGAAATTTCATTTAAAATAACTTCAGACAAAATAAAATATGTGGGTTCTGCCTGTCAAGACAAAGCTAGGAACTGTATGAACACAATTACAAAATACTTCTCATACAAATAGTCAGATCTAAACAATTGGAAAAATATCAATTGCTCATGGGTAGGCTGAGCTAATATGGACAAAATTTAATTTACATTAAACTAAAAAAGGTTTTGGACAAACAAAATCAATAGAAACAAGATTAAAAGGGAAATACAAAATTAGGAAATTTTTCTACAGCCAGTGTTTCTGATAAAGGTCTCATTTCTAAAATGCATAAAGAACTGTGTCAGATTTGTAAGTATACAAGTAATTTCCCAATTGATAAATGGTCAAAGGATATAAACATACACTTTTCAGATGATGAAATTAAAGCCATCTATGGTCTGATGAAAAAGTTTTCTAAATTATTATTTATTAGAGAAATACAAATTAAAACAATTCTAAGGTACAACCTCACACCTCTCGAATTGGCTAAGATGACAGGAAAATATAAAAGTAAGTGATAGAAGGAACATGGGAAAAGTGGAACCCTAATATAGTGTTGCTGGAATTGTACAATGTTGTTGGACTTGTGAAATGATCTGAGCATTCTGGAGAACAATCTGAAATTATGGTCACAGGGTTATAAATCTGTGCATATCCTTTGACCTAGCAATGCCATTACTGTGTCTATATCCCAAGGAAATCATAAAGGAGGGGAAAGGACCCACTTGTGCAAAAATATTTGTAGCAGCTGTTTTTGTAGCAAAAATTTGGAAAATGCGTAGATGCCCATTAATTGGGGTGTGGTTCAACAAGTTTTAGTATATGGAGGTAGTGGAATATTATTATTTTATAAAAAATGATGAACAAGCTGATTATAGAAAAGCCTGGAAAGATTTGTATTAACTGAACTGAGGGAAAAAAAGCAGAACCAGGAATACATTGTACAGAGTAACAGCAAGAATGTGCAATAACCAACCAGGAAAAACTTGGTTCTTCTCAGTGGTTCAGTGATCCAAAGTGATCCCAAAAGACTTTGGATAGAAAATGCCATCTGCATCCAGAAAAAGAACTGTGGAGAATCAATCAACACAAGCTATGTTCACTTCTTTTTTCTGTTTTTTCTCTCCCCCATGGTTTTTCCCTTTGCTCTAATTTTTCTCTCCCAATATGATTCATAAAATAATGTGTATTAAAACTAATAAATTGTTACAAAAAAGGAAGAAAGAAAAAAAGAAAGAAAGAAAGGAGAAGAAAATTTGAAGGTTGATGCACAGAATGTAATTAGCAAATCCAAACTGAGATCACATTTATGAAGGAGATAAGATTGCCTCTACATTTCATCTTATCTCTCATTTCAATGTTGAGTAGTATAATGAGATTACTTAAGGATATGGTTTGACACAGATCAATTTATAAAGGTAAAGAGGGCAAATAATGATGCTTCCATCAAATACTTCCATCAAAGATTTTTTTGGTTAACCAGAATGCACTCTATATAAATGTGATGGGGATAGAAAATGCTTTCGTTTGAATTTTAGGGAAAATGCTTTGGGAAAAGAAATCTTAAAAATGTGATGAGGGTAGCAAATACTTCTGTTAACTCATGATTTAGACCTGCCTTTCCCAGATTATTTTACATCAATTCCTTTCATACCTTCTATCTTCTAGCCAACTTACCCTACATGATGTTACCTAAACTCTATCCCGTTATCTCTATCCCATTAGTGCCTTTGCACATGCAGCACTTTCAAAACTCCTTTCTCATCAATGAGGTCTTCATAATAGGTGTCTCACTTTCAAGGCTTTCTCTGGGTTTTCATCTATTCAAAACCATCGTTCAGCCAGGTGTACTTATAATTCCAGTTTCTGGAAAGGCTGATGATAACAGATCTCTTGAGTTGAGGAGTTTTGAGTTGCACTAAGTTATTTTGGTTAATATATAATATTAAAATTATATACTAATAAATATAATAATTTATAATTAACAAAATAATAATAATAAACTATTCATATTAAGTTAAACATTTATATGGTGAGTCCCTAGCAGTGGAGGACCAGTAAGTTGCCAAAGAAGGGTCAGCTAGCTCAGGGAGCAGATCAAAGTTCTCATAGCAGTCACATTGGGAATAGGTGTGTAAGTAGTCCATGTACTTCAAGCCAGGAAAGACAACAAAATCCAATTTTTAAGACAAGAACAAGAACAGCAAAACAGTTGCTCATAAATCCCCACTAAGCGCTCGCTCGCGTGCGCTCGCTCTCTCTCTCTCTCTCTCTCTCTCTCTATATATATATATATATTTATATATAATTATGTGTAAATATAGAGAGATATATATGTAGATAATGAGATAGATCAGGCAGAGGCATTTAATGCAAACCAAAAAGCCCCAACAGAACGTTCTCTTATAGACACAAATCTCTCTAACATGCACCAAGGTCAAGCATAGAGACAGTTTAAGTAGGACATATATCTAAACAATATATATGGCTAGGACACATAGGCAGAAAGCAACCCACAGCTCTCGTGTCCAGAAGTACTATTAATAGTCTTTGGGTGGTATGATCCCACTGTTTTCACTGTATATAAGTATAATATTTCTGCTGGGCCCCTACCCCTCTCTGGTCTTCTGGTGACTGCTGGATATCTGGTTTTAGTCCAGTCTCATGACCTCACAGTGATTTCTGAGCAGAGAAACTTTTGCTGGACATTGACGTTTCTAGACTTGAGTCTTGAAGGCTACCTTGTTGTCCTGATCTATATCTAGATGGCTCTGGAGGAGTAAGTCAAGCTGGTGACTTTGCACAGCCTTCCCTCGCTGAAACCAATTTACTTGTAAGTCATAACATCTCCTTCCTCTTATCATGATTCCTTTAGAGAACAAAGCACAAACAATAAGGCCAGGTTGACAACTCCTTAATTAAAGCCACCCTATTATAAAAATACCAAGTAGATTTCCCTTAAGCTAAGAAAGCTGCTTTTCTTTTTGACCCATATGAATAAGATGTATCTCCTATTCCAGATGACTATTTCACTCAGAGTTTGATATTCCATTTTCCCCTTTAGCTTATTATGAATAAAGTTGGGAAAGGGAGAAAAATAAGCCAAGGGTCTCTTCTACCCAACTCTATAGTATTCCTGGCTTTAATATGCAAAACCAAGCTAAATCAAAACCCATTTTATTTTAGTAAGTGAAAAATTTGTCTCCTCAGATATGGGCAATATGCTGAATCTGGAATACAGTCCCTGTGCTTTCCTCTCTTAGAATCCTAACCACTTTTTCTTTAGTTCTGGGCTGTTTTGTACTATTGGCCTTTCTTAATCCCCTTCAATTGTTAGGATCCTCTCCCTCCCCAAATAATCATAGAAATAAATAATTGTTCATAAAGTGTGTCCTTTCTGTAGAATGTTATTTTCTTGAAGTCAGGGACTAATTTTCATTTTATATTTCTTTTCCCAAGAAGCTGCTACTGTGCCTAATTAATAAATGCTCCTTGCACTGGGTTGATTGAAATAGGTTGGAATAATAATGGAGGGAAGATTAAATATGGAAGTAATGAAGATGATCTAGAAGAAAAGATTGTCTTATAATTATTCCAGCTTGTCATCCATAGCAGAAAAACTGAAAGGAAACTAAAAGATGATATCTTAGATTCCTAAACTAAACATGTTATGAAAGCAAACCAAAAATGTTCACCTTTTTTTTTCTTCTGAAAGTTAGCATTGCACAACTCATACTGTTCCCAGTGGATAAGCATACTGAGTTCTTTCCAATTCAATTCTATAAATAAGTTATTAAATTCCTATTTTGTGCTAGGCATCAGGGGAGTTGCAAATTTAGAGTTGAGGAACAACCCTGGCTAAATTTTATCTAAAATTTCATTCTTTAAAAAAATACTCTTAAAATTGCTTTGGTTTCTATAAAGCACATTGTTATAATGAAAGATAACCAATGTAAATTACTGGAGGGGAGAAAGGCATTAGGCAATTGCCTTACTCTTTAGTAGTTAATCCATTCAATTTTTGAACTTGGATTTGTGGTTGAATTATTCTGAATAGTGAATGAGTGAATGCATACTCACCTAACCTATTTTATTTAGCTGGCATTAGACCAGTCAGTTAATAAGGATTTATTAAGCAATACTATGTGCCAGACACTGTGTTAAGTGCTAGAATAATGAAAGACAAAAGGCAGTCTCTCCCACTTTCATCCATTCCATACATTTGATTGCCCTGAAAGCCTTGTGGGCATTCTTCGATTATCCTACTTCCTACCTTTTTACTTCTTTCTTACTCAGGGAACAGTTATCAAATTAATAATGTTACTGATGGAAAGGGTATGATAATCAATTGCTATTTCAACCCATTTATTATCCTGGTGACATTTCCATAAAAAAGGAAAGAAAGAAAAAAAAAGGAAGAAAGAAAGGCAGGGAAAGAAAAGAAAAGGAGGGAGGAAAGGAGAGGAAAGGAAAGATATTTATAATATCTCCAAGATAAGACTTTAAAACTTTAAATTTTAAACAAAACATGTTAAACATCAAAGAAAATGAAAAAAAAATTGGAGATGAGGAGTTGATAGTCATACTTTCTACATATGGTAATAGCTACCAATGTATAAAAGTTTGCAAAAAGCTTTACAAATATTAGGTAATTTGATCCTCCCAACATCCCTAGGATATAGATGTTAATATCATTCCCCTTTATAAATGAGGAAACTGAGGTAGATAGAGGTTAATGATTCAACTTGTGTCCTATAGGTAATAAAGTGTCTGAGGCTAGATTTGAACAAATTCTTCCTATTTCTATGTTCAGTTCTCAAACCACCACACTCTGTAGCTATCTTTATTGGATAATTTAAGATCAGAGGTAGAAGGCATCTTAGATTTTTTATATTTATTTTGATCATTATATTTATTTTTTTATTTTGATTTATTTATATGAATTTATTTAATATATATGTTAAATCTAAATTTATAAATAAAAAATTAAATACAAATAAGTAATATTTATATTTATTGAGTTTATTATACTATGTTATATTTTCATTATACTGTTATGGAAATGCTTGTTTTATCCCATAAATTGAAAATAAGATAAAATAAAGTTTACATTATTAACACCATTGATTTTAAGTATGAGAAAAAAGCTCCCCAATGTTAAATGGCTTGCCTAAGATTATGCCTCTTGGAAGGGGAAAAGGGCAGAGCTGGGATTTGAATTTAGGTGCTCTGAGACCAGGTGAAACATTTTAGTCTTCAGTGATTTCTCACTTTGTTTCATCTTTATTCCAGATTGACATGCCAGTCCTAATTGTAGAAGGTCGTGGTTATCCCCAATTTATTTTGTTCAAATTGAAATGAAGGAATGTGGTTTGGGTGGGCCACAGAGGCTGAATGAGATACTGGGGACCAGACCAAATCCAGAAGAATGTATAAAACTCTTACTGGGTCTTTTTAGCCACTTCACTGAAGGCCTTTCATTCTTTCTTTTCATCAACTTTAATTATATTTCTCTGGAATTTTAGCCAATTCAGTTTTACAGAGGAGCAGATTTTTTTCCTAAATTGCATTAGTTGCTAAATATATTGTTCGATGATAGCTGAATCCCCAAAGAGTGCTGTAGAAGGACTTGCTTCAGAGTGAATAAGACCTCATATGTTGGGTTATAAGATCCTTCAGATCCCTAAATTAAGTCATGTCACTGGGAACAGAAAAATCATACTGATCCTTTGCTACTGTGAGAAATAGTCATGGATCATGCAAATGATAGGAAAAGGCCAGAACTATTGATCAAAATTATTTTTTCTATGACTTGAAAAACTTAATTTGTTTTCATGGATGATTTTTATTTCATGTAGCATATACTTCTTCCCCCCTACCCCCAATAAGTAAAGGCATATTTAAATAAATAGAAACACTTACTTTGAGTTTCAGCTATCATTTGAACTTACTGAGATGTCTTGTCTTTTAAAAATTTCACAGTTTAGGCTTGTGAACCATGAATGGAAGCAATCATTTTATAGATAAAAATGAATCTGACTTGAGAAGATTTTAATATCTTATGAACAATCTTACTGGATTTCACAATATTATCAGACATGCTTTACTCCTCTTAAATTTATTCATCCTTACAATAATTTCCACTCCCTCTACACCTAAATGTTTTGGGGCCATCATCCCTATTCTAGCCTTTTTTTCTTCCCTTCCAAGTCTTGAACTTATAAATTAACCCCTTCACCACCACACTATTCTCTATTCTCAGTCTTTTGACACCTTACCTCGCCAAACTCTGACTTTGGATTATTCCTCCCATATGCCTCTTTTGTTCCTATTCACATAGTATTAAACACGGCTGGAGAAAAACATGGGAATCTTGCTCTACAGCAAATTTATCTAATACAAATCAATAAAAAAATGTTTACTGTATTTATATTTTACTATGTGCCAGACAGTATGATAAGTGGGGAAATTCAAATACAAATATGCTAGTCCTTGCTCTACAAAATTTAATGGTCTAGGCGAAGATGATATATAAAAGGAAGCTGAAAAGAGATAGAGGAATTAAAGAATAAAAAATACCTCATATGAGGGCATGATTGAGAAATGCTGAAGAGTGAATTGAGAAAGGAAGAGATGGCTATCTGGTGCAAAAGGAAATTCTTGGAGGAGCCTTGGGAAGTTAGATGGGAAGGTGAAGAGTTATGAGTTATAGGAAAATTCAGGCAATTACAACCTATTAGGCAATTAATCTCAGCTGTGTTTTACTGGCTCAAGCTAATCCTTTTAGTCATTCCTAATTGAGTCTTAAACATCCAGGACCATCTCCAATCATCCTGATCTCTGTCTGGCCACTGGATCCAAAAGGTTCTGAAGGGGAAAGTCAGACTAGTGACCTTGCACCACCTCCCTCACCCAAATCCAACTCACTTGCATGTCATGGCATCCCCTCCCTGGGGCATGGCCTTCTTCAAGAACGAAGGACAAACAGCTCCAGAAGTGGATGCAGATGTGGTCCATCTGCTCTTCAAGGCCAAAGATTCTTGGCAGCTAAATGGTATAGTTGATAAGAGTTCAATTCACACATCCTTTCTCAGACATGATTTTTGTAACTCCACAAGTCATTTAATTACTCTCACTCTCATTTTCATCTAAAAAATAGGGATAATAGTAGCTACTAGGATTATAATTGGTATTATAATGAGAATCAAATGAGATTAACATTAAGGGATTGGTACATCTTAAAGCTCAATAAAAATGCTAGCTAACATTGCCTATTATTGCTTTACATGTACTTTTTATCTTATTCCTCAGATTAGAACTGTGATTATCCTTTCTGTCTAAGCTTAAATGTTATTCCCATAAACTAGTGCCTTTCCTGCTTTCTAAAAACAATCTCAGGTCTACTCAACCTTTAAAAACCTTCACCTGAATTCACTGATAATTGCTTTTTCCTGTCACAAAAAGGGGATAGCTAGATGGTACAATGGATAGAGCACAATGGATAGAGCACTGAACTTGGCTTCAAGTTCAAGTTCAAGTTCTTCTTCAGGAAGATTTATCTTCCTGAGTTCTAATCCAGCCTTAAAATACTTACTAGCTGGGTCATTTAATTCTGTCTCAGTTTCTCATTTGTAAAATAAGCTGTAAAAGGAAATGGAAAACCATTGATATCTTTGCTTAAAAAAAAACCAACCAAATAAAAGAAAAATAAACCTTTAAATAAGGTTACAAAAGAGTTGAACATGATTTAACAATAGTCACAAACATCTAATTTTACGTACAATAGTGCATGCATATTTTAAAGAAATATCTTTAAATCCCTTTCAAATGGAGCCATTTAATACTGAAACAGGTAGAAAATATGTCCCAAATAAAATTCCATCTTTTACAGGAAGCCTTTGCCAATCCCTCTTAACTCTAGTCCTTATTCTCTATTAATTACTTCCAATTTGTCTATACATAGCTTGCTATAGTGTGTGTATATAAATGTATGTACATATATATATATCCTATATATGGCTTGTCTCCTCAATTAAACTGGAAGTTGCTTAAAAACATTCTTTTTTTGTCTAATTTTTTTTTGTCCCTAGTGCTTAGCACAGTATCTGATCCATGAGAGGCAATTAATATTTGTTGACTAAACCTCTGTATGAAAGGAAATATTTAAATTAACTATTAAAAGATATAAAATAATAGAGCTATTATAAATAAGGATTTTTATCATAAAATGAATAAGAAAATAAATTTATTTTAATAAAAATTATTTAATTATGTGTAAGAAGAAACAATGTTCACTTGAGATTAAGCAGTTTGGGATAGGAAATAAACTAAAAATAAATATACAATGTATAAAGATTCGTCCATTTATATGTGAATAGTTTAATGGTTTAGAGAATATAGAGAGGTTTTTTTTTTAAACTAAAACTGGAATATATATATATATTCACAGCAGTAACACTTTCTAAATGTCATTTTAATGGCAATTGTAACATGAAAGAGTTTGTGAATATTTGAGGATAGAAAAGGATTTGCAAAGCTAGGGAGTGGCTAGGACCAAGAAATAAGTAGTTAGCAAAATAGTTTTGTGTGGTGTATATATTCATGAAAGGGACCAATGCCATCAAATCCAAAGGTGACTGGGAGTTGCCCTGAATATGTGGGCAAATATGTTTATTTACGGGGTTCTTATAAGTGCATATTCACTTTCTCCCCCTATTATTTGATTAGTAAGAGAATGTAAGCCAGTAGGATTTATGTCACATTTATGTTGTATTATAATGAATTTTTTTATTCATGTATTTGCTTTAATTTGTGTGATGGTATCTTATTGTTTAGCAATGCATTCAAAATGTACAAAATATTATTATTGTGAATGACTGATTTGTGTAAATAGAAATGTGTTACTGGGAGCTCAAAAGCTAGAGCAATGAACAGAGTATTTTCTCTGTTGACTAAATAGGGTTATCCTTAAGACCCTTAGAGAATTTGAGTGTTATGTGATGATGGTCATTGTCTAGAAAACTAGATTTAGGGGCATGAAGGCAGGTTGGAGTGAGGTAATCCAGGGAGAGAGTAGGCGTCCAAAAATCCTGTGTAAAGACTCAGGGGGACTCTATGTCAAGAGTTGTACTGTAACTCCACAGGACCACCATTACAAGAGAAAAAGCTATGTATTCTCATATCCTTTAATTCCCTTTCTAATTATTTCTTAACACTTTTCATTTCCTTCTAATCTCATCATTGAATTGAAACTTTTCTTTCCAAAATTGCCAATAATCTCTTAATTGCCACATCTGATAATTTTTATTTAATCTTTATCTTAATTGGCATTTCTTCCTTGATAGTCTTTCCTCTATATATCTGTAACATTGCTTCCTGTTGGTCATGTCCTCTGACCAATATGATCTTCTTTTGGATCATTATCTATCCTAAGTCATGACCCTTAATTTTGGATTAGCCCTACATGTTCTTGGTGGAGTCAAAATGTCTTCTTTTTGCTTAGATCTCCTGAATATAAATATATATATATATATATTTGTTTATTTATCCCTTATCCATCTCTTAATTCCAGTATCATATCATTAACTGCCTTTGAAAATTTTCCAACTGGTTATCCCATAAGCATCTCAAACTCAATATATCTTAATATAACTTGCAATCTTTCATCAAAAAACCAACATCTCTTCTGAACTTCCTGACTTCTTTGGCATTCATTCTCTGGTTTGCAGACTTGGAATAATTTTAAATTTCTCACTTTCCTTCATCCTATATATCCAACCAGTGGCTATAATGTGCTAATTTGACCTCCATAATTTTTCATATGTAACTTCTTCTCTTATCTGACGTCGCTACTTCAGTGCAGGTTCTCATCACCTCTTGCCTCAACCTCTTACTGGTCCAGTGACTGAAATCTCTTTTATTTCCAATCAATCCTGTCTCAGTATTGTTCCTAAAGCACAGGGTTGACCACATCACTTAGATATTCAACAATTTCCACTGGTTCCCCTTAAGATCAAATGATTGTGTATTTGCTGGCCATAGAAAGTTTATCACTACTTGACTCCAACTTACTTTTCAAAGTTTATTACAAATCACTCCACCTCATTAACTATATTTCAGTTGAATCATCCCTGTTTGGATAGAAAACCTCTATTCTTTAAAAGCTTAGCTCAAATGCAACTTCCCAAGTAAGAACTTATCAATACAGCAATAAGTTCTTTCCTCTATTCTCCCCTGTTCTACTCTGAACTTATATTACAGAAATAAAGGATAGGCTTCTATATCAACCTTTTAGTCCCCTGATAAAATGTAAGTCCTTTTGGACAGCTTCATTTTGTTTTCTTATTCCCAGTAATTAGCAAACTTCTAACATATGAACTATTTAATAATACTTGATTAATAATGGATTTATTGATAAAAATAACTGATTACTTTTTGTTTCAATAGAAGTGAATAAAAGGCAAAGGGAGTAAATTAAATGATTTTTTTTTTTTTGGTATCACTATAGAATCAGAAGTTTGTAGTTGTTAAGCACCTTTTTGCTTTTTTTTATGGTACAGGAGCATAAACTTAGATGAACATCCAAACTCATAAAATACTCCATTCTTTTGGTTGGCACTTTGATGAAATCTTTTTTGCTTGAAGATATTGAATACCCACAATGTCCAGAATAGGTCAGACCATCTCTTCTTTTACAGAAGGTCTTCAGATCATGTTAACAACTTGAGGCCTTTTGAGATAGACTTTTAGATTTTCTGCCACTGGAATTGAGATTAAATTGAGAAGAATGTACCACAGAGGTAAGTGGCCAAAACCAAGTTGCAAATAGATTTTTTTATATTAATAATTTACCCTCCAAATGTCTTTCTCTTCTATCTTCAAACTACCCTTCAGAAGTCTGTCACAATATTAATCCTAAAGTACATGCCTGATCATATCACTTCTCTGCTCAATAATTTTTTACTAGCCCTCTCCCTCTTTCAAGATCAAATGAAAATTTATTTAACATAGAAAATCATTACTATAAGCCTCCAATCTACTTTTCAATGATTATTACAAATCGCTCATCTTTATGAAATGTTTTTCAGTTGAATCACATTTTTCCTACTCCTCACTTTTGGCATTGCATCCCCTACTTTTTTTTTTTAATTTGAAAGAAAGCATCTAATCAATTACAATTAGTATTTTTAGAGAGTGAGCTCAAAATAATCCTTCTTTTCTTGAAGGATCTTCAGTTTCCCCAGACCTATTTAGTTGCCATTGTCTTTTTCCAATGCAAAATTTAAAAGGAACAAATGCTATTCATTCAAAATGTAGCATCCAGGACAACCTTTAGGTCCTTTGTCTGCTAAGTACTTACCTTAAAAAGTATTTATCCTTTTTTCACATGCTCTTATAAAGGTGAGATCACTGCCCTCCAAACTTTTTCATATTAGATAAAATAATTTTGATAGCTCATTAACATATCTTAATATATTATATTCCTTATCTATTGAATTAACTTCTCCCCTCTTTCTCCTTGGTATTTTTAGTCTAACCAAGTATGGGGTAGGGAGAGAAGGGAACAATATACAAGTATATAAGTTCTGGTCCATAATTAACTAAAGCAACTTTCAATAATATTTGAGATTCTCACTTATATAAAAAGGTGAAGTTCCTTGATATTTTGATTTAACATTTGACTTCGAGGGTGTGGGGGGGGGGAAGGGGAGACAGACACAGAAAATAGAGAGAAAGGTGGGGGAGAAGGCTGTTAAAGTTGATGCTTATATTTCTAATTACCTTTTTTCCCCAAGCTACTGCCTTGAGGAAGTTAGCATGCTATAGTAGGCATAACACTTTAGGTTCAAATCTACCTTATTTCAGACATTGGAGAAATCATATAGCCCCTCTGAGCCTCAGTTTTCTTATGTGCAAAATTAGAGGGTTGGGATTCATGTCCTTTGAAAGTCCTTTCTTATGATATATGATCCTAGAAAGACTAGAAAAATCTTTCCAGCCAGCAGTTCACTTCTGTATTTACTCCCAAAAACTGGAAATAAACTGTAGCTCTGTATTTCCAACCTGAACAAGTAAGATACATAAGGCATTGGCCAAGAGATAGTTTGGGCCAAGGCAGAGAAGTAGTGATGACTACTTCTAGCTCTGTTCCATCCATTGTCAAATGTTGAGCTCAATGAATTCTAGTTGTAGCAATTGATTATTTTTTTAAAGCAAAATTTAAAAAATAATAAAAGGCAAAAAATCAAAAATTTCTGCCTTTCCCACTTTTCTCTTCTCTTGTCAAATGTATATATGTAGGAGGGAAATAAGGAAGAATATGTTGGTTTTAAATCTTGTAAAGCTTTGTTACTATGGCTTAATTTGAAACTCCTGAAGTCCAAGCTTTGCTTTTACTACATAATAATGTGACATCACTTGTTCTTTGTTTACTGACTTTTTTTTATTGAGGTTTTAGCTCGAGGTTTTACATGTGATTGTACAGAGCATTTAAGGAACAACCAAAAAAAAAAAAAAAAAAAGATATGTAAAGAGTGTACAAGGGAAAAGCAACAGATTGCAATTTATAAAACATTTATATTTTATTGATGGATGTCCTGGGTTAAGGATATTGTAATATGGCAAATATTATACAACAGTATGACTGTTAAGAGACAGGAAGTGGCCATACCATTTTTTATTAAAAAGGCTTCTTTTCAACTTATGATGTTTTTCTAAAAGTAAAAAATAAAACCAGAGCTGTCTGTTAACTAAAATAGCACATGTACTAAAAAGTTTACTGAATATCACTCTAACTTCTTCTGCAGATTGGGAGGGCAGAATGGAAAAGTCTTTCCAATTGGTAATTCCATCTTCAATTTATCTGCAAAATAGATATTCATGGAGAGCTATGTGTATCTTTTTGTTGCATATAAGAAAAATAGACAGGATTATTCCATGAATCTTGATTTTTGTGGCTCACAATCAAAACATGGTTTGTTTGTTTTTATCAGGGCCATAGAAGCATGTCAGATTTGTTCAGTAAGGAGAACATCTGTATGGTTCACAGCTAAGTTTCAAGGCATTATGCGTATCAGAAATAGAATGGCATATGTAAAACTTTATATTCTTATCGGATTAAAAATAAATATAAACTTCAAAGAATTTTTTCCCTCAGTTTTTCAATGAAAAAAAAAAAAATGCCAGTTTAAAGCAAAGCACTTGGAAAAAAAATTAGGAGTTCATGGAATTGAAAGGATTTTGGTATTTCCATAAAAGAAGTTTAAGCATTGGCTTCAGGGGGAGGTACACATCCCAGTCTTGCTGTTTCTCTTTCAGCATGGTCAGAGCTTCATCTCCAGAGAACTCTCCTTGCTGACAAGGTAATGCATAATGGCCGTGAATTTTGTTAAATGTCTATGAAGTCAACAAGACCTATTTTATTGAAGACTCAGCTTCAATACTTCTGCATATTTTCTAGGGAAGACTTAGATGGGAAAACCTTTGTTTATTTTAGGAGAAGCATTGCATACCCTAAGACTAGATTCTCTCATTTTTTTAAAATTACATACATTACCATTATCATCTTCCTCACCTACCCACTGCTATACACAGTGTAAATCTACCGTGATAATTCACTCCTCTTTATTTTCCTTGGGACATATTCAGCTTCCTTCAATTCCATATTCTTCTATCCTTTTGGACTGATGAGAAGTTTTGGCAACTTTTAGATAGTGATTTTTTAAGAAATCAAAATGCAAATGTCTGTTTATTTGCTCAACTTTTTAACTTTCTTAAGCTACTTTTCTTCAGTTCAATACCATATAAAACCTCAGAATCCCCAAGATTGGTCAGAAGCTCTGGGAATCAGTTCTAGAGAATTTCACTTCTCATATGGTGTTCATATGGGCACCAAGGAAGAAGCCCACCAACATTATTAACTACAGTGTAATGTTATAGCAATGTAAACAAATGCCTTTCTTAGTTATTTCCTTTTTGAAGAGAAGATCCGGATGTTCTTAACCTTATGAAACATCTGAAAACTGCCAAGATAAGTAGTATCTGAACAATGCTAAAAGTGAATAAATCAGCAGCTATGTTAAAAAGAATAATATTGAGAAAATTGATTATTCTTTTGCTAATTCAAGTACCATATCTCATCAATTAATCCACTTCCTTGTATTCTATTTTTTAAAATAAATATTGTTCTGCAAATAATTTTCTTATCTCAATGGAGATTATTTCTTCAGAAACAATTGGAATGTTATTCTTTGATTTCTTCCCCTAAATCCATGTCATCAATCTTCTTAATCATAGTTCACCTTTAACTTGAAAAATCCAAAATGGACATGAAGTGACAGAAAACTAACATGTGTGCTGATGTAAAAAATAATTTGAGACAGTAGAACACATCTTAATGTTTGAGAATTCAATTAGTTCTATTTAAAGTTGTCACTCATTTTAGAAAAGTGCTGTTCTTCCTTTTGTCATGAAATGATGCAAAAAACAATTTGTGAATAAGATTATGTAATATCTAAACATTTATCATGCTTCACTATTGCAATATCATACAAAGTGCAATATCAGAAGCTAGCCCTTCTTCCCCAAACTGTATAGATATGAGAAATTAGGACATCTGAAAAAGCAAAAGTATGGTTGAAAGCTGCATATCAAAATAATTCTTTCCCTTGAACCTAGGGAGGAAAACCAATTTCCAATGGAAACAGACACGTTGAGTCAGGAGAAGTGGAGGTGCTTCTGCCAAGGCCCTAGAACTATATGACTTATTTTGAGGGCCTTACCAGAAAACTTTCCATAGAACATTCATCAGAATAAAGCCACTTCAAAGCAAGTATTCTGCAATATCTCCTGATTTTAGTGCTTTTCGACTCCTATCTGATCCCTGGAAATAAGGAAATCTAACCTAAGATATATTGAAAATGAGCTAATAGTTCTGTGGCATGTCTTAATTAGTACTATATAAAAATGTGCTAGTATCATCCATTCCAAGAAACTGATTTATAACTCTGGATTATTAAAATTGATTTGATCTGAATACTTAAACAATACAATGTGTCAGAAGGTATACACATTTTATATTACTAGGATATAATATTTCCCCAAATATTTTCATTATAGAAAAAATATTAATGTTAACATTTGGAGGAGTGCTCACAAATATGCATATTTCTCTTTTGATTTCTAAATATGAATTGACATAAGAGCGTTGCAGCATTCTGCCAAAAGAAAGGTCAAAAGTTACATATTTTTACCCATGTTATAGTTAATAGCTAAAATTTAATAAGATGATAAATTAGGAGTATTTATAGAAATATAGGTTTAAATCCAGAAGAGGTCTTACAGATCACATACTCTAACCCCTTTATTTGATAGAAGAGGAAACAAACCAGAGAAGTTACTTGCCCACATTGATCCAAGTAACAAACATAATTAAGATTTGAATTAAAGTTCTCAAATTCCAAATCCAGGTACTCTTTCAATTATAGCATGCTACATTTGGTAGTGACCTAGTTAGGACCAAATAATCCATTTTTACGTTGTCTAGATCAGACTCCTTAAACTTTTCCCACTCACACCTTTTCACCTAAGAAATTTTTATGTGACCCCAGGTATGTAGGTATATAAAATAGGTATACAAATAAAATATTTACTGATATTGTCATAATTTCATGACCCCCACATCCAGTTACAAAATCCAATAGGTCTCAAAACACAGTTTAAGAAGGTGGGATCTAGTCTCTTACCTTTTTCTCTGCCTTTAGATTGGTCTGGTCCCCAAAGTAGCTGTGTTAAAATGAATGTCAAATAAGCTAATTTCTTCTTATCTAGTACTTTAGTAAAAGTCTTATTAGTGATTAGAGTGGAAACAATTGACTTTATATAAATCCGTTGTTATCCACATAGTTCTTAGAGAATTTGAAGTAGATCCCCTTTGAAAGACATTGACAAGCAAGATGAGAGGGTGTTGACAGGTTGCAGAGATCACAGATGCATTGAACTGCTGTAGTTATTTCATATTTCTAATTATGAATTATTGAGAAGTTACACACAAAATAAAAAGTGTTTTTAGTGGAGGCTAGTGCTATTAGACTTACATGTTCCTAATAAGGGGAACTTCTCAGTATGGAAATTTTCTCTACTATGCATATTTGCAACTCGTTAAATTATAATCTGAGAGAGTTATTTGGGGTAATTGGGAGGTTAAATGACTTCCCTGGGGCTACTGAAGTTAGGGTATACCAGTCCTTAAGTATGAATCTGGATCTTTTGATTTCAAGGCCAGCCCTCCATTCCTTATGAATAATATTAAAAATAATTCCCTCAACATTAAAAAAAAAAATCCAATTTCACTGTTATTTATGGATTTTGTAGGTTTCAATGGGATCAAGAAATAGATCAGAGATTAGATCTAGAAGGAACTTCAGAGACCATTTAAGTGCAACCTCTCCTAGATATAAGCAGCTGGTAAAAGTTTCGGATGGGTCTTTGTGATGATTTTTAGGTCAGAAATCATTTCATTACTCTATGACTCCAGAGTTTTTTTCCTCTTTAAATCATTTTCAATACTTTTTATTTCATTTTATTTACTTCAAGGAGTTTTCATGTTTCATATTTAAATAGTGTGCATGCACATTTGCATCTTTTTTTTGATATTACTACTAGAAAGTTAGATGTTGGTAATGCACATTCAGAGGTCTTATATTTTGTAGTCTAAAAATTAATTGGGTTAAATTAGAAACTTTACTTTGCACACTAGGAGTGACATGCAAGGGAATTTTAACCAACTGTTCACCAAGTAATGACATTTGTTATTGTGATGTTTCTCAGAGACTATTTATTTATGTGGCAATTAATTTGCATTCTTAATCTACAGGTTTCTAATGAGGTAAAACTAACTCTGAAAAAAAAAGAAAACTAAACCATGTTCAAAAAGACATAAATGAAAATAAAACTCAACTGGTTTATTCCATAGTCATGATTTTTACTTCTAATTATAAATATATTATCAGAAATACCTTAGATTGGATTTGATGTCAATTTCCTCTTGATTGAAAATCTGTTCCTTTCACTCCAGTTGAGATATATAATAAAATGTGTTAAGGGTACATTATTATTCAAGACTAGAAAAAATCAGAGTGCTTAGCACTGTGCCTAGCACATAGTGGATGCTTAATGCTTTTTCACTTGACTAGGCATCTAGCATAAAAAAAAAAAAAGCCCAAGGAACTATCAAATTAGTAGGAAATAAAAAATGCATATTGAATCAAAAGTGGAAACTTAAAGAAATGAAAACTTTATCATTGTCACAGGGTTTTATAGGTAAATTAATTATCCAACTTGTTATATACATAGGTGTGTGTGTGTATATATATATATATATATATATATATATATATATATATATATTTATATAGTCTTCAAAGGTAGGTATAATTAATTGATTTATCTACCAATGATTTTATTGTAATTACATTAAATTTATGTAACAGTTTCTTCTTATGAATGTCTTTGGGATCTTGTTAATAATTCTTTCTAAAAACATAGTTTCAATAAAAATGTAGAGGAGTTAAAAAAAAATCTTGCCCATATATACTGATGTCAATAATTGAACGTATTGGGTGATCTTGATTAATGCTGGAGTAGGCTACCTGTTTCAAATTTCAGTTAACAAGACCAGAAATAACCCCAAAAAACAAACAAACCAAAAACAAACAAACAAACAAACAAACAAAAAAACCCTCAACAATAACCCTAAATTTAAAAAAAATTTAACGTGGAGGTAGCAACATCTGAAAACTGGAATTGGCAGTATCAGCAAGCTGAATTGAGGTAGTTTTCCCCTAGTCTTATGAAACAAGCTTCTTCTAGACCAGTTTGTGCCAACACAGCCTGCTTCTTGCTTGATAAACCAAGTGTCAGGTCAAAGATCTGCAACCTACATTTGGGTTTCTACAGTTATCTCAAAGAATGCTAAATGGGTTTCTCTCAGCGTCCCATTTCATCTTTTGAACCTGATGGGTTAAATACCTCTCAGGTGCTAATATTGCCATAACTCTTTTTGAAATAACATAATTTTTATTCAATTTAGAGAAATTATATATGACCAGCCCAAATGATTGAAAAGATCAATGTATAAATTAGGCTTTTGCAACTGATATTGGAGCCACCTTGTTAACTGGCTAAGAACCTTTGTTGTTATGTTTAAATGATGTGTAAGTCACCTATTCATTTCTAAGGTATATAATGGTCCCAGTTGTCTTGATTTAAGAAATGAAATAGGGTTTAGGTTTTAAAAATTTTCCAAAATTACATATATGACAAAGAGTAATAGAGTAATGCTCTGAGTCTTCCTAATCTCCCCATTCCTCCCATGAGCTTCCTGGACTTAAAAGTTTACACACTGTGGATGAAGGAAGATTCTGGGATTGTTGAAAAACTGGAGACTTTCACTGAAAGAATTTAATTATCATTTCCCCCCAACATAATAAAGGAAAGTTACCACAAATAGAATTTCAGAGGAGCTCGCTGCAGGTTTATATTCTCTTTGCCACAATTGTTAGCAGCTTTTCACAAACAGGTTAATCTATAACTAACATAATAGAGATTACAAAGGAGAAAACTTGCACAACCCAAGAAATATACTTTAAAATCTCTGATTGAATGTGGTTTATATAATAGGCATGTAACACACCCATATATAACCTGCTAGAAAGGGAATTTGTCCCCTTTGTTTCAGCCTACACAAGTATTCCCAACCCATTTTCTGATTTCCTTCATCTGCTACAGCTGTATAATTTTTGTGCTTAAGCTATTCAGCCAGGGAGATTTTTCTTTTGCATGGTTCACTTGTGCCTTAGAGGATTAGCAAAAATCCACTAATTTCATATATGAAAATAGAAGGGAAAAAGCCAAAAGAAAGGAAAAGAGAATGAATGATTAATTGTACATACATAGATACAATATCTTCTAAATCTTAATCAGTTGTTTATTGGTTGGCAAACAAGTTTCACTTTTACAACAAATATTAGTAATGAGGTCATTCAACTTTGAGACCATACAAAATGGATCATAAATTAAAAAAAATTATAATCTGTGCTGCTAATTTACCTCCTGATATCCTACATTACTTAAAATCCTGTCAAATAAATAACTTTTTCCCTTTTAGGGAAAATAATGAAAAGAGGATTTTCTTTTTAGCCACATCAAAATAATTGGATTTTTCAATTTGTAGCATGGGCGAATCAATTTGTTTTAACCAACTGTAATACAAGTTCCTCATCTAGGAGCCAAGAATGAACCAGGAGTGCCTTACTCCTAGAAGACTATCATTTTCACATGCAAAAAGCCCCCACTATTTCTACAGATACCGTTTAACTTTTTGATCCATTCCTACTGCCTTGGTGAGGGACTTCTTGCCCAATTGGCTTTGTATTATATCAGCTGTGCATTGTAAACATAAAGTTTGTCCTGCTCTAATCTGCAAAAGTCCTGTTTGCAATATAGCCACTGAATAAAGATACAGAGTGAGGGAAGAAGATCCAATTTCTTTTTTTTCTTTTTTGTAAAAAATAATTTGTGTTTGCATTACTAGAAAATGATCCTTATAAAGTGATAGTTCTTATTTATTTTGCTCAGTGAAATATTAAGAAAAAAAAATGGCCCCCAAAAAACTAATGAAAATCTTGCTCCTACTGGTAGACAAACTTGCAAGACCAGCACAACAGAAAGGTTTTTTTTTTTTTTTGCTTTTTTTTTTTGTTTTTGTTTTTGTTTTCCACTACATTAACAGGGACGCAAGTTCTGAAGGAACGGAAAGCAGACTATATGTGCAATGCTAGTATCTGTACATTACATAGAAATTGTTCAATTTTTCTGCCATTAGTTTAATCATCAGTTAATACAGCAAAACATAAAATATGCATTTAGCATATAATTCTAGAATTCCCTTCCATTTCATTAGAATTTTATTTTGTTTTACCCCACAGCTAAGTCTGCTGTGGTAAAATCAAGTTGTGAGTGACCAAAAACCATTAGGTGATACAGATTGATAATAAACAGTTTTGCTTTGTTATGTTTGTTTATGCAGCACTCCAATCTAGATGCGTCACTGTTACTAGTTTCAGATGCGTGTTCTGGCCTTTTTAAAATCAGGTCCATATTGGAATAGTAACAGAGCATCAGAGATGTTTAAACAAACACAGCATTAATTCAAGAAGGCCACAAAGAGTGCCATTTTCTTCATATCCCGTTCATTAACATAATGAAGTCTGTGTTTGAGGGGAGGGGGAAGGACAAAACAGAAGGAGGAGAGGGGAATTTCAGCAGTTATTCTCCCCTGGGCTGGCCTAAAAATTCCAGTAAAAAAAAAAAAAAAAGTCTGAAAGTTTCTGTTTCTCATTTTTGATTTTTGTCCTTTTTTTCGTTTTTTGTCCCTTTAGAACAGCATAAAGATTTAGGAGTACACACAATATTACCACTGCTTATATTAACTCAGAACAGTAAACCAGGTGTTAGGGGTTTTGTTGGCTTAAATTTGTTTACTCTTCTATAGACTAGTGACCAAGTGAGCAGGTCCCTTGGAACTCCCCTCTGGGGAGGAGCCATCTTTGTTTGGAGGAACTATAAATCCATCGCTGCTGCCTCGCCCTAGTTGGTAGTAAGTGTGCAGCTGATGGACATGGTTTCTGGAGCCTAGATTTGGCATACTTTTGTAGTAAACATCATCAGCATCACCACTTTTGGCTGGCGGGGGGTCGGTCTGAGTGCTGGTGGTAACGCTCTCCGCGCCTGGCATGGCGGCCAGGGCGGGCATACTGGTATAGAGAGAATCCCTGTTGGGCGACTGGAGGTCTTCCGTGTGCTCGTTGGTTAGCAAGGGGAAAAAACTCTCACTGTTGTCTTGTGGGATCCGCCTTCTGGTGTAATGATGCGGCTGGTGGTTCTCTGTGGAATAAACCCTCGGGGGCAACAAAGGGGCATCGGACTCTTCGTGAATGAGTTCCAGACCCAGACTCTCCTCGTGGTTAAAGGAGGCGGCGTCATCGAGGACTATGGCGTCATCTTCACTCCCGCCGCCCAGGTTATTCACCAGTTTGTTCATCAGGTTCCTATTCTGCTCACTAGAGCGCTCGTGGTTGTTCAGGTAAGAAGGGATATAGTTGGAAGTGAGTTCCTTCAGAATTTTTTTCTCTAAGGCTGTCTCGTTATGATTGTAGCCACGGTCAATGATTTGCACACAGTTGCTCAGGTACTCGCCGCTTGCGATACTGTAGCTATTGCCGTGGTTACCATTCAGTGGTAGAGTATCCATGACACTTGTATCCCTGGCATTGTTCAGAAGCCCCTCTGAAAAACAGAAAGAAAGAAAAAGAAGCTGACATTTGTATCCTGCAGTCCTTTGGGGGTGCATATAGAATTAATTTGTGTTTACTATAATTTTACTGAGATCCAAATTATTATTGAGACATATGATACAGATAAATATGTATATATTTTCTATATATCATATATATATATATAGAAAATACACACACACATACACACACACACATATATATATATACACATAGTTAGATAACTAGTACACTTTTCTAAAAAAAGAGAATCTTTAACAAAATAAACCTTGAAAGTTGAAACAAAAGTACTATAGGTAGCCATTCTACATTTCCATCAGTAATGAGTTTAGTAATAACTTGTAAAATGGAAGAACTTAAAATTTTGAGCCATTCTACATTTCCATCAGTAATGAGTTTAATAATAACTTGTGAAATGGGAAAATTAAAAATTTGATATTGGTATCTTATAGCCATCATTTTATAAGCATAAAGTTTAAAAATACATGCTTAACATTTATTTTATATGTCACCTTAAATTTTAAGATGATGCTTATTATGTGATAGCAAAAGATTACTGACTTGTGGGTTTTTGAAATATTACATGGATTTGGTTTGCTTTTTCTTTTTTTTTCTTTTCCTGCAATAGGCACCTTCATGGTTAGCATATGTTGTACCCACTGTTACTATTTAGGATATTGGTATGTTCATGATATCAAGAGAAATTAAGGAAAACCTTAAGGTGGTTCCTTATAAAGATCATAAGTCACATAGAATGGGAAGGAATAGAAAGAGTAAGATCTGCATCATTGGAGGGAATGCTTACATCAATGAGGTCAGATCCATTTGAATATTTGAATATAATTGGATCACTGCTTCAAAAAGAAGGGATGGGCAAGATAAGACACCCAATCACCCAATCATCAATAAAACAATATCAATAGGAGAGGCTCAATTTAAATCCTGATTGATCTCTCTCTGACTTTTAAACATTTGTACTGAAAGGAGCTTGGTGGAGTTCATTTACATATACACAGGGTATCCCAAAAGTCTTGCTGCATTTTTGAGCTACAATTGATCTTAATTAAATCTTCACTAAAACTTTTGAGATACTCCGAATATTTTTCCTTGGAAGAAAAAAGCTGCTATGAAATCCTTAATTATAAAGGAAGTTGTTACATATAGCTCCATGCATCTTCATGAGTTTTACTATCCCCTGAATAGATATCTAAAAAACATGACATTTTCATTTATATTATTTGGTAAAAAAAAAAATTCAGATGCAACTACCAGAAATGATCACAAAGAACACCTAGCTAATAAAGGTAGAAACGAGTAGTTTTCTTGACTGCAAATATTGATTAGGGGTCACATCACTGTAGATATTCCTTAATGCACTGCTACCTTGTGAAAATAGAGCATCCATTCTATATCTGTGATGCAGATATAGATGCAGTTCTCTTGCTTATCTAGGACTGTACTTTACAGTGTCCCGTTATGGTGAAATGGCCTCAATATGTCAATTGTCTCATGGATTTTGGATACATCCTCTGAATTCTCACAATAGACATTTCAAAAACAGCAGCAAAGGCCTAAAACCAGTGGCATCACAGACATAGAATGAAGCCCTTTATTTTCATGTTAGAAAGTACCTGATAGACAATTCACAATGTTAAGAAGAAACAAAAAGTAAATGTTTTTAAAGACTGTATGTGATGGGTTTCTATTGCTGCTGAATCTGTGACAGCATGTTGGATGATTATGGTGGGGTGACTTATGCATTGAAAACCTGTTTGTTATTTATGTTGTCAATGCATGGAATTGCAGATTGAAAACTGCCACAGCAAAATCAAGTGGGTGCACTGAACTTGAAACAGAACATAGCCTTATGATGAAATGTGCCATTTTGAAATAATGAAAGTTCATGATTTAAAAAAAAAAATGCTTAATTTAAAAACAATTTAACTCACACGGACAATTATATGAAAATCAAGAACTATGTTGATTATGTGACACAAATAAAGGAATCAGACAATAAAAGCCGTCTAATCTATATTCACATATATTTAGATAAGTAGATTTATAAGTTTTTAGTCTTTTGATTGCAAAATTGTGAGATGAACTGTTTTTAATAACTACATCATCTATATGTGATGCAATAAAAGTGAACTAAAAAAAATTACATTTGATATGCAATGTTTAGCTTTACTCCCATACTTGTCTCTCTGTAGGGCTCTACACGACAGCATGAGGAAAAGGAAAGAAAAACAACAAGTAAGCATACAGCGACAATAGAAGAAACATGAGTAAAAAGCAAATTGATGATATGCAGAAAAAAGGGTCAACAGAAATCATTTCCACTGCCCCCAAATACATGAGTCTGTGTTACATGATTTATTAGAAGTAAAAAAATCCTAAAATGTTAGTCAGGAAATAAGACATCCCCATAAAAGCATGCTAGTACAATGCTTCTTAAAAGATCCTTCCTATATAAGGTTTGTACATTTTTAACACAAAGAAATATACTTGTTAGAAATTTTAAGATTATCACACAAACCAAGAAGAGCAGCGATTCAAATGAAGTTTTCACTGTCTCCACAAATCTAATTCAAGGTCAGATCCCTGGAGGTGGCTTGGCTTCCATGGGGACCACATCTAACCCTGTATTTACACAGTGGAGAGTGAAAATATGTCACACATTTTTCAACTGCTTATTTCCCTCTATCTTTTTGTTTTGTTTTGTTTTGTTTCTTTACAGTCATATTTTCCCCCATTCTTTTCAAGTACGTAAAAATTTCCTTATTGTTTATAATTATTTATAGTGACACACAAAAAGACATCAAAATATGTCTTTCCAAGGGGAAAAAATACTTTCAAAATGTGCATCAATTGGATCAATTTTGCTATTGCCAGAAAAAAGAAAAAATGCTTAAATCAGATTGTAATTCAATGTCTAAAAATATGGGGAAAGATATATATTTTTAAACCACAATTAATTCCTTATCATCTGGTTTGTGACACAATCTTATTTCAGCACAGATTTTTACATTTAATATCTTTTGTTTCCTCTTTAAAAAAAAAAACCAGAAACTCATACCAAAAAAATTTTTTAAAAAAGCTTTCCCTCCCAAAAACTTTACCCAAATCATTAGAATAAATGTATTTGCAGTAATTAAAATACAACCAAGTGGGTTAATGGTGCAATACATTTAGGAGGTCTCAATTTCACTTATAGCATAATCATTTGTTTTAATAACCTCCTTGGGGAAGATAAATTTTGAACTGTTAGAAGTTGGAGTGAGCTTTTGTTTAAAAAAAAATTGATCTAAGACCAATTGTATTTCAAAATACAAGGTAAATCTTGCTAAGACTTCAAACTTCAAAGCAGCTGCAGAATTTGAAAGAGTCAATCCAATGTAGTAGTAACTTTATAGTATTTTCAATTCATTCAAAGCTCCTTTATTATACTATATAGAATTTTGAAAGTTAAAGAATCTTGCTGACATTATAGGCCTATCTTCAAATTTTATAGCTAAAACTAAGTGAGTTATTATAGTTTATACAACTTATACAAGTTTATAATTTATACAAGTTATAGTTTATACAACTTATATAAGTTATTATAGTTTATACAACTAAAAAGTGGCAGAGCTGGGGCTAAGACCCAAAGGACTTCCAACATCCATTACATGCAGCCACTTTTACTTAAAATCAATTTCCTCTTTCGCTTTGCGGGCTGTATCAAAATATATACTTTTGCATATTTTTTAAGTTTGTAAATTAGCCAGCTATCATATTGTCCTCTTAATTGTTCCTACACTATGGACATAACTCTTTTTATTTAATTATTTAATGTTTATACTATTATAAAACAATACTTAACAAGTTCTTTCATTAATTTTTCACAACTTTCCTAATGTAATAATGCAAGAATTTTCACTTTCTAATAAGTTTACCCCCAAATACTTTACAGTATTCTCAAAAATTTCATATAGAATCAAAAAATCATGTAGAAAAAAATTTAATGATGAAAAAATCGACATTCACATTTTTAAAAATATATCAATCTCAATGTCTAATTATATTTTTTGATGTTAAGCCTATCTATTTAAAATAAAGCATTAATATGTCAAGCATATTAAACCTCTCAGGTTTAAATGTTTGGGGGTTCTATGACAAGATTAAATCTGTATAACTGATTTATTAAACCCATATAACAGTACCAAGTGGTGATTCAATATAAACTAACCCAGTACATACCGAGCCACCTATATTTCATGTATGATTTCCCCTTGCCAGTTAGAATATAAGTGCATTCATCTGAAAGCATAAAATTAGTAGCAGTATGACAGTCACCATGATTTATCACTTATTCATTGGGAAAGTCAATATCCTAAAGACTATCAAAATCTCTTAACATTTTTGCACCTAAAATATACAGTTGCTAAAGTATCCCCATTTCTAAATTTGAAAAAAATATTAAAGTTTTGGGAGTAAAAGTTAAAATTCATTTGGTTTTGTAATAAAAAAAAACAAACATTAATGGCAATATTTAAGACTTGATTTCTGAGGTAAACAAAATCTATATGTTAATTCAAATTTCCATATATCTAATGGGTTTAAATTTATGTTTAAGGGCATTTCTTAACAATGAATATATTAGGAAATCAGTTTATAAAAACTATGACTTTTTCTTATAAAAATTTAAAATTATATAAAATTTTCAAGTAACTAAAAAAAGACCCCAAATTAATTATAGCTTAGAAACAATTAACTATAGCCTATAAACACTGAATATGTTAAAATACCTGGGACAAGAAGTCTAATCAATTACAGGTTATCTGTGCCTGTTGAATTGGTAGTTTTGGTTCACTTTAAAACCAATCAAATTTAAAAAACAAACAAAAACCAATCAGATTGTCAAGAGACTATGCATAACAATATTTAATGTACAATTACCTTAGACTTGAGCTAAGGAGAATAAACACAATAGGGAACTCTGTATAGTATCACCCAGTGTACTATGGTAGTTACATGGCATATAAAGGATACCAATACTGTTGACCACTCCTATTCTCATATTCTCCTTTAGCTTTGTTGGTTACAACAAATACTGTTGTTGGTTAGCTTTCCTTCTTTTGGTCTAACCATTCACTCACTGATGCATCTTCAAGTTGTTCTAGCATGGGTGTTTCCAAGATTTTGTCGACCCTGTTATTTTCTCTTTAAACATTCTCTCCCTTCATTGTTCCCAAGACTTCAGTTATCATCTTTAGTCACATGACTCCTAAATCTAAATATCCCAAACCTGTCTTCTAGATGTTCTGCCAGCTTTTCTAACTCAAGTCCCAACCTGAACTCATTGTCTTCCCCCTCCAAGCTGCTCTTCCAGATATATAGTTTATTTTTTGTCATTCTCTTAGTTACTATACTAGAAATTTTCTTTCATCTTTGATTTATTTTTCTCCCTTAACTCTGCCTCATTGTTCCACAATTGTATAAATCCAGTGATTTCTAAATCAGTTTTTTTTTTTTTTTGTGGGTTTTTTTTTTTTGTATATAACATCTTCACATCCATTATCTCTTCTCCTTTCATGGTGTAACCACTGTGATTCAGGTTCTCACTGTCTTTATTGATTTATTATTCAATCAGTAAGCACTTGTCAAAAACCTACTGTGTGCCAGGTACTATTTTAAGTGCCAGAAAAACAAATACCAAAAAACCCCCCAAAAAACCTAAACTCCCATACATGGTCTCTTATATTATTGTATAATTCCTAAGGTTAGGATTGTGATCACCTCTAAATGGGCTTCTTTTCCTCCATTCAATCTCTCCTTCATACAGCTTCCTAAGTAATTTTCCTACTCAGTGGTTCTCTGTATTTCATTCCCTTGCTCAGAAATTTTCACTGGGTTTCTATTGTTTAGGAAATAAAATTCACACTTCTTGGCAAATCTCATACTTCTCCAATCTGTTCCCATAATAGATTTCTATCTTTCTTCCTTACTATTATCCTTCATATAATCTATATTATAGCCAAAATGAACTATTACCCAATTTTTCCTCTCAATGTCTATTCCTCCCCCCTTTTTCACTCTTCTTCTACTTATCTTGTATCTATGCAGATGCTTTTTATACCTCCTCCTTTTGAAATGATCCATCTACCACTTTCTCAAAGATGTTCTAATCTTTTCAACTCAAAATTATTTCGTTCCTTTAATTATTATCCAAACCTATTGTATTTCTTCTTTGCCATTATCCTATTATCTTCTATCATATTTTCCTGAATACATTACACATGCATCCACTTGCCTATTAGAATGCAAGCTCCCTGAGGGCAAGTCCCATGTTGTTGTTTTAGTAAAAAAATTAAAAAATATATATATATATGTATATATACATATATACACACACACACATACATATATGCGTGTGTATATGTGTGTGTATGCATGTAAACAAGTACTTAATACATCAAATGAACTGATAAATGCTTTTCTGGAAGAGAGAATACTTTGAAAACATTATTCAAGAAACAACTAAAAGTACTGGGAATATTTAGGCCTACATGAAATTAATCTGTGGGAAAGCATTATAACTACATTTAAGTCTTCAAAAAATTGTTGCATGGAAAATGCAGTAGATTTGTTTCACATGATTATAGTAGTAAGACCAATTAGCTAAATGCATAGGGAAAGAGATTCCACTTTTATATTAAAACTAGATCTTTATAATAATAGCAATGGAGAAGGTTGTTTCACAAGCTAATGCTAGAGCTTATTTCAGGTATCCAAGTAATGGCTTTCTGTCAGGCATGTTGAATTGAGCATAGATATGGTGTTTAATTAAATACTGTCCAACTTTAAGGGTTCCATGTAGGCTTTGAGGACTTATAGGAATTTGTAAGGAATTACTTCCGAAATTAAAATATTCTCCTTAGCTCAAATCCAAACTATTGTCCTTAATGATTTTTAATTAGTCTAAGTGATTCTCAGAATTTTGGTAGAGTCCATCTGGACATTTTCAGATTAGTATAGACGGTCAGGGGCAATAAGCTTTAAAACACACACACACACACACACACACACACACACACACACACCCCAATATTATAAGTTTGTTCCTTGCTATTTAAGAATGTACCTCAGCAAAACAAATATTCAGTGGTTATTATTTGGGGATCATAAAACTTAGAAAAAAATCCCTGGAAATATTGAAATACTATTAAATCTTACCACAAACAACCTTAAGGGCTCTTTATTTAAAGTTATATTTTAATTGTATTGCATTCATTGGGGCAAAATGAATGTGACCTGTGGATCATACCAGTCAAACTATTATTACTCACCTTTTGAACATCTAGTTTTTTGTATTTTTTTCTAAAAATTTCTTTACTAATGAGGGTAAAAAATCCCATAAAGTTTGAAAAATCAATTGTTTTAGATCCTGTTGTTTGATATCAAGTCATATTTTTGTTTGTTATTTTTTTAGCTAGGAAACATCTTAGAGATTATTTAATCCAACTCCCTAGTTTATAGGTGAGAAATCTGGAGGCAGAGAGATTGAGTTGCCCATGACAGAACTGGGATTCAGACCGACGTCTTCTTACTCCTTCCCCTTTTCATCCATACTAACTGGTTTTTCCATAGAACTAAGTATAGATTTATTATTTTAGAATTTTATAAATTTATTTTACCCTGATTCAGTCACACTTTCTGCTATTGCATCTACCTTATAGCTAAACAAATTCTTGAAATTTTAGTTTTCTTATAAAAATTTAAAAAATAACTTCTTATGCCACAGTCACAATTTTTCTCACTTACCTTAAATATAATTTCCACTTCTCATAATGAATGTGTAAATTTAATTAATGTATATTAATAATTGAAAATTTAATTAAGAAATATTTAATGAAGAAAAGTAGGAATACAATACAATAGGAAACAAATGCAGAAATAATTAACAAACCACAAACCAAGGTTACAAAACAACAAAGAAAAACATATCTTGATGGAACAGGGATTTGTCTAACACATGGAATCCATTCATATACTGAGAGAAGCCTAGGGAAAATGGGGAAAAAAATATAGATCTAAATGGATGTGACAGGAAAAGAGTCTTTGTAGCTGTTTTCAAAACAAAGAAAAGATAGGAGAAAAAAAAAAAGAAAGAAAAAGGAAACATGTGCCCCTAAAAGCCACGCAAAATGCGACTGTCACTCAAAAAATGAAGATAAACTCGCGCACACCTTGTGTGTTGTACATGCTCACAGAAGGGTTGTTACAGACGGCCGGTTCCCCAAGCAATGTATTATAGGGATTGTTAGTGCCATGAGGACGAAGCAGAGCATTGGTTATAAGATGATTAGCCATGGCTCCTGGAGCAGCCCAATAGAAAGACAGGGAAAAAAAAAAAGGTCAATCAGGCAAATATGATTAAAAAAAAAAAAAGAAAGAAAGAAAGAAAAACATTCAGAATGACAACAGTTGAAATAGTCTTGATTAGCAGCCAGCTCATTAGACTCAAAAATACATGGCACCAGAGCACAGACATTTTCAACAGAGCACAGACTTTCCAAGTGTGAAAGAACAAAAATGGTTCAAAATGCCAATAAAGCCACATTGATGGTACTTGCTTTCTCAAGGTATAAGCAAGGTTATGCTTCCATGCTTGTTTAAAGTAAATGAAACAAAATTCAACAGCCAAAACAAAGAAAACAAATTATTCAGAAAGAAAGAGACTAACATAAAACAGTACAATAATCGATTGTGGAAGACAAGGTTTCTGTATGTTTTTCCAGTGAAAGGAACCAACAGCAGAAAACAAAACTGAATTATACATTTATGACTGGGCTCATATTTGGTGTGAGTAGCTGTTATTGACATAGGAAGAGATCCAAACAGTTTTGTTTGTTTTTTAAGTGTCAAAAAAAAAGCTTTAAAATTGGTTAGCCTTATAGTACAAAAATTCTACATCACATTTCATGTTAAGTTTTTTCTTTACTTTTTAAAATCAATATATCCAGATCTATTAAATACCATATGAGTATCCACTTATTTCAGTAAATTTCTTTCAAAATCATTTATTTCAAAGATAAACCCAAATCAGTACTCAATTAGACAATTAACTTTTTTTCATAATCACTTTACCTAACTGTGGTACAAAGCATCACAAATTGAGAGCTGAAAAGGAACTCAAAGGATTCCTAGGTGAGCCCCATTATTTTACAATTGAGGAATTGGGTTCCAGAGAGTTTAGTACATAAATGGTAAATAGGAAAGACTGGGCATGAATCCAGGTCCTTTACATCCAATCAGTCAATCCATCAATCAAGTATTTAGTATCTACTTTATCTTAGGCCTTGTACTAGATGCTAGGGATACAAATACAAAGAATAAAATAATCCCTACTCTCAGTGAGCTTACATTCTAAGGGGAAAGACATTCAAAAAAATATAGACAGTATAAATATAAAGAATGTTTTTGCCATTGGACCATGCTGCCTGTCAGTTTAAAAAAAAAATTTGGTGAAATCAAAATCAGTTAAGAGAAGTTTTAAAAACTGGTGCTATCATATTTTTCTTATTGTTGTTGTTTTGACTGGTTCTTTCTTGGTTTCTAGAGTTAGTGTAGCATCTTCCCCCAAACTACAACTTTAGTCATTTTTTCAAAAGATGGACTTAAGCAATCTAGTTTGATTAAATTGCATTGCTTTTATTTATTGTTATTGTTTCTGTTACTTTTAAAGAAAGACTGATTTCTCATTAAAGACCAGAGGTTTTTTCTGGCAGATTTGTTTTATTCTGTTTTTGTTTCATAAGACCAAATAAGAGAGGTGATTGATATTTTCCTTTTTCCATATGATTGTTTTAATATCGTGTCAGTATAGTCTAGAAATAAAAACCTAGTCTTAGATCCTCTCATACACAGATACATCTTGGTTTCTAACATATTGCCAGATCAAGCTGCAACATTCCCTGTTTCACAAGTTAATTTATAGGAGAGAAAAAGCTCAAAGTAAAAACCTTTGTCAGATCTATTCTGATAGTGACATGGAGGTAATCTGTGACTAGAAGCATATATTTCTTTTAAATAATGAGGAATGAAAATAAGGAAAAGATAGTAACAAAACTATGATATGAGAACCAGAGAAATGCTACCCAGAACCACTTTTTAATTAGAGAAGTATAACCTACATTACATTTTTAAAAAATATGTTGGCACATTTTTATCCCTGGCAGAAAGCAGGAAAAGGGAGAAGCAAATGATTATAAATTTACTTTTCCAGAGTATAGTTCTGCATGAAAAAATTGCCATTTTTTTTTTCTTTTTTTTGGAGAGAAGGAACATGTATAGTGAGAAAAATAAGTAAATAACCCTGGACTACTTAAAATATAATGTAGTAGATTCATAGAGTATGTATATAGGTATTGAAAAGATTTTTTTTCTTTTAATTGTACAAAGGTAATAAGGAGAGAGACAGGTACAAGACCTGTTGTTTCATTGTAATGGAGAATTCTACCAATGTAGTTTGGCACTTTGTAATTCATAAAGCAGTGGACTACTAATCTGTATATAAAGATCCCTGTTGACTGTATTGACTTCGTTTTTGGAATGTAATGTTATTCATGTCTTATTGTTGTGTATTTTTAAAATATTTCTCAGTTGTATTTTAATCCACATGGGGCTTGACACCCCGGAGTGTTGGCTATGTTTTTGACACCTCTGAACAGAGGTTGAGTGACCTGCCCACCATTACTATGACAGTGCATCATGACTATGACTTAAATCCAGGCCTTGTTGGCTCCAAGATCAATTCTATGTACTATTCCCTTCCAACAAGATAAACAACTAAATCTGTCACCCATGGATCACAAAAATGGGATGTTATTTTCCCATGTTCTAATGGAATGTGAATATTTTCTGTTAAAAGAGTGCATATTTACTACAGAACCTTTCATTTAAAGATCAGAATATCTCATTAAAAATTAAATTTATACGATTAATGGGCTACAGTTGGTTTAAGTGTTATAAACAAAAGCAGACACTCTATAGCATGTTGAAGGAAAGAACTAGAAAACTAATTCTTCATTATCTAAGCCTTTGGTTTCAACTGCTGTGATCATGTTATCCCCTAACAAAAATAATTACAATCTACATGTTTAAATTGTCTCTATAATTATTTATTTAGAAAATTAAATCAGTCTAAACAACTAATGAGTCAAGGAAAACAAAATAGAAATTCGATTGTACCTTCTCTGTAATGTCATCAGGATCCTCTCTAAAATTTTATTCATATGATGATCATCTGAACCTCCTAATAGACTGTGTTTTTGAAAGGTGGATTTTACATTTTAGTATCTACTTGTCTCTACAGCCTCTCCAAAGAAACATGATATTACTATACATTATATCAGCTGAACTATTTGGAAAATAGGCAATAGGGCTTATTCACATTGCATGCTACTCTTCTTTCTTGAGATATAGATATATATAAGGCTTGAAAGATAAAATATTCCCTTGCCTTATATTTTTTCTGTACTGATGTAAAAGAAGATGCTCTGTGGTTTAGAATAAGGAAACAATTTTGTCTCCTGTAACGAACTGTAGCATGAACACTGAGCTGGGAAGAATCAAGCATAACCAAGAAGCAGATGACTCAATATTTCGGCTCCTGTGTTTATCACTCAATTTATTATAGGCCTAGGATGTAAGAAAAAGAAAGATTTAATCACAACAAAGGCAAGATGAAATCCATGAGTGTAAATCTGATGATGCTTTGAAAAATATATTGTTAATATAGTGAATTTTCTTTACATCTTTTCATGACTCCTACTCCTTTTCTATTCTACATTGTTTTATTTTCTATTTTAAAAAGAAATACTTTACAACATTTTCTAAGCCACACTACTGGCCTAAGGGGAATGAGTGCCAAATATGATTTTCTCTGTCCTCAAGGTTCTGCTACTGAGCAGTTAAGTTTAGACTGACCAATAATAATGGCACAAAAGCACTGCAGTATATCAAGGTGTTTTTTGATGGCAAAGAGAGTTGAACAAAAAATAGGCAGTTTGCAGAAATTCATCTTTTGTAGTTGCTTATTCAGAGTCCTATCAAATCGTAGGGGATAACTGTATAGAGGGCTGCATATAGTGGGAGAACTCTGGACTGAAGGGTCTTATACCAGGAAGGGTGAGAACACCAAAGAGAAGTGGGGAGCCAAACTACACATTGTCAGTAGGTTCCTAATGGGCTAAAGGGTCTTATAACTCACCCAAAGTTCCCCCATTATCTGCAGCCCTCAACAGATAACAGAATCAGATGCTGCTCATTTGCTGCTGATCACAGATTTAAATCTAAAAGAAGTCTTAGAAGTCAGTATTACAATTGAGGAATCTAAAGCTCACAGAAGAGACAATATTGCCTAAAATAGAGTATCAGAATCTGATTTTGAATTCATGACCTTAGTTTTTTTGTTTTTCTCTCCCTATATTCATTTTGAAGTGATCATTATCAAAAAATCTATTTGTTTATAGAGGAAACTACATGAGAAAGTGAAATAACTCACTAAAATGTTATTCATCAATCCCCTTATCTTTAAAAATTAAGAACATATTCCTGAAAACAAGATCTCAACTTAGGGGTTGTTACTATTATTTCTTGTTTGCCATCTTGAATTTTAATACCAGTTTAAGAGAGCAATAATTATCGCCACAGCAATCAATTTTGGTTCTGTAGATTGTGATTCAATTGAGGATCTGAATAGCAGGAACCTAACAAGACATGAAGAATTTATTGGGAGATAGTAAGTGTGATTTGTAAAATTGTGAGCAAGTTCTAGTAATCTGCCATGATGGTAGGGATGGGACTTGAGAGTAAGGGCAGAGGATGGAAGTTGGACTGAAATGACTTCCGACTGCTATGTGGACAGGATATCTTTAGCTAGATCTACTTCAAATCACATGGTAGATTCTGAGAGCTTGAATGAATGTTGAAAAGGTCAATTAATGTATATCACTGACTATATATTTAATTACTTTAGACAAAGGCTAGCCATCCAAGGGAATTTTATTGAATGTATCCATTTTCTCATCGATACATTCTATCTGTGATTATTTTGTTTTGTGTCATTGTGTAGACTTGGCTTGCTTTCAATTTTATAACTTAAATTTAACCTTTTCCCTAATTTGTAAAGGTTTTTTGTTTGTTTGTTTTGGTCCCTGAGTACCTTTACTTCTTCTCATAGTACATCATTTACTTTGTTTTTGATTATTTCTTCACTTTGAGTTCTGATCCTATCTGCCAGGATGCCATCATCCAGCCTGTCTCTTACTTTTCCCTGAACTGAATGTCTGATTTATAAATTTCCCTTTCTAGTGACTGTGAAATCATAGAGGCCTTCAAAACACATCAGTGCTGTCAACTGACTTAAATTAATTGGTTAGTATGTTTAAAAACTCCATCTTGTGTGCTTTCCACACTAAACACATTAGGAACAGGCCAAAAAATACTGGCTATCATCACCACTTGGTAAAATATTGCTTAAAGGGGATTTTTGTCATTATAAAAGTTAAAAAAGGAAAATGTTTTCTCCCATTATTGGGAGTGCTAAATATTAGGTATAATCTTATAAAGAATCACTAAGTATTAATGGGACAAACCTTGAAGGATTTTCTTTTCAACAGAATAATCAATAAGGCCCAGCTAAGGATATAGTTATATTAGAATTTATAGAGATGATTGGCATAAATAGATAAGTAAATAAACAATATTTGAGAAACATAAAATGATACTTAAATACTAACTAATAACACTAGTAAAGAGAAAGGAAAAATATGCCTCTTAACCCATAATTAGCAGAAGTAACAAGCTCAAATTGTGGTCTGAAAATGGCTCTGTAAAAATAGCTATCCTTTCATCAACTGAGCTGCTCCCTATGTATATTCTAGTCATACCTGCTTCCTTTGCTGACAGAAACAAGTGTTGGCCCCGCAATAAAGCTACAGAAGAGCAATTTTCTTTCTATTCTAAATACATGCATCTTCAACAAAACCATCAGCTTACATTCCAACAGCAGGATTTTTATTTCTGGAGGAAAAAAATAAACATAGCTTGATTTTTTTTAGATTATAGGTTAAAATAAAGGAATTGGCAGGTAGGGGAATTTTTTTTTTTTTAATGACATAACCTGAGAAGATCAAATTCTCAAGATCATGTTTTAGTTGATGAAGAATTCAGGGAGAACTTTACAATGTCACTTTTCTTTTTCTTACTTTTTAAGCTATAATCATACTTAAAGATTTTGCCTCAGATTCTGAATGAATAAGTGATTATTGAATGGGATATGTATGCATATATCTTTGTGTATAATAAATATACATATATATGCATTATGAGAATATATGTGTATATATTTGTGTGTATATACATACATATACACATAGGTACATAATATCTATCTGGTTACCAAAGTATGGCTTGCAACAAAAATTCTTGACATATTTCCTCTGACAAAATTTGCATTATTTTTTACACATAGGTAGTCCTTCTTTGAAGTCATCACTCAGTGACTGTATGATATGATAAATTTAATTGAGACATATATAAAGAGAAGAAACATATTTTAAAAAAACTATAAAAGAAAGCAAAGATAAGTTGAGAGTTATATGTCAACTAAAATGATATTTTATCATTTGAAAATAATCCCTCCGTCCTGACAGCAGGCTAACAAAGTTAAACTGAAAGACTTTAATTTGGACCATTTCCCTGATCTACTCAGTAGACATCATAAAAGAAATATTTTCATTTGCTTTTTCATATGTGGTGGGGAAAATTAATTCCTCTTCATAGCATCAGTGGCTTAACCAAATGTAGATGGTTATCTACTCATTCCGTCTATTCATTTTTTAGTCTATACTGTACTATGCTATGTCAGGAGTGAGAAAGAGATAAAAATTAAATACCCAATAATATTCAACATAAGGATTTATAATATATGAGGGGAAATGTAAAAAAAATTAAATCCTACAATTACCAGTTGACAATTAAATGTATATGTATCTCAAATTTCAGCATACTTAATATTGGAGGCATATAGCATTCATGTATTGCTAGACAAGTAATTTTATGGAAATGTCTTTTCCCCCATGATTTCTCCATCTCCATATATATAATCCTTATTTTAAAATATCTTTCTATTATTTCTCTTCTAATAGGCTTTTCTTTTAGATTTCTTATCAAAAGTTGTTATTATTTATAAGTAAAAATGTTTGTATACTTTGTTGGTTCTATGTCTTTTTAAAATATATTTTTAGTCTAATAACGATGATGATTTCCAATGACTAACTAGGGTACAAAATTACAAAGAAAACAAGACAGTTTTTTGTCCTCTAGTAATCTATGAGGGAGAATTGCAATATTTTAAGAGTTTTAAACCTGAAAGAGATCTTCAGATCATCTAGTCCTAAGGCATGCAAGTGGGAAAGGGGAAGGTGAGTTTTTCGTGTTTATATTTCTTTCCAATAGAATAAATGAGCTTTTACTTCTAATGTTTATTCTTCACATTAGTGGACAAAAGCCATTAAGTGCTGCAAGATGGTAGAGTACTAGCCTAGAATTCTTATACACTTCCCCCCACCCCAGCATAAGGCTTCCAAGAGAGTACCCTATATGAACAACTTCTCCCTGGCCAGATAGCCAGCATCCCCATTCTCAGGTTTTGTTTAAATCATGATCATTCCCACCTTTTTTTTTTTACCAACAAACTAGTCTTACTTCCTTATCCTTTCCTCACTGGGATTAAGTTCTCTCTGCTCTCTGAGGGGACAATTAGTGCTCAAGAGTAAAGGTTCCATTAGAACTTGTACTACATTTGTGTGTCACATTACCAGTGGCCTTCTAAAAAGAAATTTGGACTTTTTATTGTCTTTAGAAAATTTTTATATAATTATATGATTTTCTTTTAAACTAAAAGAATGAAAATGTCCAAAAAATACATGGGGGGGATGGGTTTCCAAAGCAATTGAATCAGGAATACCTGAATGAATGTCCTGACTCAGATATCAGGTGACTGTGAACCTGGGCAGGTCACAAATGTGAAAGTGATATGTGCTAATAATTTGAATTAGTAGAAGAGTTTCCTCACCAGGTGTATCCCATTCAAATGAAAGCATACAACCCATTAAAAAAAAGAATACTTATATAATAATTTGCATATTATTTAAAAATTAAATTTAGTGAAAATTACCAAAAACAAGTTTTTCTTAAAATTTCCCTTAAGAGTACTGATCCCTCCTCTAGTCAAATGCTATTTTCTTTCTCTTTAAATTGAAGAAATTAAGATGCAGAGAGTTAGTGCTAGACCTTGCTCCCAATCTAAGGCCTATCTTTATAAAGTGGTACACCTTTTTCTAGCTCCTTTGGGTTCCATGTGATCTCTGGGTTCCTGATTCTGTACTCCAGTATCTTAGCAAGACAACTGTTACTACCAGCCCCTGATATTTCTGAGCTCAAGTTCCATTATGAAAAGGATAACAATGATAGCATTAACATGGTACTTTTAAGGGTCTCAAAATTCTTTATTTATTTAATTGACATAACAACCTTGTGAGATTATTAATCCCATTTTTATAGATGAGGAAACTAGGATCAAGTAAGGTTTAATGATTTGTGCTAGGCAACATGGTATGAATCTGAGGCAGGGTCAGAGCTCAGGTTTTCTAGATTCTACTTCTAGTTACTGCATATTAGTTTTCATTGATTGATTGCCTGGCCAGGGACAGGGTCTCTCCTAGGATTCAGAGTGAGAGATTATCAATAGGAATCCACTCTTTTCTATCCTGGTCTAGTCGACTGCCTTCCCTGAGGCTTCCTCATAGAATGAAAAACATTATCTCAGTATCAGTAACTACTGCTAAGAACATGGAAGTCCACTAAATCAATTTCATGACTAAGCCACGTCTGGGCACTATAGCAATGAAAAAGATAGCAATCCTTGCTTTTAGGGGGATGAAATTCTAGCAGATAGTCATCCTTCTTTCCCCTTTCTTCACCTCTGCTTCTGAGAAATCCCTACCTTCCTTCATAGCTCAATTCCAACTTCTTACTCAAAATCTTGCTGGATTTTCCCAGTTATTTGCATTTTATCTCTTCTCTTGTATGTCATGTTTACTTTTCTGTGTATATGATATATTTCCATGATAAAATATTAACTTCTTCAGAACAGGAACTTTGTCAGTCTTATCCCTGTATCCCCAGTGTTTAACATATAGATACTGGGTTGAATTGAATTAAAAAAGAACATAGGAAGAAGGGCTGAAATTACAGTAGGATCATCAATGATGTTACTTAAGTATAAATGAAAAAAACTACTCATCACAGAAGCAGTTGAATGTCATATCATCTAAGGTAGAGTTAGTCTACATGTAGATTTCAGGGGAAAATGTAAATAAGGAAAAAAGACTATTAAAAAAGGAATAAAGGAATGAAAAATCTGTTTCTGGAAAAGTGAAGGGGGAATAATAACAAATTATGTGGGAAAAATAAAACAAAAACAACTTTATAGAAGTCAGGCCTGGAAGCTTCACCAAAAATTACTGAGAATGATTGGTTGGGAGATACAGGTATGGTCCCTGGATAACAGTAAATATTTAAAGTGCTAGACAATGGGAGGAAATAGAAGAGAGAAGTGGTAGACTTCCGTGGGAAAACTGAGCAGTAGGTCAGCAGGTAGGTACCAGCTACAATGTTTAAATTATTTGCCTTCCTATTTTCAAAACATACCAGTAGACAATTACCACATATGCAATACACATATGCGCATATGAGTCTAGAGTTCAACTTGAGTTTTTGAAAAGACTCATCTGACAGGAAAGTAGTCATCACAACCAAAAAAGAATGTTTGTCATTAGTAAACTAAACAGACTCTTAGTTCTTTCTTGTGCTATGTTTCTGGAAAGGACTCAAAACATCTGAGAAAATATAATTCGAAAAAATTTCCATTCTATTTACTCATACAATTAATGTAATTATAAAGTCTCAAAGGGGACTTATTTGTTAATGAGATTCTGTTACTGAGCTTCATTAATCCTTCCTATTACAGGTAGGACTTGTGATTTCATTGTTATGGGTAACTCAGATGAAATTTCCTGAAGTAATATAGGGTAATACTTTTTTTGCAATTTATAATCTTAGACATTTTCTAAGAGTACTTAGGATTTCAGCTCTGTTACACAACACAGTCAACATGTATTGTTACTCAATTATTTTTCGATTGTGTCCTTAGTAGCTGTGTGACCTTGGGAAAACCATTTTAATTCTTTCAGCCTAGTTTCCTCAATTGTAAAATGGGTATAATAATACCTCTCAGCATTGTCATGAGGATCAAATAATATGTGTGTATGTGTGTAACTTTACATGTGCACTTTACAAACTTTGAAGATCCATATAAATACAAGATATTTTAAATAATTTATTTATTTAGAACATATTTAATACCCTTCCAAATGTAGTAGGAATTCTATTTTTTAAAAAATTCTTTGATCTGTACACTTATCTATAAAATTCAACCTGACATCTCAAGGGAACTTCTTTCTTGTGTTTTAATTATGTACCTATCATCATACACTGACCCTTCATTCATGTATGTAGTACATGGTGTGTAACTTTTAATAATAGTTCTACCTTCTTGGAACAAGAGAATGCATTTTTGAGAATTATCTAGGATTATTGCTGTAGTCTGTGGCCAAACTGATTTTTGGTCTCATTCAGTTAAATTCAATTTATATATGTTAAGACTGTTTGATGTTCCATTTGGTAAATGGTCAAAGGATATGAGCAGACATTTTTCACATGATGAAATTAAAGTTATCTATAGGTATATGAAAAAATGCTCTAAATTACTATTGATTAAAGGCTTGCAAATTAAAACAATTCTGAGATACCACTTCACACCTCTGAGATTAGCTAATAACAAGAAAAAAATAAATGTTGGAGGGGATGTGGGAAAATTGGAACACTAATACACTGTTGGTGTTGTCAAATAATCCAATCATTCTGGAGAGCATCTAGAACTATGCCCAAAGGACTATAAAACTGTGCATACCCTTTGACCCAGCAATGCCATTATTGGGTCTGTGTCCCAAGGAAATCATAAAGGAGGGAGAAGGACCCACATGTGCAAAAATGTTTGTAGCACCTCTTTTTGTGCTGGCAAAGAACTGGAAACTGAGTAGATGCTTATCAATTGGGGAATGAATGAAAAAGTTGTGGTATACGAAGGTAATGGAATATTATTGTTCTATTAAAAAATGATGAACAAGCTGACTTTATAAAGGCCTAGAAAGATTTACATGAACTGATGTTGAGTAAAACAAGAAGAAGCAGGAATACATGGTACACAATAACAGCAAGAATGTGCAACGATCAACTATGAAAGACTTGGTAATTCTCAGTGGTTCAGTGGTCCAAAGCAATCCCAATAGACTTTGGTCAGAAAATGCCATCTGCATCCAGAAAAAGAACTAAGGAGAATGGAAGTAAATCAATACATGCTATGTTCACTTCTTTTCTGTTTTTTTTTTCTCTCATCATTTTTTCCTTTTGCTCTTATTTTTCTCTCCCAACATGATTCATAAAGCAATGTGTGTTAAAAAATTAATTAATTTTTAAAAAGCATTTGATATTTGAGAATAAAATAAGATACACTTGTCTATAGAGGGCTTATATCTAGTATTGGGAAAATACATATTTATGTCATATTATTACAAATTCCTAGGAGCAATCCAAAAAAAAAAAAAAGTGTTATAAGAGAGTTGGAGAAAGAAATATCACTTTTAGGGTTGGAATGAGGAAAGTATCAAGGTGGAATTAGGAGGGGAAACAAAACAAAACATGGAGTAGATGGCTTTTGAACTAGATTTACAAGAAAGGATTTGAAAATTTATGAAAAGTTATACCAAGTATATCTAGTTATGTTTGCAAAGGAAAGAGAGTTGGCAAAAGAATGAGGAAAAAGATCTGGTACTCAATTCTATTTTGACAGGAATTATAGAACACATGATGTGGTGGGATATAGCATGAAATAAAACTTGAAAAGTCAGGGTCAGGTTCCTGGGTTCTTGTAATGCTACAGAAATTTGTTTTATTTGGAATACAATGCAGAAGTTTTAATGGTTGGGACAAAGAATTGGTGTGATGAAACCTATGTATGAATAAAATTACTTTGCTCTTGATGTAAGGGTTATTTTGGAGTCAAGGAAATCAGAGGCTAATTCAAGTGTTTGGAAGTAATGAATACCTGCACTAGGTGTAGAAAACAGAAAAAAATAGAAGTTAAATCCAGAGGATTTGACAAGTGATTGGATAAAGTTTTGAGTTTGGGTGATTAAGAGCATGATACAATCAACAGAATTATAGAAGTTAAGTGAAAAGGCAAAGTTTTTGGGAAAGATAATGGGTTTAATTCTGAATATGTTCAGTATTAAGTGTTATTTATACTTCTAGGTGAAGATAAGACCTTAAAGAATGTGATAATAGGTCTGGGGAGATGATGGGCTCAGAAAGGGAATGATTTAAAACACAATAGTGGTTGAGAGTGATGAGAGAATACAAAAAAGCAAGAGAGGAAGAGAAGTACTGAGCTTTTAGAAGAGAAGATCTGGCTAAGGAGACATAAAAGAAATTGGTTATCTGAGATTTTTAAACTTCACTGTGTTATAT